>NC_083322.1:3051472-3366087 GCF_963455315.2 Globicephala melas
AAACAGCTTTCAAGTCACTGCCACCTCCAGGGGTAGCTCTCTCAACACAACAGTGTCAACAGGCATATTGGATGAACGTTGAATTTACCATTTTTCATTGATTCTAAGACACCATCAATTGCAAGATGAACTGCTGCTTTCATAAGATTTTACAGAGATTGTAAGATCCATCCTAACTTCAGAAAAATTCAAAACGGGGGAAGTATACCTTGGAAGCAAGGATACGGTATTTCACGTACTCTCTCCAGTTCCAGCTGGACCGGCATCCCCTGGAGGACCTGGGCCAGCAGCAGCTGGTGGGCTCTACCTCAGAGCTTCCGATTCCCGCGTGTATGACGGGTCTGAGAATCTGCAGGTGTAATGAATCCGCATCCCACGCTTCGAGAACAGCTGCTCTAAGGCAATAATTTAAAGCAAGCTCCTGTTCAGTGATTTATTATAAGAAATATATATTTATCTCTGTCCACAGTTCCTGGCACATAGCTCCTAAAACCCTTGTAATTTCCTGTATTAGGGCAATAAGGCATCTTCTGCAACATCCGGTTTTTGCTCTGGGTTCCTGAAACAGTTTCAGAGCCAAAAAAAAGGGAGATGGCGGGGCTTCCCTCGTGGCGCAGTGGTTGAGAGTCTGCCTGCCAATGCAGGGCACACGGGTTCGAGCCCTGGTCTGGGAGGATTCCATATGTCGCGGAGCAACTAGGCCCGTGAGCCATAACTACTGAGCCTGTGTGTCTGGAGCCTGTGCTCCGCAACAAGAGAGGCCGCGATAGTGAGAGGCCCGCGCACCGCGATGAAGAGTGGCCCCCGCTTGCCACAACTAGAGAAAAGCCCTCGCACAGAAACGAAGACCCAACACAGTCATAAATAGATAAATAAATAAAATAAAATAAAAAAGGAGATGGATCTTTTGATATTCATAACAAGCCCCTTTCAACCACACCTGGATTTATATAACTGAGGTGACTTTTGGGAAACCCCAAAGGATGGAGACTGTTTGCAGGAAAACCAACACGATTAGAGGCTCTGAAGTTTCAGCCCCACTCGCAACCTCTCTGGAGAAAGGGGCTGGAGGCTGAGTCCAATCACCACGGCCAATGATCTAACGAACCACGCCTGCGTACTGAAGCCGCCACAAAGCCCCGAAAGGACGGGGCTCGGAGAGCTCCCAGGATGGTGAACGGGGGGAGATGCTCGTGGTGGGGGGCACGCCCGGAGCGAGCAGGGCAGCCCCGTGCGCATTCCCACGTACCTTGTCCTGTCCATCACTTCCATCTGGCTGCTCTTCTCTACAATAAACTGGTGATCTAGTAAGTAAACTGTGTCTGAGTTCTCTAGCAAAGAACGGCTCTAGCAAATTAATTACACCCAAGGAGGAGGGCCTTGGGAACCTCCAATTTATAGCCATTCAGTCAGAAGCGCAGGTGACAGCCTGAACTTGCAACTGGCACCTTAGGTATGCCCTTAGCATGTGAGGTCTGATGCTAACTGCAGATCTGATGTCAGAACTGAACTGACTTTGTAGGACATCCAGCTGATGTCCCAGAACTGCTTGGTGTGGGAAACCCCACACATCTGGGGACCGGAAGTGTCAGAAGTGGAGCGTCCCTGTGAGTATGGTTAAGAGCAGAGCTGCCACCAGGAGGAACGTTTTCCTTTACGGTTGGCCTTCAGTCAGGTGGGATTTTAGGTAGTTGAGGAAGGGTTTGAGGGGATATGTAGTGGGGACTGTGTCAGTTTCCCAAGGCTACCTTAACAAAGTCCCACCACTTCAGCGGCTTAGAAACAACAGACGTGTATTGTCTCAGAGATCTGGGAGCTGGAAGTCCGAGATCAAGGTGTCAGCAGGGCCTGTAGGGGAGCATCCTTCCTTGTCTTTTCCAGCTCCTGTGGTGGCTGTCAACCGTTGGGGCTCCCTGGTCTGCAGACTCATCATTCTGAGCTCTGCCTCTGCTGTCACAAGGCATCTTCTGCCTCATGTGTGTCTCTTTTCCTCTTCTTATAAGGACACCAGTCATATTGGATTAAGAGCCTGCCCTGCTACAGAATGACCTCATCTTAATTAATTACAAATGCAACGATCCTATTTCCAAGTAAAGTCACATTCTGAAGGACAGGGGGTTGGGACTTTAACATATCTGTTGGGGGGAAACAACTGAACCCACAACAGGGACCTAGAGGTGGATCCCAGTTTGTCAGGAGAGCCGCCCACGGTCCATGCTGACCCTGTCTGTGTAAGTCCTTGGCATCCTCCTTTCCCCAAGGACACTCTCCTATATGTCTTACCTAGGTCAAATTTCAAGACACCCCTGGAACAACCAAATACAGCACAGAAGCAGGTCACTGTCAAACAGCTCTCCCTGGGCGGCTGTGCCTGCACCGGGATCCGGGGCACGGCCCCTCAGAACCTCAGGCTGTAGATCACAGCAGAGAAAAAAGCGGGTACTATCCACGTTCCAGGTCCACAAATGATGATCATTTCTGCAATGAACAGATTAAACTTTACTTCTTAGCCCTGAACATCATGATCCCACAGTAGCAGTGTAGACAGGGGTTAGTTAAGAGCACAGACTCAAGTCTTGTCTGAGCTCTCCCACTTACAGACATGCAAGCCTGCTTTCTGAAGGTCCAGACCCCAACCGAGATCTTCAACATCTACTTGGGCTAGTTTTGAAGGCCACCACTGACTGTTTCTTGTACCCAGAAAGTCAATAAAAATTCTTTTTCCACAGATATGTTCAGTAATAAGCTTTGGTCATTTTAGCCTAATTTTTGCTCAGATTGGAAACTTAATAGCCAGTATTAACTGACCACTATGGAAATTTATGCTGCCAGTCGTCAGAAGCAAGAGGTGAAATTTCCCCTCACTGCAAGGAATAGGTGACAATGATGGAAGGCCCCACCTCTGAGGTACAAGGTCAGAGCTAAGGGGACAACAGCAACAACACCACCAAGCACATCATCATCATCAACACCAACAGCATCAGCAACAAATACAACACCATCATCAACAACAACCACACCACCACCATCATCAACATCAATGTCATCAACATCATCATCATCAACAGCAAAGCCAATACCACCATCATCATGATCAACACCAGCAACATCAACCACACCACCATCACCATCACCATCATCACACCTTCAATACCACCAACACTATCTTCATCACCATTATCATCGACATTATCGATGACAACGACAGTTGCCGTAAGTGCTTTCTAAATAATAAATAATTTAAACATAATCATTACTGTCTAAATCTGTTCGGGCCCTTGTAATACAGTCCCATAGACTGGTGGCTTATGAAGAACAGCAATTTCTTTCTCACAGTCTGGAGGCTGAAGGGCCAAGTGCCTTCTCCCTGTGTCCTCACAGGCTGGAAGGAATGAAGAGCTCTCAGGGCTCCCCTTTATAAGGGCACTGATTCCAATCATGAGGGCTCCATCCCCCTGACCTAGGTACCTCCCAAAGACTTCACCTCCTAATACCATCACCTTGGGGGTTAAGATTTCAATATATGAATTTTGGGGGGAGAACATAAATATTTGATCTATAGCAATAACCTTACAAGGCAGGTACTATTATTATCCCAATTTTATAGATGAGGCAGCCGAGGCACCTCCTCTTGCTTCCTTCTCCTTGATGAAGGACCATCTGCCTTTTTTCTGCTTCCCATTTTTACCGGTTACCAAACACTCCCTTTCTGGGCACCTACGGCACTTACAGTGTTTCCCAATTTGCCACATCCTGCCCTTTATTGTTCCCCGTTGGTTGGATGTATTTGTCTCCTCGATGTAAGTTCCAGAGCACAGAGACCTGTAGCTTCGTGCTCTGACAGGTTCCTGCCCACCACGAGGGTGGGGTAGCCTGTCTCCAGCAGAGGTGCTTGGCAATGTCAGCTCACTCTCTCTCTCCCCATGCTCCTCTGCCCCCCTGGCCAGCTGTTAATTCTGCAGACTTTGGGCTACTTGAGGGCAGTCTTTCTCTGTCTTCCTCACGTCTGCATACCCAGCATTCAGCCCCGCCTCTGGCACTTAGCGGGCAGCAAAGGACTCTTTGCATTGGACAGATCAGTCCTCTGTGGCCCCACTGGGTGGTCTGACATATTCAGACAAGATGGTATGATTTACACACATCGGAGGAGACACCAGCCACAGGAAATTACCTGTAACTCCGACCCCACCGCAGTTCTAGGAAGAGGCACAGATTCGCAGGGCTGCAGTGCCCTCTTGTGTCTGGGGCTTCTCCAGGGCTCAGTACACTTAGGTCTGGGGAGAAGATCTCGGTGGAGAGCAATCGGCGAAGAAGTTAGCTTTTCCCAGTGCACCAGAGGGAGCAGATGTGGTGTCACAGGCACCTGGACCATGCAGACACTGATGACAGAGCAGTTTTGGTCCTGGCTCTGCCGTAACGAGCCGTGGGCCTGGGGCAAGGCGCACGCGGTGCCCGAATATTCTCATCTGTCAAACGGGTGGTGGCTTTGCTGGTGGGAAGGGAGAGGGGGAACTGCTGATGTACAGAGCAGTGTCCAGGCTCTAAATCCATGCATTTTTGTCAGCGGGAGCCTCCAGGAGCCTCTAACTTCCCCAAGGTCGAGGACGGTGCCTCATCCCAACGTGGACCGTTGGCTCTGGCCAGGTCCGGGGCTCAGAGCTGGAGAATTCCTCTGGCTCCCCCACCCCAGCGCACAGCTCTGACCCCAGGACGTGACAGTTCTCTCAAGTGCCCTCCTGTAGGCATGAGCCCCGTGGGCAGGAACCCTCCTGTGTTCTTCCTCTCCCTTGTAGCTCCTCCTAACTGAGCCACATGGACAAGTGAGGCAGAGGTCGGAACCCGTCTTAGGGAAGTTCGGGGGAGATGAGGGTGCAATGACTCTCCTGAGGGGTAAACCAGGCAGGGCTTTGCTTTTCCAGTGAGATGGATTGCATTCTACTTTGCAAAGCCTCCTAATAAATTATTTCACATGCATTTAATTTGTGATAAAGAACAGACATAATGTGTTCATATGTTTTTGTAAAGAAATGTCCAAATCTCCTGCTAGCAGCTAACTTTACACAGTAAAGTTCCCTGATGCTCTGGAGCTGAGAAGGCAGAGGTCAGCTCCCCGAAGGCAGGAGCCCGAGAGGGGACTTGATGTGGGTCCGAACATGCAGTTTAACGAGCTGGGGTGAAGAGAGGCTCCCAGCTCTCTACGATCCTCCTTTCCCTGAAAAGGAAAACTGATAAAACTAATAAAATGCACCCACTCATTCTAAGTGCACAGAGTCTAAACTTATCTTGGGAGAAGTCTCATTTCAAGAGATTTTTTTAAAAGAAAGAATGTTTTGCAATTTCCTAAGCAATTGCTACAGGCTGAAATGAAAATACAGATCAGAGATGAGCACAGAAACAGAGACGATGTTCAGAAGCAGTTTTCTTAAACAGAATCAACATCCCTTCAGCAGCCTTTTCTTGTTGTTTTGTTCTTTCAAGAAAGATTTTTTTTTCTTTTACAATTTCTGCTCAGCTCTGCCTACATTCTCAGTAACTCTAAATCAGGGGCGCCTGGATTTCAGAGGTTTTATTCTATACCATCAAGGCATTTATGTCAACCAGTGACTGAAGCAAGCTTCAAAGTATCCACAGAGACCGCTCTGAGTCTCAGGACCTGGTTCCTGACTGTGATGTGACAGCGTTTGATCTGGAAGCATCAGGAGCGTTCTCTTTAGTGGGTATCACGGATTACTCTCATTTTGTCCTGTCGTGTCCTTTTCTTTCTGGGTGGAGAGTCCTGTGGTCCTTTCTATAAGGTGAGAGTGAGGGTGGGGACGGCAGCTTCTGAGCGGGGCGGGGCGGGGGGGACGACGCCCGCTCACTCGGGAAGACGCGGGAGCACGTGGAAGGCGAGAGGCACCAGTGAGTCAGGGGCAGGAACCACGGAGAGAAAGGTCATCCCGTCATCCTCATACAACACCTGGAGCCAACGCCCAGTCCACCCACCCAAAGGACAGCGAAGCTGCTTACAAATGCAGAGCCTCTCGCCCGAGACATGAACTGGGCACTGGGCCTCCCGGGCTCCCTGGGCTTGGGGTGACGATGCCCATGGCTCTCACGGTGTGCACCTGCCTTCAAAACATTCACGTATGCGTTGTGCAAATACGCGTGAGCAGCGGCCTCACACGGGCACCCGTGAAAACAAAGCGTGATGAAGCGTGAGTGTAAAGTCACATAACTGGCTTCTCAAACTGGCACAGAGCATTTTAGAGTTGATGGGAAATGAGAACCAATCTAGATTAGGGATTTTTCTCGCTCTGTCTCTGTCTCTCTTAGTTTTGTCTGAGGAACGACATACTCGAGGTAAAACAAGATTATTTTTTAAGTTTTGGAGCATCTCAGAGTTTCTGCTGGGACTGTGAGGTTTGGGCGTTGGCTTAATGAATGGGCTGAACGTGCACAAAAGTGTTCCACGCGGGCTCTGGACGTCGGCGCGCTTGTGGTCACCTGCCCAGACCTAATGGGGGTGAAGCTGCATTTCACTAGCTCAGGGAGATGCTGCTTAAATGTAAACACTACCTAGAAAACAACCCACTTCATAGACAAGGAAGCTGAGGCTCAGCAAGGCTGGAGGCCAGGGCTGTGGAAGCGTCGGGGCTGGAGCTGTCACTCATGCACGCGGTCCTGGCTGTACCGCTGCGACCACAAGAAGAGCCCAGAGGAAAAGAGCGCATCTCCACTTGCACACCTGGCTGTCCTTTCCCTGTAAGTCACGCACCTGCTGAGGCCACCTCACAGCTGGCTCCCTGTCACCCTAACCGTGGCTTCCTCATTTCTTAGCAGTGGAACCCTGTTTAAAATAAAACGTAGTGCTGAACTCCCATGTGTACTTAGTATAAACTCACTTTCTCCATTTAAAATGTATTGTACTTCATAACTTCCCGATATAAAGTCTATAAAAACCAGACTAAATGAATGGGAGAGTAGAGTTACAGCAGAAGTTTTATTCCAGTCTCAACACCCAATTTATTTCTCTATTTTCACTTGCACAGTAGGAGACATACAAACACTGCCCACAGTCACGCGACTGCAGATGGATCAGGGTTTCTCACGGTGGCCTGGCCATCTCAGGAGACCTGCCCCCGTTCACATGAGGCTTCCTCACTAGATATACGTGGCTACATAGCGGAAACCTGCGTGATATCTATCTTGAAATGCTGTTTGCTTAATCATTGCAGATTCTGTTTGTTAAGTGAGCTACACGAGAGTGAATGTCAGAGCAAATGTTCATCTACAGGCTGAAACCTAGATCCCTGCGCAGGGCACGGGAGGCTTTGGGTAATGCGGGCCCTCCCTGTCTGCCTCAGCACACCCCACCTTCCATGCTATTTCCCCACCTTACATTACATTTCCACGAGCCTATGAGTCTGTTTCATACTTCTGATTCTTAGCTGGGCTCTTCCCTTTGTTCAGAATGCTCTGATGCTTCTCATGGCAAACCTATTTCTCTTCAAGAAGCCACCCTGTTGGTGCAGCTTTGCCACCAGACAAACTCTTCTAGGCGTGTGCTCACAAAATCGTGGTGACATTATTCACAATCACCTTCCATGGCAATGTTTACACATACCTGTTCCCCTCAGTCTATCTTTCCAAATGAACTTCCCACTACTCTCCTCATTGGTTCAACCTCAACTCCTCTGTCCCTCGCAGTGGACAGACCGCACTCACTGGCCCTGTTCTGCTCTTCCCTCTTCTTGGAATTAGACTCACTTAGTCTCTGGGAGGGGACCTTAGTGAGGGCGTCATGGGCGAGCTGGCGGGAGGGGAAGCAGGACCGGGGCAGGGGATGAGTGGGCCGTCAGATTCAAGAAGCAGCCAGTGTCCATTTCCAAGACGGAAAAGAGAGAAAGAAAAAGGGTTTCAAGGCATACATAGCAGGAAGAGGTTTTTGTAAAGAATTGTCGAGAACATTTAATAACTGCTCAGGAAATATTCAGAGGGCTGGCTGGCGTGAATCAGAGCGCCTACAGGAAAGGTAGGGCTGTGACAGCTTAGAAGATCTGGAAGGACGCGTGAGGTGCAGACAGGACTAGGAACAGGGACGTGGATGTGGGAAGGTTCCAAGCAGCTTTAAAACTCGGACTGCAAATGGGACGTGCTCTGGGGTCGGGGTAGAGAGCAGTGGGGGATGCTTCTGGAAGGGTGAGTCCTAGAGGCCACCTGAGGAGCGGAGACTGTACCTGAAAGGGCTGGGGAGGGCTCCGGGCAGGACAGAGGAAGCCTCACGCCTGCCAGCTACACACTGGCACCTGACGTCTGCCTCTATGAGGATTAAATCATGAGCCGCTACGGCTGCTGCCCTTCAACACCCCCTGAAAGGAGCTCAGGGGGGAGAGCAGGAAGGAGGCCCTCTGTGCTCTGGGAAAAACTGGCAGAACAGGTCTTCAGATGGTTAGATATTTTCAGGAGAAGATTTTATGAGCCCAATTCTTGCATCTCCTCGTATCTAGAAAAGCACTAAAATCCTTCATGGTGACGTCTGCTCCTCGTGACGAGCAGCCACCCTCTGCCGAAGTGTGTGCCTGACTGCACGTCCCCACTTCACCAAAATCACACCTGTACTGACCTCCGCCCACTTCTTTGGAGCAGCTTCTCAGAGCTATCTGAGAGCCTGTCTCACGGGCTACAGTCCTCATTTTGGCCCCAATAAAACTGACCTCACAACGCTCACGTTGTGCTCTTTTTCAGTCGACGTGCCCGTTGGAGTGCAGTGCGCAGAATCACTAACCAACCACAGGAAGCTCAGAGTCCCCGTCCGCCAGCGCTGATGCTCTCGGTGAAGCGTCAGCCTGGCCCAAGACCGTGTGAGTGACGGGGCTGCTGTCACTGCTGCTGAGCCCGTGTTGCTCTTGGACCAGCTCCCAGTGTGCCCAGAACCCAGGCCCTTTCCTGCCAGTATCTCCCATCGCTTTTCCTACCACATAGCTTGTGGCAAATACACTGAGTGTTTAAGTAACTTACATATGAGTGTGAATGATAATTAGCTATTTACGGATGTGAGTGTCTGAATTACTGGTGAGAAGACTGATGACGCCAATGAGAACACAACTCAGAAGATGAGGATGCGGATTTGACGCTCAGGGCCGTGTAATGGCTGAAAGCAGGGCTGGACAACTGCAAAACAATTCTGAGGCGCACAGGCTGCCGAGAGTTGTCTTAGAAAGTGAAGTGTCAATATGCCATGATTTAAAATTTATCACCTTTTAAAACTGAGGTATATGTAGCCGTTTCTCTGGAAGATGGGTTGGATGGAGGCATACAGACACCCGTCTGGATCAAAGAGCCCAGGGGAGACATTTTAGATTTTCTCCCTAAACTATAACTGTGATATTCTAGTATAATAAAGCACATATATTGATTATTGCAACATGGACATATTTTATGTGGTCAGCGTTCAACATAGCCCACCAGAATGCATCAGAGAAGACAAGGGAAGCTTGGGTGGAGGGGGTCATGTAGGCAATGTCTTCTCTTGTCTTCAGAAAACGTTAAACATTTTTACAGAATAAGACTTTGTCACTTGCTAACAGCTGTGTGCTTGAGGAAGGGGGGCAGCGTTTGCTACCTAGATGCTGGGTGACTACTATACCTCAGTTCCTTGACTTTGCCAGCACACAGTTTATTTAAAACAATTTTTGTATAATGTAAAAAGGATTTTACAGAAGTTCCAAACTTACAGTGGCGTTGCAGGTATAACACGAAGAACGTGCTTCCCCTGAAGCATCTGAGGATGAGTTGCCGCCCTGATGCCCTGGGGGTTGTGCATTTCCTACAAACAAGGCCTCTCCTACAAACCCACAACAGCACCATCGAAGTCCGGAAATCAACACTGATGCACGACTATGGCCTAATCCTCGGACCCCTTTTGGGTCTGGCCAGTTGTCCCAGTAACGTCTTTTATAGCAAAGGTGGCAGTTCTGAAGCACAGCGCTGCATTCGGGAGACGGGGGACCACACCTCCCACCCTGTCCCAGGCCAGCACCGCACAGGGACTCGCTCTATTCTTTGCTTTCCACACTGGCGACTTTCCTCTCCAACACCCAGAAACTCGCTATTCTTACTGACCTGATCCACCCCCCAAACGTAAACCATCTTCCATCACTCTGCCGCCACCTCCTGCCCCTGCGGGGGTCCCACTCCCCACAGCGGGCTGCCCTTTTGGGTCCACGCCCTCCTTACACTTCTCAGGCTCCGACTTCCCACGAGGAGGGGTTCCCTGAACGGACGGACGCCTCCTCACTCTGCCCAGGTTCTGACACCCCACTCAGGGCTCCCTTGTCACCTGGCTGAGGTGTAGTCACCCATGACTCCTCTGTGCAGAAGCCTGCTTTGTCCTACCCCAGCCAAAGGCTTCAGGACTGAACTGGTCACCAAGGGAAGGGAAGGGAGAGGGGAAGGAAGGGAGGAGGGGGGAAAATGAAGGAGAGGAGAGGGAAGGAAGGGAAGAGGATGGGAGGGAGGAGATGGAGGGGAGGGTAAGGGAGGGGGAAGGGGAGGAAAGGGGCGGAGAAGGGGTGGGGTGAGGAGGGGAGGGGGAAGGGGAGGAGAGGGGAGGGGAGGGGTGGGGAGGAGAGGGGAGGGGAGGGGTGGGGAGGGGAGGGGAAGGGGAGGGAGGGTAAGTGGAAGGGGAGGGGTGGGGAGGGGAGGGGGAAGGGCAGGAGAGGGGAGGGGGGAAGGAGAGGAGGGGAAGGGTGGGGGAAGGGGAGGAAAGGGGTAGGGAAGGGGAGGGGTGGGGAGGGGAGGGGGAAGGGGAGGAGAGGGGAGGGGGGAAGGGGAGGGGTGGGGAGGGGAGGGGGAAGGGGAGGGGTGGGGAGGGAGGGGGAAGGGGAGGGGTGGGGAGGGAGGGGGAAGGGGCGGAGAGGGGAGGGGAGGGGGAAGGGGAGGGGTGGGGGGGGAGGGGAGGGGGAAGGGGAGGGGTGGGGAGGGGAGGGGGAAGGGGAGGAGAGGGGAGGGGGAAGGGGAGGAGAGGGAGGGGAGGGGGAAGGGGAGGAGAGGGGAGGGGGAAGGGGAGGAGAGGGAGGGGAGGGGGAAGGAGAGGAGGGGAGGGGCGGGGAGGGGCAAGGGAAGGGGCGGGAAGGAAGGAGGAGAAACAGAATAGGATGAGAAAAGATGAGGAAGAGCTAGTTTAGCATTTCAACACCCAGTGGATAGTTTAAAGTGTATACATGTGTGTCTGGAAGAGGGTAGATTTCAGCGTGGCTTTTACATTCTCTCTCTCCATAATACTGATTAAAAATAGTATATATTACCATTCTAAGTGGAAACAAGTAATAAAAACTTAAAACCCTCGTCAACACAGCTTAACATATATACTAAAAGGTTACGTCCAATGATAGATGTTATTCTGTGTGCATGGATTCTTATATTCATGTCCATTTTGTCTCACTACCTATGGACTGACAGCTACAAAGTATAAAATGGATGGCTTTAAAAAATGTGTTTAGGGTGCTGTATTATCACTCAACAACTGTCTAACACCATCTAATACCTCTTCTAGGAAAAAGAATTAATGGGAGCAAAAGGAGATATAACATTTAGCCAGAGGTCTCTGCCCATTTTTCTTTGAACGTGACTATTTCAAGTACATGATTCTACTTTATCTCCATTAAGGGAAAAAAGCTACTGACTTACTTGGCCTCATGTTTCCTGAAGATAGCACTTTGTAAGCAGTTTTTCTCCTTTTTCTAATTCATTTTTCAAATTTTGGCTTTTTCGTTGTTGTTGGATAACATTGAAGGAGACAGCTACTGCCCCCCCATTTGATTTATAAGCCCAATCACATTGCTCTTCTCTTATTTTTCACACCGGGGGAGCCCCAAGAAGCATCTGGGAATTGGGAGAGAATGAACACCTCCCCTTGTGAATTTCTCTTAGCCCATAGTAACTACCCAGTGCCACTTCCGTGATGAGACAATTGGGAAGATAATAAGGAAACTGGTCCAGGGAGTCAGAATTTCAAAGAAAATTTGTCAACCATCCTAATAATTTCAGGGCATATGTTTTAAATGTATAGTATTGACCAAGAAAATATGTCTAATTTCTAGAAGGGAAGAAGACTGGTATAGGAGACAGACTTTTTCTAAAGCTAAACCAACACTTACTTAATCCTCTTCCCAACAATTACTAGAGATAAGCCATAATGGAAAAGAATATATTAAAAAAAAAGAATGTATATATATATATATATATATATATATATAGCTGAGTCACTTTGCTGTACAGCAGAAATTAACACAACATTGTAAATCAACTATACTCCAATAAAAAAGTAAATAAAAACCCCACAATTACTAGAGACCTTTCCATCCATAAAAACCTTTGTAGTCATCAAATACTTATTACACTCCTGCAATGCATGGAGTGCAGAGGGCATAGGATTGGGATCACCCACAATTCACAAGATTCTGTGTGGCTCCCATTCTTTTAACTATTATGAGCTGACATACGTTGAATGTGACATTATGAGTTCTGTGTGCTTACATATGAACACTCCTCACTGCAGTGCCGTGTTGGCTGGTTCATTATTAGCATGTGAATCTCCTGGTGGGAGCACGAGTGGCTCAGACCACTGTTTTCTTTCACTGTCTCACGTGTTTTGAAGCTGGACAACTCGGGTTCATAACAACAGCAGAGCTCATGAGAGTCAAGTGTGACTTTCACCTTTCTTTTCCACCTTTCCCTTAGTGAGTCTTCAGGTTTGCTTCTTTCGTTCTTTCTCCGTGTCCAATGTACCGAGCACAGAGAACTCTGAACGACCAGCCGCTGTATTAACCAGGAGAAGGATGGCACTGGCAGAGACACGGGCTTGGTCAGATAGTTTGGGGTCTTGTGCCAACTCTGCTATAAGTAGCTGGTGGTTTGGCTGTGTCACTGAGCTCTGTGCCCGGTTTCCTCAACAGTGAATCAGGGCAAGTGAAGTTACCATCACCACCATCCTTTTTGTGATAACATTCTTTCTTCCTCACAAGAACCCATGTGGAAGTCACTGTCAGGAAGCATAGACAATACCAACCATCTTCCTGGAGCATCAAAGAAAGATTAATTTACAGCTAGCAGAATAAGTGGTAAATATCCTCACGTCGTAGAAGATAATTCATGTGTGGTATAACGGGAAGACTTTATTAATATGACCACTGCTCTACTCCACTGTGCTGGATAGCTGGGAACTAACTACAAGTAGAGTCAAAATACTCTTAGAGATGAGAATAAAAAGTACTGGGGGGCTGCTGGAGAAGATGGCGGAAGAGTAAGACGTGGAGATCACCTTCCTCCCCATATATACATCAGAAGTACATCTACACGTGGAACAACTCCTACAGAACACCTACTGAACGCTGGCAGAAGACCTCGTACCTCCCAAAAGGCAAGAACCCCCCCCCCCCCACGTAACTGGGTAGGGCAAAAGAAAAAAGGAAAAATAGAGACAAAAGGATAGGGACGGGACCTGCACCAGTGGGAGGGAGCCGTGAAGGAGGAAAGGTGTCCACACACTAGAAGCCCCTTTGCGGGTGGAGACTGCGGGTGGCGGAGGGGGAAGCTTCGGGGCCGCGGAGGAGAGTGCAGCCACAGGGGGTGCGGGGCGCAAAGCGGATAGATTCCCACACAGAGGATTGGTGCCGACCGGCACTCACCAGCCCGAGAGGCTTGTCTGCTCACCCGCCGGGACGGGCGGGGCTGGGAGCTGAGGCTCGGGCTTCGGTCGGAGCGCAGGGAGAGGACTGGGGTTGGCGGCGTGAACACAGCCTGCAGGGGGTTAGTGCGCCACGGCTGGCCGGGAGGGAGTCCGGGGAAAAGTCTGGACCTGCCGAAGAGGCAGGAGACTTTTTCTTGCCTCTTTGTTTCCTGGTGCGCGAGGAGAGGAGATTAAGAGCACCGCTTAAAGGAGCTCCAGAGACGGGCGCGAGCCGCGGCTAACAGCGCGGACCCCAGAGACGGGCATAAGACGCTAAGGCTGCTGCTGCCGCCACCAAGAAGCCTGTGTGCGAGCACAGGTCACTCTCCACACGCCCCTTCCGGGGAGCCTGTGCAGCCCGCCGCTGCCAGGGTCCCGGAATCCAGGGACAACTTCCCTGGGAGAACGCACGGCGCACCTCAGGCTGGTGCAATGTCCTGTCGGCCTCTGCCGCCGCAGGCCCGCCCCAAACTCTGCGCCACTCCCTCCCCCTGGCCTGAGTGAGCCAGAGCCCCCGAATCAGCGGCTCCTTTAACCCTGTCCTGTCTGAGCGAAGAACACACGCCCTCCAGCGACCTACACGCAGAGGTGGGGCCCCATCCAAAGTTGAGCCCCCGGGAGCTGTGCGAACAAAGAAGAGAAAGGGAAATCTCTCCCAGCAGCCTCAGGAGCAGCGGATTAAAGCTCCACATGTGTATGTTTCTGAGTGAGAGTTTGTCTGTATAGCTTTGCTTTCACCATTTGTCCTAGGGTTCTGACTGTCCGGTGTTTTTTTTCTTTCTTTTTTTTTACTTAAAAAATTTTTTTTCTCAATAATTTTTTTTTATTTTAATAACTTTATTTTATTTTACCTTACTTTATTTTATTTTATCCTCTTTCTCTCTTTCCTTCTATTTTTTCTCCCTTTTATTCCGAGCCATGTGGAGGACAGGCTCTTGGTGCTCCAGCCAGGCGTCAGGGCTGTGCCTCTGAGGTGGGAGAGCCAACTTCAGGACACTGGTCCACAAGAGGCCTCCCAGCTCCACATAATATCAAACGGCGAAAATCTCCCAGAGATCTCCATCTCAACACCAGCACCCAGCTTCACTCAACAACCAGCAAGCTACAGGGCTAGACACCCTATGCCAAACAACTAGCAAGACAGGAACACAATGCCACCCATTAGCACAAAGGCTGCCTAAAATCTTAATAAGGCCACAGACACCCCAAAACACACCACCAGACATGGGCCTGCCCACCAGAAAGACAAGATCCAGCCTCATCCACCAGAACACAGCCACTAGTCCCCTCCACCAGGAAGCCTGCACAACCCACTGAGCCAACCTTAGCCACTGGGGACAGACACCAAAAACAACGGGAACTATGAACCTGCAGTCTGTGAAAAGGAGACCCCAAACACAGTAAGATAAGCAAAATGAGAAGACAGAAAAACACACTGCAGATGAAGGAGCAAGATAAAAACCCACCAGACCTAACAAATGAAGAGGAAATAGGCAGTCTACCCGAAAAAGAATTCAAAACAATGATACTAAAGATGATCCAAAATCTTGGAAATACAATCGAGAAAATGCAAGAAACATTTAACAAGGACCTAGAAGAACTAAAGATGAAACAAACAATGATGAACAACACAATAAATGAAATGAAAAACACTCTAGATGGGATCAATAGCAGAATAACTGAGGCAGAAGAATGGATAAGTGACCTGAAGGTAAAAGAGTGGAAATAACTACTGCAGAGCAGAATACAGAAAAAAGAAGGAAAAGAACTGAGGACAGTCTCAGAGACCTCTGGGACAACATTAAATGCACCAACATTCGAATTATAGGGGTTCCAGAAGAAGAAGAGAAAAAGAAAGGGACTGAGAAAATATTTGAAGAGATTATAGTTGAAAACTTCCCTAATATGGGAAAGGAAATCGTTAATCAAGTCCAGGAAGCACAGAGAGTCCCATACAGAATAAATCCAAGGAGAAACACGCCAAGACACATATTAATCAAACTGCCAAAAATTAAATACAAAGAAAACATATTAAAAGCAGCAAGGGAAAAACAACAAATAACACACAAGGGAATCCCCATAAGGTTAACAGCTGATCTTTCAGCAGAAACTCTGCAAGCCAGAAGGGAGTGGCAGGACATATTTAAAGTGATGAAGGAGAAAAACCTACAACCAAGATTACTCTACCCAGCAAGGATCTCATTCAGATTTGATGGAGAAATTAAAACCTTTACAGACAAGCAAAAGCTTAGAGAGTTCAGCACCACCAAACAGCATTACAACAAATGCTAAAGGAACTTCTCTAGGCAAGAAACACAAGAGAAGGAAAAGACCTACAATAACAAACCCAAAACAATTAAGAAAATGGGAATAGGAACATACATATCGATAGTTACTTTAAAAGTAAATGGATTAAATGCTCCCACCAAAAGACACAGACTGGCTGAATGGATACAAAAACAAGACCCTTATATTTGCTGTCTACAAGAGACCCACTTCAGACCTAGAGACACATACAGACTGAAAGTAAGGGGATGGAAAAAGATATTCCATGCAAATGGAAACCAAAAGAAAGCTGGAGTGGCAATTCTCATATCAGACAAAATAGACTTTAAAATAAAGACTATTAGAAGAGATAAAGAAGGACACTACATAATGATCAAGGGAGCAATCCAAGAAGAAGATATAACAATTGTAAATATTTATGCACCCAAAATAGGAGCACCTCAATACATAAGGCAAATACTAACAGCCATAAAAGGGGAAATCGACAGTAACACATTCATAGTAGGGGACTTTAACACCCCACTTTCACCAATGGACAGATCATCCAAAATGAAAATAAATAAGGAAACACAAGCTTTAAATGATACATTAAACAAGATGGACTTAATTGATATTTATAGGACACTCCATCCAAAAACAACAGAATACACATTTTTCTCAAGTGCTCATGGAACATTCTCCAGGATAGATCATATCTTGGGTCACAAATCTAGCCTTGGTAAATTTAAGCAAATTGAAATCGTCGTATCAAGTTCTTTTCCGACCACAACGCTATGAGACTAGATATCAATTACAGGAAAAGATCTGTAAAAAATACAAACACATGGAGGCTAAACAATACACTACTTAATAATGAAGTGATCACTGAAGAAATCAAAGAGGAAATCAAAAAATACCTAGAAACAAATGACAATGGAGACACGACAACCCAAAACCTATGGGATGCAGCAAAAGCACTTCTAAGAGGGAAGTTTATAGCAATACAATCCTACCTTAAGAAACAGGAAACATCTCAAATAAACAACCTAACCTTGCACCTAAAGCAATTAGAGAAAGAAGAACAAAAAAACCCCAAAGTTAGCAGAAGGAAAGAAATCATAAAGACTGGAACAGAAATAAATGAAACAGAAATGAAGGAAACAATAGTAAAGATCAATAAAACTAAAAGCTGGTTCTTTGAGAAGATAAACAAAATTGATAAACCATTATCCAGACTCCTCAAAAAAAAAAAGGGAGAAGACTCAAATCAACAGAATTAGAAATGAAAAAGGAGAAGTAACAACTGACACTGCAGAAATACAAAAGATCATGAGAGATTACTGCAAGCAACTCTATGCCAATACAATGGACAACCTGGAAGAAATGGACAAATTCTTAGAAATGCACAACTTGCCAAGACTGAAACAGGAAGAAATAGAAAATATGAACAGACTAATCACAAGCACTGAAATTGAGACTGTGATTAAAAATCTTCCAACAAACAAAAGCCCAGGACCAGATGGCTTCACAGGCGATTTCTATCAAACATTTAGAGAAGAGCTAACATCTATCCTTCTCAAACTCTTCCAAAATATAGCAGAGGGAGGAACACTCCCAAACTCATTCTATGAGGCCACCATCACCCTGATACCAAAACCAGACAAAGATGTCACAAAGAAAGAAAACTACAGGCCAATATCACTGATGAACATAGATGCAAAAATCCTCACCAAAAAAAAAGCAAACAGAATCCAACAGCACATTAAAAGGATCATACACCATGATCAAGTGGGGTTCATTCCAGGAATGCAAGGATTGCTCAATATACACAAATCAATCAATGTGATACACCATATTAACAAAATGAAGGAGAAAAACCATATGATCATCTCAATAGATGCAGAGAAAGCTTTTGACAAAATTCAACACCCATTTATGATAAAAACCCTCCAGAAAGTAGGCATAGAGGGAACTTTCCTCAACATAATAAAGGCCATGTATGACAAAGCCACAGCCAACATCGTCCTCAATGGTGAAAAACTGAAACCATTTCCACTAAGATTAGGAAAAAGACAAGGTTGCCCACTCTCACCACTCTTATTAAACATAGTTTTGGAAATTCTAACCACAGCAATCAGAGAAGAAAAAGAAATAAAAGGAATCCAAATCGGAAAAGAAGAAGTAAAGCTGTCACTGTTTGCAGATGACATGATACTATACATAGAGAATCCCAAAGATGCTACCAGAAAACTACTAGAGCTAATCAATGAATTTGGTAAAGTAGCAGGATACAAACTTAATGCACAGAAATCTCTGGCGTTCTTATACACTAATGATGAAAAATCTGAAAGTGAAATTAAGAAAACACTCCCATTTACCATTGCAACAAAAAGAATAAAATATTTAGAAATAAACCTACCTAAGGAGACAAAAGATCTGTATGCAGAAAATTATAAGACACTGATGAAAGAAATTAAAGATGATACAAATAGATGGAGAGATATACCATGTTCTTGGATTGGAAGAATCAACATTGTGAAAATGACTCTACTACCCAAAGCAATCTACAGATTCAATGCAATCCCTATCAAACTACCACTAGCATTTCTCACAGAACTAGAACAAAAGATTTCATAATTTGTATGGAAACACAAAAGACCCCAAAGCAATACCCCAAAAGTATATACCCCAAAGTATAGCCAAAGCAATCTTGAGAACGAAAAACGGAGCTGGAGGAATCAGGCTCCCTGACTTCAGACTACATTACAAAGCTACAGTAATCAAGACAGTATGGTACTGGCACAAAAACAGAAAGATAGATCAATGGAACAGGACAGAAAGCCCAGAGATAAACCCACGCACATATGGTCACCTTATCTTTGATAAAGGAGGGAGGAATGTACAGTGGAGAAAAGACAGCCTCTTCAATAAGTGGTGCTGGGAAAACTGGACAGGTACATGTAAAAGTATGAAATTAGAACACTCCCTAACACCATACACAAAAATAAACTCAAAATGGATTAAAGACCTAAATGTAAGGGCAGACACTATCAAACTCTTAGAGGAAAACATAGGCAGAACACTCTATGACATAAATCACAGCAAGATCCTTTTTGACCCACCTCCTGGAGTAATGGAAATAAAAACAAAAATAAACAAATGGGACCTAATGAAACTTCAAAGCTTTTGCACAGCAAAGGAAACCATAAACAAGACCAAAAGACAACCCTCAGAATGGGAGAAAATATTTGCAAATGAAGCAACTGAGAAAGGATTAATCTCCAAAATTTATAAGCAGCTCATGCAGCTCAATAAGAAAAAAACAAACAACCCAATCCAAAAATGTGCAGAAGACCTAAATAGACATTTCTCCAAAGATATACAGACTGCCAACAAACACATGAAAGAATGCTCAACATCATTAATCGTTAGAGAAATGCAAATCAATACTACAATGAGATATCATCTCACACCAGTCAGAATGGCCATCATCAAAAAATCTAGAAACAATAAATGCTGGAGAGGGTGTGGAGAAAAGGGAACACTTGTGCACTGTTGGTGGGAATGTAAATTGATACAGCCACTATGGAGAACAGTATGGAGGTTCCTTAAAAAACTACAAATAGAACTACCATATGACCCAGCAATCCCACTACTGGGCATATACCCTGAGAAAACCATTATTCAAAAAGGGTCATGTAACAAAATGTTCACTGCAGCTGTATTTACAATAGCCAGGACATGGAAGCAACTTAAGTGTCCATCAACAGATGAATGGATAAAGAAGATGTGGCACATATATACAATGGAATATTACTCAGCCATATAAAGAAACAAAATTGAGTTATTTGTGGTGAGGTGGATGGACCTAGAGTCTGTCATACAAAGCGAAGTAAGTCTGAAACAAATACCGTATGCTAACACATATATATGGAATCTAAGAAAAAAAAAAAGGTCATGAAGAACCTAGGGGTAAGATGGAAATAAAAACACAGACCTATTAGAGCATGGACTTGAGGATATGGGGAGGGGGAGGGGTAGGCTGTGAGGAGGTGAGAGAGAGGCATGGACATATATACACTACCAAGCGTAAAGTGGATAGCTAGTGGGAAGCAGCCGCATAGCACAGGGAGATCAGCTTGGTGGTCTGTGACCGCCTAGAGAGGTGGGATAGGGAGGGTGGGAGGGAGGGAGACGCAGGAGGGAAGAGATATGGGAACATGTGTATATGTATAACTGATTCACTTTGTTATAAAGCAGAAACTAACACACCACTGTAAAGCAATTATAGTCCAATAAAGTTGTTAAAAAAGAAGAAAAAAAAAAAAGCTAAGTTCCATAATCACACACACAAAAAGTATGTGGATTCATGAGTGTCCAGGGATGGATCCTTGAGACTGAAACATTTCCACCTCTGTCACAGCTCCCTCTGCCTACTTAAGCTTTGGTTATTTCATGGTAACCAAGTGGGCAGCTTATAAGCGGGACCACGAAACAAGAAATTACCTGTGACAATCCAGTGCATCATTACCAGGACATCACAAAGTGGCCACCTGTGGGCCAGATGTGGCCTGCAAATGTTTTATTTAGCCAAAAGGAAACTGTTTCAAATTTTAGTTGGTTTCCAACATTTAGAAATCAGATGTTTATATAAAAATATGGATTCTGAACTTGGATTGAAATACCGGAAGATAACAGTTTCTGAAAGGGGACAACTGACTGGGGCCGAGCAGTGTCTGTTCTCGTCTGTGTCCCCCCTCTGCTCCCCATTATAATACACGAAGTGGGGTTCACTCATTCACATCCCTTCCTTCCCCATTAAGCCTTGCGTTTACCCACGTTCTCTTAAACAGCGAGGTTTGGGAGAAGAAGACATGCTTGGCTACAGAAGCATCTGGTTTTCCCTTATTCCTTTTCTTCTCCATTAGCATCAATAAGTTTGGGATCAGTTCTTTTTATGTCTCCTTGTCTAAAATGGAAACTTTTGTTAAGAGCTAGCTAGACATTTCCAATCTAATTCTTGTAATTCATTTGTGCTAGGCAATAAGATAATGTTCCCTGGTTTTAACAAAAAGTCACCTACTATTCAAACATGGGTAGAGGACATGGATGGATGTTTTACTGTTGATCAAAATACGCCAGCAGTGTTTGTTTAAGAAGAGGATTCCTTTAGTCCAGAAGAAATGCTCCCTTACATGCATCTAAAAAACTAAATTTTCACCAGTAACCACTAAGTGGAAAACCAAAATTGGTATTTTCCAAGTGTCCTTTTTGAAAAGTGATCCAGATTATGAAATCAGGCTCTGCCACAATGAAACAGCAGTCAAGTCCTACCTAAGGCATTGTGAACTGAGGCAAAGGCAGCAGAGTACAGCTTACTGTAGACGGCCAGCGCACGAAGCGCCAGGGCTCACTGGCTACTGGAGGGTCTGTGAAAGAGACGCCACACCCCCTTACCTGGCCACCATCATGCTTCCAAAAAAGGCAACCCAGTGCATCTAGCCAAATACTACATTCTGACTTCACTGACCCAACAGATTTGGTGATGACTTAGACTGTATGTCGGGATCTCTCAATGTGTTCGGTTTTTCATTATTCAAATAAGCACCACTGTATGTGGCCAGAGACCCCAGGTGTCTGGAGAAGGCGTCAAATCTGCCTGGGTCCTGGGATGGCCCCTAAAATTGCTCTCCTGGGTCGGCATCGGAAAAGAACAACCAGAGATTCCTACTAGGGCAAGGATCCTAGATCATCTCGTCCCCAAAAGCCACAGGGACCCTCCTGAGACATCTCTTACTGGTTAGCTAGTTTCCACCTGGAGAACTCCTGGGAGGGAAGCTTCAATGGTCACCGTGTGTACATACGTCACACCTACAGTTAGAACCACATCATGATGCTCCTAACCCTTCTGGATTTTTCTTATATGAAGTTGAAACATTGTTCCCTGAACTTTATCCACAGGCCCCAGGGCTTCCCTCTGAAGCAAAAGAGAAGAAACATGTCAAGTCTGCCAGAAGGTCTATATTCAGTTAGAAAATTCATTTAGGCCAATCTCCTAAGCATATGATTTTAAATGGCATATTACATTATTTTTTTTGATTTTGACCATCTTTCTTTGTTTACAACATTTCTGTCTAAAAAAATTAAATCAGTGTTCATAGTGTTCTGCATCTTGTAAGCATACAGAAGTATGCGTGTGTGATGGCAGGAGATAATGTTTCAAAGAATATTTTGGTTTTTCTAGATCACGTGAGATAGCATTTATGGCACCTACAAGGGCATGTGAATTAGCTTCTTTTCTAGGAAGTTCTAAGGTACAACTGTGACTTTAAGCTCAGTCTATATTGGCCCCAAAGTGTAGCATTTTGAGGTCGATTTTATTCATCCCTTCAAAAACTATTAATACCTACTTGTTGAGGACCTGCTGTGTGCAGGCAATGTTCTAGAAACTGGGATCAAAGTGGTGGGGA
Source organism: Globicephala melas (assembly GCF_963455315.2). Lineage (NCBI taxonomy): Eukaryota > Metazoa > Chordata > Mammalia > Artiodactyla > Delphinidae > Globicephala > Globicephala melas. The sequence continues at coordinate 3,073,919 of NC_083322.1, forward strand.
ATACAAAGTTCCTGCCACACAGAGCTGACATCCCTGGGTGAGAGGGGCACTGGAAACACATGAATATCAGCAGGTGTGAGATGCGCTGTGGGAAAACTGACCAGCACCTGGGGGCGGGGGAGGGGGCACTGGGCCCGTCAGTGGACAGCTGTGCAGGAAGTGCGGGAGGAACGCTTTCAGAGCTCTGCTCCCTCAGGTCTTGGGCTGGGTCTCCAGGCCTCCAGAACACACCGGGCGCATGTCAGAGCCCTGGCACATTGCTGGTGCTCGGTGAATGTTCATGTATCAATATTCAGTCTGTTATGAGGCTGCTGTGCAGATGCCAATCAAACAGGCCCTGCCTTGGTGAGCTTGGCACCTAGAGGTGAGGGGTAGAAGATACAAAAGATGAGAGGCAAAAAATGCTCTCAGAGCCCCGAGGAGGGAGAGGGTGTGATTAGAGGAAGTTCACGGGTTGGACCTTGGAGGTTGTGTAAGATATTTAACAGGCCTCGACGGTTTAGGTAGAGAGCTTTATAGGTATTGACATAACAGAAAAACCCAAGCCATTTATTCCAACAGTGGCCCTAAAAGAAGGGCAGCAGTGGTTCTGAAGGTCTGGTTAATTCATGGATGTTGAAGGTTATTAATGAAAGGCTGTAACTTTTACCTGCATTCCCTAACTTATATTATGCACATTTTGTATTCATCAAAATAGTCTTATTGCCCTCTTTGATTCAACTGAAAAGCACACGCTATACTTCTGAACTTTTAATGCTAATAAGACATCATTTGTATCTGTTTTGTATTAGTTCCTTTACCATTTCACTTGGAAACTGGTTGTGCTGCCAAGTGTTTGAAATGCTCTAACCCAGGAACAGTGCTCTACAGGTGGGGTAAGTACGGTGGGGCCAGGCCGAGGACAGCCTTGGATGCTATCTGAAGGAGCCGTTTGATGTTTCTATCTGCCACTCAACTGGTCAATCACTCTCCTTTCACCTACTTTCTGTCTATCTGCCCTGGGTCCTGAGACAAACAAAAGGATTTAAGGCAGATAGGAAAGATATAAATGCATAGATAAAAACAAGCATAAAAAGAGTGGATGAGAAAAGCAGAACAATGTAAAAATAAAGGCAAGAAAAAAGAGACAGAGAGAAATCCAGGAAACAGCTAGAATAACAAACGTGTTCTTCAAAGACCTACCCACATGGGCTATAAATTTCCCTCTAAGCTTTCTGGCAGCCAACCCAGTCTTATGGACTTGATGCACAGCCCATAAGATCAACACAGATACTTATTTCGGAGAGTAACCCTTTAGCAGATGTGTGAAAGAAAAGGCCTTCTGGGAAATCCTTCTGCTGGAGTTTCCAGGTTACTATTTGATGGTGTTGTGCTAATAATTTTGCCCAAACAGGGACATTTCTGAGAGTGAAGGGAGGGGCACTAACAACAGTGACATGGCCTCCACTGGTCTTCAGGAGGCATCATCTCAGGCTCTTGTTGGGAAACCGGGGCACATGCTTACGCCATCGACTCAGTTCTTCTTTCGTAACTTAAAAAAAATACCTTGGTAAACATTTTGTTAAATCTCCAGCAGTCTGTCTACTTTTTTGCCAGTGGCCTGTTTTTGGATTATCAACGTGGCACCTTCTAGGAACTCTTTGAGGACATTTCCAGTGAGACTTACAGCAGTAAATAGAAGTGATCGTGCGAATGCTTCTCCTGGGGTTTCTGTTTCTGATGTTCAGTCTGAGGCCTCCCTTTCACATTTGTGCCTCAGTGATCTCTGGTTGGCTGCTGCCATGTGGCGGGGAGGATCCTGTTCAGGAGTGCACCCCCTCGCGGTGGTCACAGACGCTACAGTGCTGATGCCGGATCCCAGGGGTGGGCAGGGGCCCAGTGATGCCGGGTCCTGATGGTGGGTGGGGGGCCACTGATGCCAGGTCCTGGGGGTGGGCAGAGGCAGCAGTTAGCCACCGTCCTTAGTGCTTGGGCTCCTTGTCTTTGAGGCCACTCAAGGCACAGCCCCACTTCCTGCTCCGGCCAGTGTCCACTCCGGGAGACCCCCACGGCCAATCGCCTCTTTAACTGTCCAGGGCAAATATGTTAGCCCACAGCTGTTGGAGCAGGGGCTGGGCGTCCCCTCTCAGCCCCGTAAATGAGGCTATCTTAGCCCACGACGACCTTCAGCTCCCATCCTCTGTCGCCTCCGATCTGATCTGAATTCTGGGAAAACAAACTTTATTTTTAATGTTTTGGTTACCGTGTCTTTCACCAATCATGCCACATTTCCTAGTCGTTGGCTTCCACTTTCAATGTGGTCCATTTATATTTACTTTTCAAAAATCCTTCCATGTCCTGTTCCATTGATGGTCTCCTTTTCGGTGGCCCAGGGGAGTCATTTATTTTTTACTGTTATGTTTCTTCTACCATTTTACTTAGAAAAGAGAGAAATGTATGTGCCCAGGAAGACATTCCGCAGAGAAATAATCTTTAGGAAGTAGGGTCTGGTACTCGGGAGGGAAGTGGACTTGTCAGAGGGAGGCCCTGAAGGCAGACTGGCGAGTAAGGGCCGTTACCACCTAGAGTCAGGGTGCAGGAGGAGAGCAGTGCATGGGTCTAGGGGCACTGCTGCCGCATCAAATAACATTATCTATTTGTCATGGACATTTCAAGCAGCACACTCCCAGGATATGACTCCATTTTGCAGAAAAGTTTGCTGGCATCAGGCACCAGCCCAGTTCAGACACTTGCTGGGTGACAGGGAAGTGCTACCTGGGCAAGTGAGAAGTTCTGTTCCTTTGGCTGTTATCAGGGAGCAAGAGGGCTCCTACGGAGGGTATGCTTGGGGGCTGGCAGCGTCTACTGATGAGTCCAGCGTCTTCCAAAGCACCTGTGTAATGATGCTCGTGAGATCACCTGCCTCGAGAATCCCTCTCCTTGTTCTTGGAACCTGCAACCTCAAAGGAAGTAGCTCCGAATGTTTGAGAGATCGAACAGATGGTCTCACTCTCAGACACACAAGCAATGCTCCAAGGAGTTTCAAACCCAGTTCCAAACATTCACCTTCACAAACCCACAGTTAAAAAGGGCAGCCCAGGTTAATGCCTTGGAAACTTGGATTAAGAGATGTCTAGAGGATTAGGTAGTTACAGAAGCAACCCATTTGTTTTCCCCTCTCACATCCTGCTGAGACTTGCTATCAGCCTACATGTTTGAAGCTAATTAACACACTTTCCTCAATGATGCAGAGCATTTATTATTGACATTATTTATTATATTCTTTATAATGATAAATGTTACGTATCGTTAGCATTATGTTATTATTATTATTTAGCTTTGAGGCTCCTCATTTATAGTTGGATGTGAGTGATTTGAATTAACCTGAACAGAAGCAGCGTATATAATTCCTACGTTGGGTCAGGACATAGGGGACACCTGCTTAGCTGTACACTGTAGGAGTGAGTGTGAACCAGTGTTACCCCAGGTCTCTTTGGAGGGATCTGGGTCTTTCTTTTCCCCCATCCAAAAGATGCACGACAGACAGAGTTGTCCTTCAATCGGGAGTTCTGGGCAGCAGCCTTCCCTCGGGAGACCTTCTGTGGTGGTGTCAGGATTGTAGCCACTTCTGTTCCTTCCAGTCACAGGGTCTCCACGACTGTTCCTTCAAAAATGCACATTTCTGTTCTCTGAAATGATGTGTTGTCTCTTTCACCTCCCCGACCACAATGCTTTAAGATGGTAGCGCCCTGTACGAAAATGTGCTTTACTTCATTCTGTAGGACAAGGTGAGCTCAGGATGGACCTCAACCTCCAAATACGTCCCACGTCAGAGTTTCCTCGTGAGGGGCGTACTCACTTCTTTCAGGGGATGACACCACACGTGACAGGTGCGTGGCACGTGGGCATCCCTCCCCCCTCACTGCTGCACGAGGCACATGTGACGCATCCATTGTTGACGACACTCTTTCTCACCGAACCTTGACCTGGCCTCTGACTCCTTCTCATCCACTGTGCCACGGCCAGCAGCTTCCGGGCAAGGGGAGCTGGGCTGCGAGACTGACTCTGATTTTCCACCCGGCCTTCTCCGCTGCTCCCTTAGGAACAAGACTCCAGGTGCACTCACGTGGCGCAGACGCACAGCCGTGTGCGTCTTCCCACTTAATTATGGTTCCCAAGGGCAGGATGCGGCCGGGGCAGCTGGCAGCACTGGGTGTCTGAAGGAGTAAAGGCAGAGAGGGGACATGGCACGGAAAGAGGAAATATCAAAGAAAAGGGGAAAATGCGGTTACTTCCTAACACTGCCAAGACCCAGCTGTGGAGGCCCCTTAGGCAGAGCCACCCCTGAAGTCACCAGCCGCTTCACTGCCACGCCTACCCGATGGTTGGTTAATGCTCTGAGACTGCGGCAGCCATGCTCCCTTCTGGAACTTTCTACCCTGCTAGTGTAAGCGCAGACCCAGGGCTCCCAGCTCCACCTTGTGAGGGATGAGGGAGTCTGTTCATTTGGAGGCACTAAGTAAGGGATGTGACTTAATTTCGTGGAAGCTAACCCTCTGTAGCCTCACCCCACCCCCTGGATCCTGAGTTAGTAGCCAGTAAATATCTAAGACATTCTTAATTGATTGCTAAGGTGATGATGGTGGTGATGACAGCTGTGATCACATTAGTCAACATTTACTAGGCATTTGCTATGCATCAGACACCAGGCTGAGCTCTTTACATGCATTCTCTTGATTAATCCTCCTGACTTGATGAGAGCAGTTATTCCCCTGATTTTCCAGATGAGGAAACGGAGCATTTAGCAAGCTTAACTGTCACGCCCGAGTCACAGAGCCAGTAAGAGGCGGAGCCCTGAGTCCAGCCCAGGCCTTCGGACTCTGACTTCATTGCCCCCGTCACCATCTTTTCCATGTTTCTTGATGGCAGCAAACCTGGCAATGGTAGAGGCCCCCGGGAGAACTTAACAGTAAGGGCAGTAATCGGGACACAGTCATTCACTTTATTATCAGCTTGGGTCCTATTCTGTTTCAATTCGACTTCAGGATGGAGAAGACTGTCTTGATAAACTAGGCCGCTGACGCGGTGACCTTAAGAGCAGCTGCTACATCAGGGTTTCACAGGGGGAGGGGAGGCTCAGTCTGCAGCACGAGTCACCACTGCAGGTTGTTTCCTCACTCAGAACGGGAAGGAAATGTCCTAGTTCTCTCGTTTGTTCCAAGAAAACCATGTTCATTTATTTATTTTTAAAAATACAAAAAATGTTTCGGATGAAGCTGCACACACCTGATTCACACACGGGGCCTGTTTTCCTGGTGGTGTTTAGATGTTTCCCAGAAACAGGGATGGTGGAGTCCTCCTGACAAACCTATAGGGAAATGAATCATGTTCCTGGGCTTCAGTTTGAAGAGGAAAGTCCACTTCTCTACACAGAGGCTGTGATCATGAAAACTCGTGAGTTCACGTGCTCTGACTCAGTTGTTCAGGGTCGAGTTTACTTGGGGAGGAGAAAAGCCAACCACTTTTCACAGCGCCATGAAACGTGAGGATTTATTTCGCGCGATGACCTGGAAGAAGACTTCCTGGAGGAAATGGACACTGGAGCCGTCTTCCTCCTCTAACATGTCCGAGTTGCCTTGCAAAGACACCGTCTGCACCCACTACTTTCCAGGGGACCCTCTCCTCCCTTCTGGAACGTGGTCAAAGCGTTAAGAATGGTCTCTGGCACACAGCCTACCGTGGCTGCCCTTGGTTCTGTGTCCCCGAGGAGAACAGCAATAGTTTTCTGTCCTCTCTTATTTGAGAAGGTGATATGGGTCTCAGGCGGGGGGAGTCGCTGTGAGTTGAGTTGTGTCCCCACAAAGATGTGGTGAAGTCCTAACCCCCAGTGCCTGTGGACAAGACCCTACTTGGAGGAAACTGTAACCAATTATTTGTAAATGTGACCAAGTTAAGAGGAGGCCGCTCGGGGTTCGGGGGCCCCGTGACTGGTGTCCTTGCGAGGAGAGGGTCTGGAGGCAGGCGCAGGGAGGGGTTGCCGCTAGGATGGGGGAGGCCCCGCAGCCCACAATCCGCTTTCAGACTCCACCTCCAGGGCTGTGAGAGAATCACTTTCTGTTGCTTCAGGCCACGCAGTCGCAGCAGCCCCAGGAAACTCACACAGAAGGTGAGTGCATTTCTCTTTAGCGATAAGATTGGGCTTTTCCAGGACTGGAGGGTGCGGGTCCCAGGCCCCTGACGCAGGCAACCCCAACAGCTGAGGAGTCAAGCGTCCGTCCCAGGCACCGGTCTCAGGGTGAACCCACAGTCACATCCACGCTGCCCGGGTGAGCTCACCGCTGCCAGTTCAACCCTCCTGGGAGGGGATAAAAATCAACCCTTGCCTGAGAGGAACCTTGGAAGATGTACGGGAGTTCATCAGGCAGAGACAAAAGCATGGAACTGGGGAACACTGAGTTTAGGGAACTCTAAGGAGGTCTGTTTGTGATAAGAGTAAAAATTGCAAGGTGTCAGCAATGGGAATATGTTATCACAGAATATTCAGTAAAGTTCCCTGTTAGTTATCTATTTTAGGTAAAGTACTGTGTATATGTTCATCCCAATCTCCTAATTTATCACTTCCCCCCACGTTCCCCCTCTGGTAACCGTAAGTTTGATTTCGAGATCTGTGAGTCTGTTTCTGTTTTGTAAAGAATCTGAAAAAGAATGGATTCACTTTGCTGTACACCTGAAACTAACACAACATTATAAATCAACGGTACTCCAAAAAAAAATGCATTTCAAAGCTTCAAAGAAACAGGGAATACGAACGTCAAGTATTATACCGTAAGAATGTACTTTTCAAATCGTAAGAAGCTGGACAAATATTAGGTAGCTCTGTTACCCATCTCCCAGGGTCATTGAGACCAACTAGGCATGTAAACAACGGCTTACTGGTACACCCCAGAATAGATATGATTTCATTATAAAATGTTATGTCATAATACAATCTTTAGGATGCAGCTGGCTTCACTGCCAGACCCCAGAGATCTGGAAAGGAACCTAAACCTCTATATTAAATAGGTAAGTGAGTTTCCACGAGGTTCTACTGAATATGGTTTACATGTGTCTCTTATGCAAGTATCTGGTGATCACCTAAAACCCATGCCGTTTAGATACAAATATTGACACAGATAGATGGGATCTGGCTACGTAATGAGTGGATACGAGCATTACAAACATTTCCGAGTCTTTACTTACCTATATTCTATTTTAATCTCTGTTTAATCTAGCAGTGTGCAAAGGTATAAAAATAATGTATGTATTTTTAAGTGGTCGCATACTTAATAAAAATTATGAACTTGAAAATTATAAAAAAATATAAAAGTGGCAAGCTTTGAGAAACCACAGAAGAAATGTTAATGAAAAATTAGAGAAGAAAGTACATGATGATAAGACTAAATGAAACGCTACAGTGATGAGGAAGGACAAGACATACTACAGCAGAGCAACTGGACATTAAGAGAAAAACAATACACCAGAGGTCTAATTAAACAGAAGTACCGACTGCAAGCAGTTGATGAGCTATAATCCACTATGACGAAGTTACAACACTGAGCAGTACAGTGGAAGCTAAGGGGACAGATCCACATCAAATAAACCTACCAGAAACGATCATAATAGAAGGTCCACGGGAAGGAGGAAGAAGGACTAAGTTTATACGGGGCTGTCACAATTTCACATCTGCTATGATACCTAGCCCTTATGTCCTGATGTGCTGTGGGCCTGCGTCTGCTCTGATTGGGCCTCTGTTTCAGCTGGTTGGGGTCCACCTTGCCCTAGTTATTAAATCCTTTGACCATAATCTCTGCCCAAGCCGAATATCTGTAGTTCCCTTCATGACAGGCCAAACAATTTTGAGTGCGGGAGCACTCACAGATTTTCCTTTCCCTAACTGACCACAGAGAATCGTCCAGTTGCCCCTACATTTTCCCTCAGCCTAAAAAGGACGGATTCTTGTTGTTGCTGTTATTCTGGTTGCATCTGAGAGGCCAGGTTAATACCCACGATAAAGTTCTGCAGGAGGAGGAAAAGTGAAACGGTGGTCCAAGGCTTTCAACAGTCTCAGAGCAGCTTTGGGACGTGAGAGCAATAAACAGGAGGGGACATGGAGTTTAATAAACGTTGCTGTGAGCTACACACTGGGGTCTACATTTACATCTACTGAGAAATGTGGGAAAATAAAATTCTTTTTGGATCGTAAATCGGCCTCTTACATGCATGCATCCACGAAGTGACCGCGATTCGCAGGCTGCAAAGACCCCTCCACACGACGACCTCTGCCGTTTCTCACTTCTCTTCTCACTTGCACTTTTGCCCCTCTGGGCTGCGTTTCACATTCTGACCCTACCCACACCTTTATCTGAAGCTTTCCTCAAGGCTTCTTCACCAACAAAACACCCCAAGCAATCCAACCGGGTGTGTAATCACTTCTTTGAAATGTCATTAAACCCACCCTCGCATCCCCAGCGGCTGTTCCCCCCAGTGCCTACGGTGTGAACTGGGTGTCCGCTCAGCTCTCACCGCAGGAGCAGGATTTGAATTCAGGGTGTGCTAAGGCACTTACTGCTGTAACTGTGTCCAGGCCGCAGCCGTAAACCGTAAAGTTGGCTGCTTCAGTCACCTCATCCATTCTGCGGTCTTTGTAAATTTACGTCTTTTTAGAAAATCCCTTTTTAAAAATCAGGTTTTGATTAGGTTTTAGGGGAAAGGTTGATTTGGGCATACAAGTTACATTAGCCAGAAAATAGGTTACTAATAGAAAAAATTTTAAAAAGCAGTTTTGTAGGAAAGAGGGCTAGTTTATGTTTATCTTAAGAGGCAACAGGCTAAATCTTTTTTTTTTTTTTTTTTTTTTGTGGTACGCGGGCCTCTCCCTGCTGGGGCCCCTCCCGTTGCGGAGCACAGGCTGCGGACGCGCAGGCTCAGCAGCCATGGCCCACGGGCCCAGCCGCTCCACGGCACATGGGATCTTCCCGGACCGGGGCACGAACCCGTGTCCCCTGCAACAACAGGTGGACTCTCAACCACTGCGCCACCAGGGAAGCCCTAGGCTAAATCTTTAAATAGGTTTTAAATGATTCAGAAAATCCTGAGGTGGCAACTCCATGATCAATTAAGAGTTAAGTTTCTTAATAAAATGGAGCAGGGGATGGAGATCAGATCAGATGGTCTCTGAGGTCTCCTATCCTGCAAATTCCATGAATCTGTTCCGTTACTGGTGGACCCAGGCATTTGTGGGGAGGGGCGCCCCATCCTTCTGAAGCTGAGATCACGGTGGTCTCAGGGGCTGAGTCATGTCTGTGACCTGGGATGTGGCCGTACGTGTCCTCTGCTTCTGTTTTCCTTCACAGTGACAACTGAGGACCTATCTCTTCACACAAAATATCCGAGACCACACAATACAAGCAGCTTTATAAAGAGAAAATGTCCTCAGACTGGCTGGGACACAAACAGAGAAAGAAATGTTACCTCCCCCAGGATGGAACGCTTGCAGGATGGGATATCTGCACATGAGCGACCGTTCAGTGATCTCCACGCACACTGTCCAAGTGGCCTCCCAACACGGGCGCCATTTTTACATCCACCGCACGGACGTGGGAGCTTCCCTGCCTGAACCCAGGGCCACAGATGTCCTGGAAGAACCTTTCAACTTCAACCCTGGGCTAGAGTCTGTGGAAACTGGACAACAGAAGGCTGCCGTCCTCAGAACGAGGCCATTCCCACTAAACTCTGGAGTGAGAAGACCCTGCAGAGCTTAGCAGGAGCTAAGGGAAGCAGAGAAAGAATCTGTTGATAGATAAGAGGCTGGGTTCTGTGAAAGATGACGATGGAGCAAATACTAGTGAACGTTAGTAAGAACCCAAGAACGAGATCCAAATCGTGACCACCTCGGCCAGTTACAACACGGACCTTGAGGCCCCCAGCTTACTCTCTGCCTCGTATTTAAACCTATTTCTGGTACGTGATGTCTGCCCTTGTTTAGAGACCTTCCTTGAGGGAGGTTCTGTCACCTTTCCCACCCAACCATTCTTTCTAGGACGTTCTAAAGTTCTTCTTTAGATTGACTTCAATTTCCCCTTCGGCATCTCATCACGACCTTCTGCACTGTAAAGCCACCTCCTCCTTCGACGGGTAAGACTTCAGATTTCTGACCCGGCAGCTCCTGTCAGGCTGCTGTCTCTTTCCCCTAGCGGGTCTGCTCCCCACAGTTCCCAATCTCTGAGCTCTATACACCTCTGCACTTCCCCAACGTGTAGTATCATGAAGGTCGTGCCCTGGGGTAACAGGTCTTGCTGGGAAAGGAGGAGTCTGGTAAGATGAGCTTCAAGGGGACTGGGCGCTACTGCTGCATTCAGAACCGCCCCGACCCCCCCCACACAATTCTCTCCCATCACATTATCCTAGGAGAATGTCTGCGACTGAGCTTGGTGAGGAGGGGCTGAGAGTTTGGATGACAACGCTGATAAAAAGAGGCTGAGGTCCCGAGCTACTGAGTGGCTATCAAAGGCTATCAAAGGCAGTCTGATAAAGATTCTTCAATCGTTCCGGTGTTGGCCTGTCTCTGCCCGGTGTACTCTCACGCCTGGAGATTATCTCAGTAGATCAAGCTCTTCTCTGAGATGTATTTCGCTACAACCAATTTATTATTTCTCACCTTTCCGTGGGCTCCTATCTTTTCAAGACATGAGGACAGGATGCAAAGGTATTTCTTTGTGTCCATGATGGGACTTGGTCTACTATTTTGTATATGCTGACTGCTGTGATTAAGAACTTTCTAAAGTTTGGAATAAATCATCCATGAATTCGGTGGTAGGAAAAGAATTTTTTCCTGTCTGAATTTTCTTTTATATCATCTCAATCCTTACATATGCTGAAGAATTTCTGAAATTGTTTCACCACCTTTACAGATGGCCTATGTCCATCAACGTGTAAGATACACATTTTTTTAAGGAAAATGTAGGTGAACTTTGGGGTTAACCAGCACAGCATGTAGAAAGCACTCTGGTAAGCTGCAGCCCTTTATAAGATGTAAAATACCAGTGACACACCTGGCAGAGGTGATGCAGGAAGGCTGCTCCTGCGAGCGCCGACGTCCCCCGCTAGGCGGCCCCACCTGTCCCGGGATCGCGGAGCTCCTGCCGGGTCCCAGGGGTGCCTTAGAAAGAGGTGTCACTCGGTGGCAGAACTCACCTTCGCACTTGAGCAGGAAGAAGTCGGCGCTGGGGCTGAAAGAGGCGCTGAAGTAGGCGCAGTTGTCCACCAGGTCGCAGGACAGGCACTGCCTGTTGAAGCTGCCCACCGTGTTGGCGCTGCAGGGACAGGGAGCGGGCGGGCTGTCACCAGGGGCGAGACCCTCGGCTCCAGCCCCCGCGCCCAGCACGCTGGCTTCTCTCCCGCGCGGTCATCTGGGGACCATCCTCCCACCTGTCTCCCTGCTGGCACACCTCGAGTGCTGGCTCTGCTGTCACCCTCCCACGGGGCCGTCCTAAGGGCTGCCCACCCCCAACCCGCCGGGAGCGCTCAGCATGGCTGCTTCCTGGGAGTCACGCAGGCCCAGGCGTGTCCTGATGGGAGTGTCGGGTGTGGGGTATTATTTCTAGTGCCTCATCCCTCTGACCAGGCGACTAGCACTTTAGGAACAAAAGCTACGTGTTCTGGATCTTTCACTCCCCTCAGAGCACCTGCCGCCGGGACAGGACAGGGCAGGGGCTCCAGAAACAGCAGCGGTGGGGGGCTCCGGCCGCTGCCACGGCCAGTGAGGAGGTGCCAGGGGCGCTTCTCACCCCTTCAGGTGTCACCCAGGACCGCTCTGGTCAAGCACAGTTTCACGTCAAGAAGGCCTAACGTGTTTCCAGAAGCTATAAGATACCGAGGCATCTTCCAATAAACCTGGAAGAAGTCCAGGTCTGAGTGTGTGGCGTGGGAAGGCTGCTAACGTGAAAGCGGTCTACAAGAGTGAAGACGCTTCACGGGAGACAGGACAGGTCAGAGGAAGTGCAGGCGGCCAGCCTCCATCTCCTTGGCTAATTTGGTGATGGGACTGGTGGGATTATCCTGGTAGACAAGCAGAGATGAGCCGTCCACAGAGAGGAGCAGACCTGTGACGGCGTGGATTTGCCGGTTTCCTCTGCCTCCGAAAGGCAGTGCCTCTCTCCCTAGTGCAGCCCTTACTGTCAGCACAGGGGCTGGTGGACGGGAGGGCGGCCATGCACCCGATGGGGCTTCCCCGACTCCCGGCGGTGAGGGAGGGGAGCCTGGCATCGGCTCCGTCCAGGCCACGAGGGCCACAACGCAGTAGCGTCCTCTTAGGTGGCCCTCGTGCGTGGGGCAGGAACCAGCTGCCCCCTCCTTCCCGTCTGGAGAGCAAAGCGGTGGAGGTGACAGTGCCTCACGCCCTCCTCCGCTTTACTGGCAGAAGGCTCCTCGGGAGAACCCCACTTCAGAAGCACGAGTTCTCCCTGGTGAGAACGGGAACTGGGGCGGGGGGCAGGCCACGGTTTATGCTGAAGGCGGACGGACCCTGGAGAACACCTTGTCCTCTGCAGGATGCAGAGACCAGCCCTGCTCCACCCCCTTCGAGACTGCGGAACTCAGCCAGCGCCCACGTGGAGGAGGCCAGGGCAGTAGGGCCGACCCCACCCCAGTCCACCCGTACATTCCCAAACCCCAGTTCTCTCCTGTGAAACCCCGGCCAAGAGTGATCCTTCCAAGTTCAGCTTCGACTAAGGTGAAAGGAAAGGCTGTCAGACGTCTCCCGAGGGAGAGACTCAGTCTGGCAAAAGCAGAAAACGACGACAAGGCCTCCAACGCGGGGGCCCCAGCACCTTTGGTTGTTTCTCCCCTGCCTGCGCCACGCGTGCTGGCGCCTCTCTCTGCCGCCCCCCGTGTACTGCTGACCGTGTGACTCTGCAACGCGAAGCCTCTGGCGGGAGACCGCCGTGCGCGGGGGTCGGGGGACGCACCTGTACAGCTGGCGTCTCCTCGGCAGGTCCTCCGTGCTGAGGAAGTAGCTGCAAAGACCAGCAGGCGCACGGCAGTTAGCTGGCTGCGGGGCAGGTGTGTTTCTGCGCGCCAGGCTCGGCCTCCGCAGACCTCCCCGAGGATGCACTGCTCAGGGTCCACAGAGAGAACGTTCCCGCCCGGGGCCAGCTCCACGCTGGACGCAAAGGCTGATCCCGTGACTGGGCGGCCCGTGCCCGCCCGGGACCCCTGCGTGGGAACCCTGACTCCCGCGGGGACTCCCCCACTGCCTGAGCTGAACCCTAGCTCTTCCTGCCGCTGACCACACAGCCTGGAGGAAGGCACCTGACCTCTTTCAGCCTTGGCCCTACTTCTCTGAGAAGCGGGGAAAGCAGTGAACCTGCACCAGGACAGGAGCGGCTGTCCTGAACGAGGCCAGGCTCATGACGCACTGGGCTCACAGCGCCCTTGGGTCCCGCCCGGAACCAGCAAAGGCTCAGCCACCCCGCACAGCCACCGTCTCAGCCACAGGACTGGCTGCAGGCCCGACGTCCTCACGGGGACCTCGAGACGTGGGACGTGGGGTGGTCGGGCGGGAATCTGAGGGCGCACTTTCGTGAAGAAACTAGGGCCTCGGGGTGCTGCCCAAGAGGGAGAGTGCTGAGCACCGTATGAGGGGAGGAGAACACAGAGAGGCGGCCCCGCACGCGCACTCACATCTTACTCCGTGTCTCGTCGTAGGCCAGGATCTTGGTCACGTCCCAGTCCCCGGAGGTGATGGACTGGATGTTGTCGTTGCTGCTGTTAGGCTGGAACACAGATGGGACACCGGGTGGGGGGGGGGGGCTGGGCCTAGCCTCGCGTCTCGGCCCGGGGCCCTCGGACACAGGCTGACCACCCTCGGGCCGCAGCCCCGCCCCTTCTCTGAGTGCCTGCCTGGAGGGGCAGCGCCCGCGGCTGCCCTGCGATCAACCAGCACCCAGACCAGCAGCCACTCCCACCGTGAGCTCCGTGTCTTAAGCGTCAGTGCTTCACACGCTGCTGACACTGTTCCTTCACCACCTGTAAATCTGATCAGCAGGTCAGTATCACAGGGGGACGAGGAGGGAGGAAAGAGAAATATGGAGGAGTGGATGAGACATGGCAAGGAAACAGAGAAAGAATAAAGAAAGGATGGGAGGAAGGGAAGGCAGGAAAGAAGGAAGGGAGGGAGGGATGAGGGAGGGAGGGAGGAAAAAGCCCCCCTGGGTCTTCGTCATTCTCTCCCGTTCTTCACAAGGACGGCCTGAGACCGTTTACTGCGTGCTGTGCGTTTGCACACACTGTCTCTCCCTACGTGCCTCCCAGAGCAGAACAGTTATGGCAACACATCACAACAGAAGGAGAAAGACGTGACCATCCCAACAGGAACGGGCTGTGAGATGCTGAGGCATGAGCCACAGGCCGGCTGTTCCAAGGGCGGGTGCCCCGGGCATGGGTGCAACGCGAATGCTGTTAAATCAGGCACGGGGCCCGAGGCTCACACTGGGGCACGGGGACCCCAGAAATGGCCTCGGGAGAAGGGAGAGCCTGTGCGGGCAGGACCAGGCAGGAGAAGTGGGCTGCCCGGGGTTCCGGAGGGCAGTGGGGGCCGAGGGGCTCCTGGGGAGGGGCCCCCCGGAGGGGGGGCCCCTGCCCCTGCTGGATGACTAACGGGTCCTCAGCCCATGCTGGTCACAGGGGTGAATCCGAGATGCGCTGAAGGGAACACCCCAGCATTTTAAGTCTTGACTGAAGTGATCCCAAATGAGAAGCCAGGAATCTGGGGCCACAGCGCCCAGGCCTTAGGAGTAAGAGCTGAATGTCAGCCTGTCTGCAGACGTTCTGGAAGCCATGCAGTAAGTGGCTTGAAAACGAAAACATCCGTATCTGAGTCTCTGAGTCAAAGTGGTCCCTGTCCTGGAGCCACAGCCGAGCTTCCGTTCCTGTTCTACCAAAGCTGCTCCGTGTGGGGCGCTCTTGGAACTTTGCTTTGGAGATCGCCTTCTGGGGCATGTCATGAATATAAATCTTCTACTTTATATCCACAGAATATTTTTGATAACTTTTTTAAAAATAAAATTTTATTCACATGCCCTGATCTCCTTAGACTCTGCTTCAACATGGAAGCCCCACTGACTGAGGCCGAGGGCAGTGCTGATGGGAGGCCCGCAGCCCCTCACCTTCCTCCTAAGGGCAGGGTTCCCTGAGTGCAGCTCCGGGGTCCCACCCCGTGGGGAGGGGGCAGGGGTGCCCGCTCTGCAGGAGGTGGCATTCGCCAGGCTGTCTGCTCTTTCCAAACGCACCTATATTCAGCTCCCACATTCCTGCTCAGCGATGCTCTGCTCTTATCCTGTGGCTGCAGCATAGGGAACGGCAGTGTATCTGGCTGACCGTGGAGGTGGGATGCCCTGGGGCCACGAGGACACTGTGCCCGGCCCCCAGGACCCAGAAGAGGGAGGAAAGGCCAATGCGGGCGGACTGACAAAGCGGTCTACACACACGTGTCCTGTGCTCAGACCCAGCAATGCACCCAGTGTCCTCTGATATCGTCAGAAGTGTCATTCGTATTTTTGAGCATTACAGGAGTCACGAACGCCACCCCTGCCCAGTCAGGACGGCTGGCTCATGAAGGCCCCGTCCGTCCCCACGTGGGGACCCGCCTTCCAGTTTCAGGGCCCGGCTTCCCCCAGGGAGCACTTAGCTCCCCTGAGGCGGGGGGAAGGCCCCCAGGGCATCCCCCAGCAGAGCAGGAAACTAGGGAGCTTACCTGGGAGGAGGACACCATGATGTGGTAGAACTTCCCCTGCCCCCCCTGCGGGATCGCTCGGACAAAGAAGAACTTCCGGCCGTCCTTGGAGAACACTGGCTCTTCATTCTGCGGACGAAAGCCATCGATTAAGTCTACAGACTGTTTTGAAGGGGTTGAACCAGGATAAACTACATTTTGAGATACACTTTCCATGTAATTGCCAATGAGAGATGCAGTTGAAAGGCTAAAGGCTGTGTGGGGCCTCTTCTCTCCTTGGGAATCACGAGTCAAGCCTCCAGTTTCCTAAGAAAATAATGAGAAATTCAGAGGAATTCAGAGGCAACTGCCTAAGCAGAGGCGGACACACAGGCGTCCCCTGGTTCACAGGACACCCAGCTCACCAAGCCAAACAGGAACTCAGCACTAAAAAAGTGCAGGGCTGGGCTCCCCGCTTACCTGTGGCCCCTGCAAAATTCTCCAGGGGCATTTTTTTTTAAACCATTTTTAAAAACTGAAACATAGTTGATTTACAATGTTGTGTTAGCTTCAGGCGTACAGTAAAGTGATTCAGTTATATATATATTTTTTCAGATTCTCTTCCATCATAGGTTATTACAAGACAGTTCCCTGTGCTATACAGCAGATCCTTGTTGTTTATTTATTTTATACATAGTAGTGTGTGTATATTAATCCCAAACCCCTAATTTATCTCCCCCCCAACCCCGCTATCTCCTCTGGTAACCATAAGTTTGTTTTCTATGTCTGTGAGTCTATTTCTGTTTTGTAAATAAGTTCATTTATATCACCAGGGGTGTTTACTATCTATAGTAATTCTGAACAATCACAAACCTGATTTTGCCTAAAAATGAATTCTAGTCTTTCCATCCTGTCTTTTGTTCTTTTATTTAATAAAATCCACCTCATACTGAATAGCCCACCAAGGAGACAAGAGAAAAGAAAGAAAGAAACCCCCAGCAGACAAGGACAGATTCTGCACGTTCTACGACGGAGGTGAGAGCACACGCTATTCCCAGGGACTCACTGCGCGTATCACGCGGCTTCTAACGAGAAGGAAGTTCCACACGGGCACTTACTAGATGGCACGTGTCTGCTTGGACCTACTGCCACTGTTCCCTGGAAACAAAGTCAGCGTCCCCAGTGTTCCCTGGGGGAGAATTCCAGGCTGCGTTCACAGCCAGCGCCTGTAGCATATGTTGCTGCATCTTGGCCTGGCCCTCACCCCCCAAGCTGAGAAGCACCACTCAGCCCCCAGCCACCCCCTGTGGGTTGGCTGTCGCCTTAACAGGCAAGAGGGATTGGCGTCTCAGCCTCTAGGAAGCTCCAGCTTGAAAGTTTCCATCCGTGAACACCCATTAGTTGTGGCTACGATACACATTTTCTGATTCAAGGAGCTCCACGCTGACGTGAATGAGAACAAATGGTAAATAAACCCCAGCTGGCACGAGGAAAACTCATTTCCCTGCAGTGAATGAATACATGCAAATATGATACGCCCAGAGAAATAAACCAACGTGTGATTAAAGTGACATTTAATCTTCATGAATATCTGCAGTAAAATGAAACCTTTAATCTGCAAATATTTATTTTTCTATTTAGTGCTGGAAGTATGGTATTTAAAAATAGAGGAAATGGAAAAATCAGCAGTAAATCTGGCTTTTTAATTGTACTTTTATTTGCCAACTTCAGGATGGATACCGCAATACTGCTTCCGTTTTCTGGGGAAACGTCTGTACTTTTGGCAGAGAAAAATACTATGAGTAAATGTAATAAATAATTAATTCAGGCCTGAAACATTGCTTTTGCACTGAGAAGGACTCAGGCATTGCAACGCCATCTTTACATTGATCCTGGGAACATTCCACAGCCGGCAGGTGAAGGACCAGCCTTTGAACCTCTCTGAGACTTGGTTTCTCATGTAGTAAATGTATATTTAGTGAAAAAGTACAATGACTTTTGACTAGGAGACCTGGATTTTAATCCTGGTTCTGACTTTCCTGGATTTGAGGAGAAGCGTTTCTAGCCCTCTGGGTAACAGGGCATTTATCGTACCAGGCCCTGCCTGGTTTCTCCACCTCCAGTTGAGCAGATCTATGAAGAACGAGTCCTTTTTATTGGTGAAAGGCTTTCTGTGAGCTGTTTGTAGACTTTCTGCCCATTCTTTCTATGGTTCAGATACATTCATCCGGTCAACCTCCCTGCCTGAATTTTGAAATCACAAAACCAAAATTCTGGTTAAAGAAGAAAGAGTGTCAGAAATTGACCTGCAGGAGTAACTCTTCAAACACAAAGATGGGTCCTGGGTTCCACCCCAAATGGCCTCGGGCCTGCAGGGCCCCTAGTGGACCTGCCCCAGGACCGACTTTGAAGGTCACAGCAGCAGTGATGGTGTGTGTGTGGGGGGGAGGGGCTGCCTATTTCTCCAGAGTATTCCCAGAGGAGAGGGAACTTAGTGGGTCTTCACCTTCTTTTTGTGGGCTCGTGGGGGATCTTTGAGGGGTTCACGCTGAGGCCTAGGAAGGAGACGGGAGGAAAAGACGGGGGGCAGGAACAGAGGCTCAGACCATAGCCCCAGGATGCCCTCGCCCACTCCCGTTCCCCTGGCAACGAGCACTCAGAAGACCCCATGATCTTTGCGCCCTGGGTCTCCCCAGGGTCAGCAGAACCGTCCAGACCCCAGTCCTCTCCTCCTCTGATGCGGCCCTGGGCAGCGGGGGTGAGCCCTGTGGCCCCTGATGACGTGCGTGAAGTGGCTGCCAGCAGCTTCCCCGGCGGCAGATGGCAGGTTGGCCTTAAATAAATTCCTAACTCGCCCCCCAGGACCTCGCAGGGTCGTGAAGGATGCAGGAACAAGACAGCTTATTTTTGAAAAAGAGGGTCCACAGATTCCTTTGTGAAAAATCTCTTCAAAAGGAACGTCATGAGAAACTGTTTGAAACTGGGTTTCCTACTGACCACGGCGCTGAAGGAACAGATGGAGACACGGGCTGAGCGGTGCTCGGCGAGGTGGGGCTCCGTGGGGTCCTGTGCCCGCCTTGGGGGTGGCTGGCACCCTGGGCCACTGGCTGGACTATGGATTTTTCAAAGGCTGTTTTAAAAATGTTAGCTGTTGCCTAATAAGTGCTTTAAAGTTTACATATTGAAAGTGTAAGAATTATACTTTTACTTTCTGCTGGTTTTTAAGTGCTCACTTGATTTTGTTTGGAACGACCTGGTTTCCCAAATCCAGGCTGCCTATCTGGTGCTTGGCTGGTTTCTTAGGTGGGTGACAGGATGTGTGCTCTGAAAATACACAACAGTCTTGCCCACGGCGGTGTCTCTGTGTCCTGTCCGCAGAGCTTACGAGGACGACAGCTCGAGGCCCAGTGAGAGCCGGACAGGAAGGCAGGGGCAGGAGGGGACCCTCTGACCCTGGCTTTCCCACAGCCCTCTGCCCCATGAGAAACAAACCGCTGGCTGCTTTGGTAAGTCCATCCTCCCTCCTCCAACTCAGACACAGACCGCACGTGGCTTGAGGCCCAGTCCCGCAGCCGGCCTCTGGGCCCCATGCATGCCCACTCCCAGCCCTGTGACGGCCCTTCCACACGCCCTGGGGACGCAGTCTAGGACTCCGCCCACATTCCACACTTGGGGATCCGTGCAGCTCTCTCCCTTTCTACACCAAGACATCTTTGAGAGCTGCTCTAGCGGATTCATTTCTTAAAAAGTCGAGCATGACACAAACAAAAACATGTTAATACAACTGAGCCCTTCATGGCATCGAGCACACTCACAATGTCGTGCAACCACCAGCTCTGTCCAGTTCCAAACCACTTCCACCACCCCCAGTCGAGCCCAGACTCCATTACGCTGTTACTCCCCACCCCAGATTCCCAGCCCCTGCCGCCAGCAAACAGCCTCCTGCTTGTATGACTTCTGTTGACCTGGGCATCTCTCCTAAGTGGAGTCACACGGCGGGTGGCCCCCTTTCACTCAGCACTGTGTTCTTGGCAGGACTACTCACAACACCAAAAGGCAGAAACAACCCGAATGTTATCAACGGACGAATGAACTGTCGTATGTCCACACCGTGGAACACGGTTCCACCATAAGGTGGCTGACATGCGCTCTGGGGAAGTGGTGGATTCTTGTTTTTGAAATCCACGAAGCCTAGCATGGCGCCTGGTTCAATCCGTATGTATTAGTTGAACAGATGACTACGTATATAATGGATTTTTTTTCTGACTCTTGCATCTCAATGTCTTTGGCATTTTGTGTGACTATAAGAGGAACGTCATAATATTACTTCTGATACTTGTGCTTATATCATTGGTCCAGGTGGCATTCAAGAACTTCCCAGTGGAACTCCTCAACGAATACTTTAAGACGCCCAAGCACAATCTGATTCTGGATACTTCTCAGCATGGACTTGGCATCCAAACTTGGACACAGGAAAACCAAAGTGGCCACAGTGGGCCCCTCTTTTGTGTCAGGCCGGCACAGAGCAGGAGAAGGACATAGTTAAAAGCAATCACGCCCATTGATGAGGGAACCACCCCTGAGATAACTGATGGGAGGCTGGGCCAGATTGCTGATTCCACAGGTAACAGAGGTGCACACAGAGTTTCTAGAATGTTCTTGGAGAGCCACTGGTAACAGTCGCATTGTCCAGCTTCACTTCCTTCCCATAAACGGAATCTGTCCCATCAATAAAGAAACACACCTGTGCCCTCTCCACCATCATTCTGAGACTCAAACCCGATTAGATTTTTCCCACAGAATTTTCAGACGATTTTCATCCCATTCGGTAGGATAAGAAGGAAGTGAGCTTGCAAACCCTCCACCTGTGCTTTCTAACCTCAGGGCGTGGAATGAGAAAAAAATAATTAAAGAAAGAAAAGACCAGAGTCCAGAGTTTCATTTCTTGTGTGGGTTTAATTTTTCTGTCAGGGTGAGCACTGCATGTCTCCTTTGAGTCCCTCCAGTTCCTCAAGCCTGTTTCACGTGCATCTCTTATCCGAGGCGGGCACGGGAAATTCAGGGGAGGCTCTAAAGTCAGGTCCCCAGGAAGACTCAAGCTGAACCGTACGGAATCCACCTCAAAGGAGGCATCCACGACCCATGCCGAGAAAAACAGGAACGTCAGCCCCGTTCCATTTTCTTTGACTGAAGTAGGTTAAATCTAGGCAATTTGTTTGGACTCATCCTTTCAACGCACCAAAGGGACATCACCTAACTGAGAACTGAGATCTCACTGAACACTGCACGTTCTCAAGAGCAGGTATTTTCCAGCCCTCTTACATGGAGGCCACAGTTCTCCAGCAGTGCTGGGGCCTCAGGGAAGCCAGGTGGGCTGAGTGGCTCTGCTGCCCCCAAGAGCCTCTCTCACGCGCGTGTGTGTGTGCGTGCGCACGCGTGCACGTGCGTGTCTACCTGGGGCTTCCTGTAGGATTTAACGTGAGAAGCCGTGTTGTAAACACTGGGAAAGGACCTGGTGGCTGGTGTAGGCGGACAGCGTGGGATTTGCATGCGGAATAGTTACCTGTCTGTGGAGCCAGGCTTCACTTTCATCCTCGTGTTTCTGAAACGAAATAAGAGCATTAGAGAAAGGAGTTTTCACACATATTGTGTCTGTGACCAGCAGTGTAGAAACAATTGGATTCCCCTCCATGGCAGCTGCACAAGCTCAGGAAGGGGGCCAGCCCCGCTCTGCCTTGTCTCATGACGTGGCTCAGAGCTGAGCACGAGTGTTCCCCGAACAGGAAAATGTCACTCTCCCAGCAACGAGGACAAATCCACGGGGGGTGTGAATCCTTTGGAAGGTGGTGCATTTCTACCATTTGGTGGTCACCCCTGACCAGACACATGCCCGTCAGACGGTCACCGATGACCACACACGCGTCCACTAGATGGTCGCCAATGACCATCTAGTGGCATGTGCCCATTTAAAGGCAAATCTCAGGTGCTGCATTATTTTAGGAATTTGCGTGCATGCGTGCATGTGTGCGTGTATGTGTGCATGTGCGTGGGTGTCTGTGTGTACATGTGTCAAATTTCCAGTTCACAACAATCCTGGCAGACCAAAACATTAAAAGGACTTAAAAAGCATATGAAAAATAAATCTCAGAGAACTGTGTGGAAAGACATATAATGGGAGACCAAACACACCAACCAAACCACCAGGAATAGCTATTCAGCCGCATGGGCCGTGGACCTGTGCCTGGGGCAGGTCTGTTCTTTACCTGTGGACTCTAACCACAGGCAGGCTGGAGTTTCACTGCTGACCCTCACAAGACCGGGGGTCCAGATGCCAGAAGACCTGGGTTACGAGCCATTCCCAGCTTCCCAGCTGTGAGTCCACTCTTTCCTTCCTTCCCCTCAAGAAGCCCATCAGAATAACCTGGAATCTGCTCTCAATTGTATTAAAAATCAAGTAAATTACTGGCCCACTGAGGACACTGGTCTCAGCGACAGCTCACTGCGACTCCCCTCAAGATTGTCATTGGGCCACGGGGTCAGAGCTGCTGTCGGGGGCCCCGAGGTCACAACACAGCTGCTCTGCAAGTCTTTCTCCTCCTCAGTTGGGAAATAAACATTTAGGGCCAAAAAGGAGTTTCTGAGAGAACTGCCTGGGTTTATTAACTGGTTTTAATGGATGTTTCTTTACCCAACACGAGGAGCCCTGGCCCTTGGGGCTCAGGGATTGTGGAGGACGCAGCCCTTGGGCCAGGGCCAGGCCGCCTGAGGGGCTGCGACAGCCGTGGGTCCCTTGCTTCGCAGGGTCGCCAAGCCTCTCTTTAGATTTGCGTTCCTCCTTGTCTCCCCTCCCTTCGCCCCCTGTAACCACCCACTAAGTCAGCCTGAGGCCCTAGGAACACACTGGCCTCACCGGCGACTTTCAGACATGGTGCCGACCGTCCAGGGTACCAGCTGGCTCTGGTCAGTGAGGGACAGAGAGGCTGAAATGGCCAGGCCAGGTTGCAGTGCCGGGTCCTGGGGCCTCAGGCCGGACCCCTCCCCTCTCTAAACGTCAACTGGAAAATGAGAAGCAGCCCCTGTGTGAAGTAGCTGTGGGCAAGGATAAAGGGAAGTGAGAGCTCTGTGTGCTGGGGGCTGAGAGGATCACCCCGAGTCTGCAGCAGTCCTCAATTCATCCACAAGGTGACACCCAAACAGAGACCCACATGCAGGCTGCACCTGGACCAGCAGGAGCTGAGTGCGTGTGTGGCTCAGAGATGAGCGTGATGCCGGGGGATGCTCCCCGCCGTCCAGTCAGCCCCTCCCCCATACCTTGGTGCAGACCCCGGTGGTGGCATCGCAGAGGGTGAGGATGGACACGTTCTGCGCCCGGCTCAGCCAGTTCACGGCGACCTTGGTGCTGGTGGCCCACTTGACCATGGTGATGTAGTGCTCCCTGAAAGCACGAGATGCATGGTGGGCGGTGATGCAGGGCCCTCGGGGACCAGAGACACCGGCCCAACCTGGACACTGGGCCAACGTGGGGCGCGTGGGGCTCTGAGACGGGGGGTCTCAGGAGAGTGCACTGCTGATGAGCCCCCAGGGGAGGCCCAGCAGGAACCGGTGCTGGGATAAGCTGGCGGGGGTGTGCTTCTCTCCCAGCTGCCCCCCAAGAGCTGTGCGCCCCTGCACCGGGCCAACACCCAGCCGTCCGACCTGTCCCCTGGGGCTGGCCTGTGCTTCTGCCCCTCGGGTGTTGTAAGTCACGCTGGGCATCGCTGCCCACTGACCTGGCTTTCTCGTCACGGTCCAGCCAGACCCCAACTCCACGTGGCTGGAAGCGGTGAGGACGGCTCTTGAGAGGCCGACAGAGCAAGAGCCAGGAAGGGCTTCGAGAAGGGGGCCCCTCGGGGAGGGTTAACCTGTAACTCCCCCTTCCCCTCCCCGCGGGCCGAGCCGCGGAAGCCTCAGTGTTCCTTTCCCTAAGTTCCCAGGGGCATTCTCGAGCTAACTAGGGAAACTGGTTTGCGGCTCTGGGCGCCCGGTGGACTTGATGTGACACCCTAGACGTCACGCACTTGCTTTCATCCAAACCTGAACACCCCACAGTGTAGCCGGCGGTGGCGGGGGTGTGGGCGGGGAGGATACTGGGGCTCCCAGTCCTTAATTGAATTACCCAGAGCCCTCCAAGAACGGAATTTTTAGGAAAAAATGTACACTTAAGAGTTAGAAGGAAATGACAGGAAAATAAGTGCACAAAAATAATATCCTCAGGTGAATTCCGAGACCGTTCTTTCTAGAGGCCCGAGAACACATGCCTCACCGCCTGCCCCGACTCTCTGTAATGAGATCTCGTGTTCAGACTGATGGCTTTATGTCTGACAAGATCCTTTATCGCTAAGATGCAGCACGTTCACTGGATGATGCCGGGCCAGCTGGAAGGAGAACCAGCACGTTCAGTAATTACTGCCAACAGAAGAGTCTAAATAACCAGGCGCTTTCAGATAGGCTTCAGCTAACCAGGGGATTAAATCGCCGTGGCGCCCGTTTCTCGAATCTGCCTGTTAATCACAGTTGTTGTTAATTTAAACAAAGTCAAGAGCACCTGGCGCACATGGTGGTGGAGGCCTCTGAGCCGTGGGGCGGGGAGGGTAGGGCGGACAGGCCCTGGAGCGCGAGACACAGGCTCCATGAATTCGGTGAGCACGTGGTGGAGAGTCGTTCAGCGCAGTCCAGCGCTTACGCTTTTCCACCTCCTCGATTTCTGTGATTTTCTGAACTCCAGCTGTTCCTGTTCTTACCATCTGCTCCGGGGACCCTGGGCCTGCATGTTTACGGGATCCCACCCTGTCCTCTCACGGCTCCTGCTCTGGAAATAATACGGCCTTGTAGCGGCTTCTGTGGCTCCTGCTTTGCTATTGCCGCTTCACCGCCGGGAGGACTGGAGCCACGTCTCTAACGACGGGATGGGACCATCGCCTGCATGTCTGCAGACATGAGACATGTCCGGTCTGTGCCCAGCCCATGCTGCACATGTAACACTTTTAATTTTTAGTTAAGTCATAGATGGGCTCTATGCCCTGTCAGACAGACACTGAAGAGGGCCTGGCACCGAAGGGCCTGGTGGATGGACCCGAGTTAACTCCCGTTTTTGGATCCGTTTGACGCAGACGTTCCCGTCCAGGTGTGATATGAGGTTATGGAGACAGGCTGCACTTAAATATATCCCATCTGGATGAAATCAAGGAAGGCAAAGTCAGATCTCCCAGGATGACTGTTTTTTTCTGTGGCCTTCATACTACTGATAATTAGGGGAGTCCCTAATCTTGTTTCCATTTGCCGGAAATATTTCTTCTCATTTTTATGGTGTTCTTTTGCATAATCTTCATTTAGGCCAAATATGAAAGAAGAAATTATTCTGACATGGTTAAAAGGTGAGGCTGACTGCGTTCAGTGCTACTGCGATCGGTATGAGGGCCACAAACAACGAGGCTTTGTGGTGTGAGGGGGATGGGGCTCAACTCCAAATACAAGAAGGAAAGTGTAAACTTCCTGCCAAGGAGCAGGTGGGGGCCAGTGGATGGACAGTTACTAAGAGGAAACATCAGGGATAAAGGGGCTTCTGGCCAAACTTTCTCTTGCTGAAGGCAGGCCAGGTGGCCAGACAACCTCTGGGGGAGGTGGGGCTGAGAAAGGTGATCAGACATTGAGGGTTGGAGGATCCTGGCTGCAAGTGGGTGATGCAAACACACCTGGAAATGTGAATGTCAAGGCCTGTTTGTGGAGAGGATTCAGAGGAGCTGGACTAGAGTTTGGTCCAGAAAGAGACAGTCAGTGATTACACACTATTCTCAGTGTTTCCATGTCCTAACTCGATATGAGAACCATTGTAACTGGAAATAAAAAGATGAATGCAAACCTTCTCTTTCTGGTAAGAAACTCCTGAGTGATACCTTTGGAGCGAATCACACAAGAGCATCACTGAGCTGTGAGGCTGGCCTGGGGGTGGGGCTGGGCTGGCGGCATCAACGAAGTCGTGTGGCCAACTAACCACTTTAGCATTCATGTTTCAAGCTGCCGCCAGAAAACAGGGAGATGCAGTGGCAAACCCGCTTCATGGGGCTGGAGAGAGTCAGGACCGTCACCCTGCAGAGGCTCGCTACCTTCTAGAGGTTCCCTACTTCCTAGAAACGCAACCACGTGCCCAGTTAAAGTGAGTGCTAGAGCCTCGCTCTCTCTCTTTTTTTACTTTCCTAATTTGTAATATGGGACATGATTTACAGAGGAAAAAAATAATTGTACTGCAAATTAGGACGGTTAAATGTGGACCCACTCTGCCTAGTTCAGTGGAACCTTGGCCAGGGTGTGGACTGTCACCTGGACGAAGGGGTGGGATGCAGCTTCCTGCAGAGACTGGGAGAGCTTTGCTTCTACAACTAATACTGTATAGAACTTGAATCCTCAGTTCCTTCATCTGTGGAGCAGGAAGTTCACAAAATTTGGATGGCACCTTTAGAGACTTTTATGGTGATGAAATATAATGAGAAATATTTTTTTAAAACTCTTGAAACAATAAAAATCATTAAGGACTCTGTAAAGATGACACAATAACCTCTCCGAGAATAAGTGGTGCTTCAGGACCTTTGCTTCCGATCGCATTACCCTTCATCAAACACCTTGGGAACCTCTCACCTGACCTGCCTTCAGAACGTCACAGCCATACAGGTCTCATTACCTGTACAGCAACATCTCGTTTTTAATCAATATTTCCTAATTCTGTGAGTGGCATCAATGACTAAACTTGGTGCCAAACAAGTTTTGGTTATTTTAAGTAATCAAGTCTGCCTGCAAAGATAAAGCATTGCCAAGAATAAGCTGATTTTAAAGGTGCACCCGCAGCTCTTCGGTGATGAGGTGTAGACCCTCACAAAGAAGCGATGCTTTGGATGGAATGACATTCTTCTGCAACGTACGGCTTCGTAGCCACACCATATGTTAATGGAAAGGAAAATAAAACAGGGACTCCCTTAACGTAGCTTTCCCTAAGCAGAAAGCCTTGACTGGAGTAAGGGAAGGTCTCCTGGTTCCTAACACATTTTCCATCTTCCCTAACTGCAAAGCTGTTAGACTCTGACTCTAAGGCCCGTGGGGAGGGCCCGGGCCAGGCCTGCGTCACGTTACCGCTGACTGTCTGGGGAAGGGTCTGTCTGGCGGCCCCACACGCCACACGGTCACGTCGAGTGTAGACTCCACAGACACATGCAGGCGCCAAGCACACTCACGTCTGGTTAGCAGATCGGAGTCAGCCTTTACGAACTTTGCGTTAAATGTGCCTATAAATACACAGAAAGGTGAAAAGTCATAACGTCACTAAAAATGAACGTTGAAAGCCTCTGGCTGTAACGCAGTTGGAGGTGGATGAAGTCTGGTTGCCCGAGTTGGCTTCACCGTATGAAGCAGCCAGTGGGCAGCAGGAGGAAACGGTTTTTCTCTTCCCCTTTGTCTGATCCTCGGAAACACTGGGCTGGCAAAGCCAGAAATCTGGGGAGCCAGACCTTCACTACCTCGGGGTTAACAACATCATAGTTTGCCATGGACACTAATTGACTTAGAATGTCAAAAAAAAAAAAAGATTCCAAGAAGTCAGAGAAAAATCTCAACTCAGCCCAGCAGAGGCACCCAGATAGATATGGGTCAGACTGCGTCTTCCCGAATCCACCCGAGAAGGATTCAACCAGCGCCGGAGGCTCAGGGAGAGGAGCCGAACGTAACCTTCACATCTTGTCTGTCGCCAAATATCAGGTGTGGTGGACCTCTCCTTTCTGAGGTGGGGAACTAGGAAGGTCAGACAAACAATACAGACGAGAAGGGGAAATCATACTAGAAATGCAGAAGGACATGACTGTAAAAATATAGGATGAGATCAGAGAGGTGAGATGAGGGGGCTAACAAAACTGAAATTGAAAATTACAGAAATGTGATCCAGAGAAATCAAGGAAAACTTGGGAAGCTCCCCCAGAAGGCAGAGGAAGGGGTCCCAGAGGAAGACGGAGGATGGCAGATGGTCCTCACATCTGAGAACGTTAAGTGCTCCTCACGGAAGAACCAGAGTGATGGGAAGAGAGGCAGTCACCAAAGACACCGTGAAAGATGCCTACGCAGCTAAGACGTGAATATGCAGATTAAAGGGTTTTCATACTCCAGGGAAACTAACAAAACACCTGAAAACATTCTGATAGACTCTTAGAGATCTATGAAAAAAGAAATGCCACAACAATCCAGTTATAAGCAAATAAGTTTTGAGAGACGACACAAATTTATGCTGATCTCAGATTTCTCTGCTGTTCTGGGTCTAATGGTATTTAATACCTCAATGTGTTTTTAACAACCAATATCTTCTTGTTTAAAGCATATCTTCTACTTGGATATACCAATTCAAAAATTCAAAAAATTAAAAACAATTCAAAATTAAAGGCTCAAAATTAAAAGCTTAACATGTAAGAAGATGATCTCTAAAACCAATTCATCCATAGCCAGTCCTAAACTACTATCAATTTGATTATGAATTTGAATGCAAATATGAAAAGTAATTATTAAGTGATAAAAATAATATAAAATAAAATAAATATTAGGTGAATATTTCATAGAATTATCAACATCGGGTAAATCTTTTAAGGAAGATTAAAAACAAAGGTAGCAGACTTCCCTAGTGGCATAGTGGTTAAGAATCCACCTGCAAAGGCAGGGGACACAGGTTCGAGCCCTGGTCCAGGAAGATCTGACATGCCGCGGTACAACTAAGCCCATGTGCCACAGCTACTGAGCCTGCGCTCTAGAGCCTGCAGGCCACAACTACTGAGCCTGCGTGCCACAACTACTGAAGCCCATGCGCCTAGAGCCCGTGCCCTGCAACAAGAGAAGCCACCGCAATGAGAAGCCCGTGCACTGCAACGAAGAGTAGCCCCCACTCGCCACAACTAGAGAAAGCCCATGCACAGCAACGAAGACCCAACACAGCCAAAAAAATAAAATTTAAATAAATTAAAAAAAAGATTCTTTCTTAAAACAAAAAACAAACAAACAAAAACAAAGGTAGCACCCATCACAAATGATGAAACAAAGAGAACATTTAAGATATGGGAATACAAACATGCTGCATGTCTGGAACAGGAAACTACACATGAGAAACTTTCAAAATAATCATCAGTTTGGGGAGACCTGAATTGATTAGATTTAAGCTTCATGCGGGTAGAGACTGAACCCACTTCATTCCTTTCTATTTCTTCAGCACCTTGCCTAATGCCTCACATGTGGTAAATACTTAATATTTTTTAAAGGAATGAATTTAATTCTAACAGAAAGATCAATGGGCTTCTTTTCTGAGAGGGGAGCATCTAATAAAATAATTCTACAGTTCACATATAAGGACAAATGTTCAAAAATGGCCAAGATGGTTTTAAAAGGAAGATTAATGAGAGGGGATTTATACCAAAAGTTGCTAATGATACAGTATAGACTTTTTACTGGTGTAACAATCAGTAGGTCTACAAGTGATGGACAGCCTTACAGCACAATGGTTTACATGAAAACAGAAAGGTTTATATAAGAATTTAAGTTAGCAGAAGGAAAGAAATCATAAATATCAGATCAGAAATAAATGAAAAAGAAATGAAAGAAATGATAGCAAAGATCAACGTAACTAAAAGCTGGTTCTTAAGATAAACAAAATTGATAAACCATTAGCCAGACTTATCAAGAAAAAAGGGAGAAGACTCAAATCAATAGAATTAGAAACGAAAAAGGAGAAGTAACAACTGACACTGCAGAAATACAAAGGATCATGAGAGATTACTACAAGCAACTCTATGCCAATAAAATGGACAACCTGCAAGAAATGGACAAATTCTTAGAAATGCACAACCTTCCAAGACTGAATCAGGAAGAAATAGAAAATATGAAGAGACCAATCACAAGCACTGAAATTGAAACTGTGATTAAAAATCTTCCAACAAACAAAAGCCCAGGACCAGATGGCTTCACAGGCAAATTCTATCAAACATTTAGAGAAGGGCTAACGCCTATCCTTCTCAAACTCTTCCAAAATATAGCAGAGGGAGGAACACTCCCAAACTCATTCTACGAGGCCACCATCACTCTGATACCAGAACCTGCAAAGATGTCACAAAGAAAGAAAACTACAGGCCAATATAACTGATGAACATAGATGCAAAAATCCTCAACAAAATACTAGCAAACAGAATCCAACAGCACATTAAAAGGATCATACAGTATGATCAAGAGTTTATCCCAGGAATGCAAGGATTCTTCAATATATGCAAATCAATCAACATGATACACCATATTAACAAATCGAAGGAGAAAAACCATATGATCATCTCAATAGATGCAGAGAAAGCTTTCGACAAAATTCAACACCCATTTATGATAAAAACCCTCCAGAAAGGAGGCATAGAGGGAACTTTCCTCAACATAATAAAGGCCATATATGACAAAGCCATAGCCAACATCATCTTCAATGGTGAAAAACTGAAACCATTTCCACTAAGATCAGGAATAAGACAAGGTTGTCCACTCTCACCACTCTTATTCAACATAGTTTTGGAAGTTTTAGCCACAGCAATCAGAGAAGAAAAAGAAATAAAAGGAATCCAAATTGGAAAAGAAGAAGTAAAGCTGTCACTGTTTGCAGATGACATGATACTATACATAGAGAATCCTAAAGACGCTATCAGAAAACTACTGGAGCTAATCAATGAATTTGGTAAAGTAGCAGGATACAGAAATCTCTTGCATTCTTATACACTAATGATGAAAAATCTGTAAGTGAAATTAAGAAAACACTCCCATTTATCACTGCAACAAAATAAAATATCTAGGAATAAACCTACCTTAGGAAACAAAAGACCTGTATGCAGAAAATTTTAAGACACTG
This sequence comes from Globicephala melas, assembly GCF_963455315.2. Taxonomy (NCBI): domain Eukaryota; kingdom Metazoa; phylum Chordata; class Mammalia; order Artiodactyla; family Delphinidae; genus Globicephala; species Globicephala melas. The sequence goes on from NC_083322.1 coordinate 3,104,578, forward strand.
ATGAAAGAAATTAAAGATGATACAAATAGATTGAGAGATATACCATGTTCTTGGATTGGAAGAATCAACATTGTGAAAATGACTCTACTACTCAAAGCAATCTACAGATTCAATGTGATCCCTATCAAACTACCACTGGCATTTTTAACATAACTAGAATAAAAAATTTCACAATTTGTATGGAAACACAAAAGACCCCGAATAGCCAAAGCAATCTTGAGGAAAAAAAAAAAACGGAGCTGGAGGAAACAGGGTCCCTGACTTCAGACTATACTACAAAGCTACAGTAATCAAGACAGTATGGTACTGGCACAAAAACAGAGATATAGATCAATGGAACAGGATAGAAAGCCCAGAGATAAAACCATGCACATATGGTCACCTTATCTTTGATAAAGGAGGCAAGAATATACAGTGGAGAAAAGACAGCCTCTTCAATAAGTGGTGCTGGGAAAACTGGACAGCTACATGTAAAAGAATGAAATTAGAACACTCTCTAACACCATACACTAAAATAAACTCAAAATGGATTAAAGACCTAAATGTAAGGCCAGACACCATGAAACTCTTAGCAGAAAACATAGGCAGAACACTCTATGACATAAATCACAGCAAGATCCTTTTTGACCCACCTCCTAGAGAAATGGAAACAAAAATAAACAAATGGGACCTAATGAAACTTAAAAGCTTTTGCACAGCAAAGGAAACCATAAACAAGGTGAAAAGACAACCCTCAGAATGGAAGAAAATATTTGCAAATGAAGCAACTGACAAAGGATTAATCTCCAAAACATACAAGCAACTCACGTAGCTCAATATCAAAAAAACAAACAAGCCAATCCAAAAGTGGGCAGAAGACCTGAATAGACATTTCTCCAAAGAAGATATACAGACTGCCAACAAACACATGAAAGAATGCTCAACATCATTAATCGTTAGAGAAATGCAAATCAAAACTACAATGAGATATCATCTCACACCAGTTAGAATGGCCATCATCAAAAAATCTACAAACTATAAATGCTGGAGACGGTGTGGAGAAAAGGGAATACTTGTGCACTGTTGGTGGGAATGTAAATTGATACAGCCACTATGGAGAACAGTATGGAGTTACTTAAAAAACTACAAATAGAACTACCATACGACCCAGCAATCCCACTACTGGGCATATACCCTGAGAAAACCATAATTCAAAAAGAGTCATGTACCACAATGTTCATTGCAGCTCTATTTACAATAGCCAGGACATGCAAGCAACCTAAGTGTCCATCATCGGATGAATGTATAAAGAAGATGTGGCACATATATACAATGGAATATTACTCAGCCATAAAAAGGAACGAAACTGAGTTATTTGTAGTGAGGTGGATGGACCTAGAGACTGTCATACAGAGTGAAGTAAGTCAGAAAGAGAAAAACAAATACCGTATGCTAACACATATATATGGAATCTAAAAAAAAAAAAAGAGAAAATGGTCAGAAGAACATAGGGGCAAGATGGGAATAAAGATGCAGACCTACTAGAGAATGGACTTGAGGATACAGGGAGGGGGAAGTGTAAGCTGGGACAAAGTGAGAGAATGGCATGGACATATATACACTACCAAACGTAAAATAGATAGGTAGTGGGAAGCAGCCGCATAGCACAGAGAGATCAGCTTGGTGCTTTGTGACCACCTAGTGGGGTGGGATAGGGAGGGTGGGAGGGACGGAGATGCAAGAGGGAGGAGATATGGGGACATATGTATATGTATAACTGATTCACTTTGTTATAAAGCAGAAACTGACACACCATTGTAAAGGAATTATACTCTAATAAAGATGTTTAAAAAAATTAAAAAATTAAAAAAAATAAAAATAAATAATAGAATTTAATATTTAATAAAATTGTCAACCCAAATCATTGGGGAAAGGAAGACTTAATAAATGGTGCTGGGAAGATGACTTACTAAAAAACAAAAAAGCAAATAAAGAACAAGTGTGTGTTTCTAGAAAAAAGTGTCATAGGAAAATTTATCAAAGTACCCACACTACTTCCCAATGGGTAGTGGAATGGCAAGTGATTATTATTTCCTATAGTGCAGAGATGACCTTTTAAATAAGAAGAAGGTTATTAAGGGTAACTGAAAGTTTCCAATTTCAGTTGGTGGGTTTATCACATTTATTTATGTCTTCTCTCTCCAGAAACATAACTGCAGTGATAATGAAGGAGTAAAATAGGTATATACCCACACTAATAAAGATAACAGGAAAGGTTTCACCACATTTCTAGAAGACAGGATGCAGACATAAGAATAACGAGGGACGAGCCTGGTTGAAAAGCAGCAGCTCAAGATATCTGCAGAGTTAACCCCAGAGAAATCTGGGGGACCTGGAGGTCGAGGTGCAACACAGTGTGGGATGGACAGGAGTGTCATCTGAGAGTCTCTGGATGAGACAGATGACGAATGAAAAAAACAGAGAAACCCTACCCACGTTTTGATATGTTACTTCATCCTAAAAGCTTATAGGGAAAAAAAAGTACATGATTCACAGAGGAACGAGTATCAGATAAACTTTAGGTTTGTCGTCAGCAACACTGAATGTGAGATGGAATTATACCCCCAAATTGAGGGACAATGATTTTCAAACTACAATTCTACAAATAAGTAAAATTTTCAACAGATGTAAGCAAAAGAGACATTTTAAAATATTTAAGAACTCAGAAAGTTTACTTCCCATGGTTCTTCATTGGGAAAGTACCTGGAGGATGTACTCCATACAAAGTGGAAGTAAATCAAGAAAGAAGATCACATGAGATCTAAGAAACAGTGGCTCCAACGTGGGACAGGAGTAACAGGGAGTCTCAGGGTGGCACTAGTGCAGATGTTATAAAGAATAACTAGTCCAGACTAGAGTCAGGGCAGTGGAGTGGACTTGGAGAGACAGATTTGGAGAAAAAGCCAATGGAAGAGAAAACCTGATAGAGTGTGAGGAAAAAAAGTGAGAGTGTGATAAAATCAAATAGTTCATGTAAAACATAAAAACAACTAAAAACTCCAGGAAGAACAAAAAGCTCAACAAAAAAGAGACACAATCAGAGGATGCTACTTAGCTCTACCAAGAGAGTTAATTACTTAAGATAAAGTCAATGCTATTTATTGATTTTAGTGTTTTAGAATCAACCTATAGATAAATAAGGAATATTTAGTTATCGTTTCAGGGCAGGATGCAAATGCCATCAACTTCAATGATATAAAAATTATAAAAAAGACTGAAGCTTCTAGGTGGGAGAGACAGGCAAGACACCTGTAGGAAAGGGCAGAACTTCTAGATCCACCTTACAAATTGGGGAGCTACAAATTCTTGCCTGTAGTTAACGTGATATGAGAGAAACTTGTAAGAGTATTATTTAAGTTTATAAAGGTAACCCATAGAGGAAATAAAATGCATGCATACACACACACACACACACACACACACACACACACTGCCACCTGCAAGAAGCATGGATGGATATGGGAGAGCCATCTCCACGGGTCCTGTGTGGCCTGGGTACACCCAGGCAGCAGGCACCCCATGTTGTCAGCCACACTCGGGGAGGCGGGGCCTGTCCAGGGAGACATGATCAGAGCAGAAACGGTGGCACTGGGTATCTGTTGAAAAACCTGCCAAAGCTCACGGCACTGGAGGGGAAACGGTCTCTGCACCCCACATTTAATTACTGGAGTTGGTGGTCCACAGATGGGGTCCCCAGACCAGCACCCCCTGGGAAGTACTGGAAATACAAATTCTCAGGCCTCCCCCCAGACTCACTGAATCTGAAGCTCTGGGTGGCGCTGAGCCACCTGTGGTGTAACAAGGCCCCCAGGTGATCTTAATGGTGTCCCAGTTTGAGAACCTCCAAACTAAGTGACCCAAGTGATGCCTGGTGGGCAGACCACATGAGGACACTCCACGTGCCACGTAATCACAGATCTCTAACCCCACCTCCATCTCTGCCCTCACTAGATGTTCTTTGAGTGAATAAACAAATTCGTAGGCAGATAAGGTGCTTTAGAATAAAGGGAAGTGTGGCCGCAGTTAAAGGAGAGGAGAAAATAGGATTTGAAGTAGAATAATCTCAGGTGAGATGGGGCTGCGCTTTGAGAGACACAAGGATTGATCCAATGTTGAGATGAAGTGAGATACAGAAGCATTTTGATAATCACAGAAAATAGATAATTATATTTTGAGAATTGTAAAAGGTGCATTTAAAGAGAACATGAAACCAAACAACAGGAAGCCAAGATGCCTGGAAGAAATGCTACCAATTTTCTCTTTACTCTAAAGCTCTTTATGTGTCATAAATACCTTCATTCATTCAAAGAGCATTTATTTAGTCTGGGCTCTGTGTGGACACAGTTCCAGGTGCTGGAAGGCAGAGGCCCAAAGCCTGGTCACAGGGGAACCCACAGTTTGTGGGGAGACAGACACAGAACCCACAGATTTCAGTACAGGGTGAGGACCACCCTGATAGACGGCAGCAGGGTCATGCCGAGCCTGCGAGCACATGGGAACAGCGGCTGCTGAAAAGCACAGCTTGGCTGAGGAAACATTACAACCTTCGTACGAATCTCCAGCCAAACATGCCTTCAAATCAAAACACAGCAAGTCCTCCCGAGCAGTACATGAATTTCTTATTAGTCCACTTGTTTGCCATAAAATATTAACAGAGCACGGCTTCTCTCGCAGGGATTAATGTGCCGTCACTTCTTGGTTTTCCGAATTCTGGCAAAGGTTCTAACAGTTGTGTGGCAATAAAGGGCAAGGGAGCGAAAGGCCTGCTTATCTAGTGAAATAAAGAGCCTGCGATTAACGCTGCCATTTTCCAGTGACGTTTATTCCATGGATTAAGCTGGAGCAGAAAAATACTTTGAGAGGGACATTAAAAACAAAATGATGTTCTTTAATAGAAGGCATCGTTGAACAAACTGAAATGACACCACATACCAAATGCTGCTGGGATCGAGTGTACGGCTCCACACCCGAGACGCACTCAGGGCAGCCACAGAACTGTACAAAAACACCTGCAGGCAGATTGCACTTTGCAGAATACAAGAATGGTGTGACTGTAAAACAAGTCACTATTTGATGTATATTTCCATAATTTCACTTTCAACGTAGGAAGAGGCCATGTGACCTTTCCCTTCTGTCTGAGGTGAGGCTACCATGCAAAGCCAGATATCGGGATGAGGAATGAGCGGGGGTGTCGTCCAAGGGACTGTGGAGGCCTTGCTCAGCAGTTTGCATGCTTCGAACATGAAGGGAATCCTCTGAACTGGGGAAGTGTAGGTAAATCTCAAGGCACCCCTTCTCCACCTGTCATTTCCACACACTCAGCATCCGTCCACCTCTTTGCTCATCCGTCTGTCCCTCCATCCATCCACCCTCCATCCATCCACCCACCCACATACCTGACCTGTCCACTCGGTAGAATATAAATTAAGCACCTGCTGGGCACCAAGACTCCCGGTGCCACTTGGGGAGACGCTGGATGCCATCCCTGTGCCTCTGCGGGCCCCCTGCATCTCTCCCACCCTGTTCTGTGCTGGGGAGGGGCGAGCTCACCTGCACAGGTGGCTTCACGGGGCTCTGGCTGCCCCGTGGACGCACCAGCAGAAGCTCAAAGCATGGGAGAAAGGGAGGGCGGGTACTGATTCCACTGCTTCCTGCACACGGTCCAGCCGCCGCTGTCGGCCTGCTCCACGGGGCTCTGTGTCCCTGAGATCTGGGCGCTCCTACTTCCCTTGCCCCTCCCGACCTGGGACAGGAGCAGAGACCCAGGCACTGCAGTGCCTGCTGGGCTTCCTCCCCCACCCCCTTTCTGCACAGAGCCTTGGTTAGATGCTGTGGGAATCAATCCCTTCGTTTCCTGCTGGGACACTGACAGTACAGAGACAGAGGCCACAGCAGCCCCCTGACCACAGCTGTCCTTGCCCGGAGGGCTTCACTTGAGGTGGAAGCAACAGCTGAGGTGTCCACGTGCCCAGTAACATCCTGAGCCCTGATGGACTCCGAGCCAGAAGGGTCCTGAGATGCCAAGGGACCGGGTCCCTCCTTTTGCAGACAAGGAACCTGAGGAGTGGCCTCGGGGCACAGGCAGGTCAGGCAGTCATCCAGTCCTCCGCAGGGCTGGCCGGCCCCGCCAGGTACTCTCTCCACAACATCACTTTCTCAGTGAGGGTGCCTGCGGCGGGGCTACGCTGAGCTCTGCGAGGCCTGCCGCCAAGCCCCACGTGGAGAGCCACTCGGCTTCTCTCTGCAACGCGTACCTTGTCCATATCCCTCCCCTCAGAGCCCACCACCTCCACCCTCGCCCTGTGCTGGCTACGGGACAATCACCTCCCCCAGGCCCAATGCCCCATCTCAGACCCCCCCACCGCAGTGCCCATCCCCGTCACATAGCCGACCGAGGGCTCCTTTGCCTGCTGCCCGCCCTGCGCCAGACCTGTCAGGTCCCTCTACTCCCTTCAGGTCCCTGAGCTCTGCTCACACCAAGCCTGAGCAAGCGCACCCCCCGAACATGGACTGCACCCCTACAGCTTCTCCTGGGGACCAGCTGACCACAGGGGGACGCTTCCCTGCGCCACCCCACTGGTCATTTCCCCCGCTTGTCCGGCTTCCCCTCCCGAGGTTCAGCCCACCTCTGTGACCCTCCTTCTTTACCCTACGAAAGAAAACCTGCTCCTGTTTGACTGTGAGATGCTCACAGATTTCCGAGATCGGTGCGTTCTCCCTATCACAGTGGGCCCTCTTCTGCATCCTTCTGCCTAGCAAAGTCCAGACTGTGTTTGGACACAGTCACACTTCAGTATGTTGATGCTCCTAGGTGAAGGGCCGTAAGCCCTGATAGTCAGTGCTTTAGACAGCACGTGGGCTTTTGTCCCTCAAATGACAACGGGGGGGCGGCCGCCTGTGTGTGTGCAGGGATCCCTATGAGTTGCTGTCACAGACGCATGACCCACTGGGAAGGAAAGAACCATGTCGGGCGGCACTCTGAAGATTTCAGGCTAAGACAGAAGAACCAGGAGAAGGGACGGGTCCACTAGAGACCATTTGTAATTCAGCTCAAAAGACCCAGTGACGCAGTTATTCTCTGACTTGTAATCAGACCCTGGGGAGAGGGGAGAAAAGACTTATCCAAAAGCCCAGCAGTAGGGATGGGAAGAACTCAGTCCGCAGGAGACCCCACCCGCCAAGGGTGAAGGAAGCTATCTTCCGTCCACTCATCAGTCTTCAGGGGCAGGACTGTATCCCGTTCCTCCTCGGAATGTCTAGCTCAGAGCGCCAGTTCTGAGAATGAGGTACAAGTGGACACAGCCGGTGGGGGGAAAGGGTCTGCTCACAGAGATCCCGGAGCGGGGAGAGCTTGAACGGGCAGGGCAGAAACAAATGGCACTCCAGAGGACAGCAGATGTGGCAACCCGGATTCCAGGCCTGGCCGCGCAGAATCAGCATGACTCTGAGCAAGTCACCTGCCTGCTGGGGGTCCCCTTGCCTCCTCTGTGAATTGTGGAGGAAACGGAAGGAAAACAAGGGCAACGTTCAGAGCCCTTCCAGCGCGAGTCCCAGCAACAGGCAGCCCTTTGGAGGACAGGTGTGAGGGACTGGCCTGCTCGGGGAGCAGGTGTGAACCCCACTCGTTCATGCCTCAGTGCAGGCTGACACATTTCAAAACAAGGCGGCAGGCAAATTTGCCAAATCCCACTCTCCTGCAGCTGCCACCCACTCTGTGTGGATTTGCCAACTGCGGTCCATGGGGGAAACCTGTACCTGTCACTACGCCCTCTGAGTTTACTGTCCTCTGGCTCACCCAGCCTTGTGACAGGGCCTGAAAATCCTGTCCGGTGTGTTGCTGATGTCTTCAAATGTCAACACAGTTCTGCTGGCTGATAGAGCTTGTTGGCTAATGGAGGGGTCTTACGGGGACGGGAAGGCAGAGGCACGGTTTATTTTTCTGATGTCTCCTACTCTGTGTAAGTCTGCCAAACACTAATCATTCCTTGCATATCTAGTTACAGTGTCTTCAGAACAATGTGGCTGCCCCTTCAAACACAGACCAGAACAATGCAGAACATGTGCTCTTCACCAGAAATTGATTTACCTGGACATCCAAGATCAGATTTCCAGGCTTCTGGAGCACTGGACATTTTGACTGATGAGAACATGGAAACCTGTGATCAGCAGTAACATTGAGAATTCCCTTTTCAATGCATCAACAGAATAAAGATCCGGCATTTCTCCAGACTGGAGCTTCCATGTTTCTGCCGTCACCACAAAGAGCTTCTTGCCCTCATGGATAATAAAAAGCACACCCTGATCTGATACCGTCAACACAAAAGCTGTCTGGTGGAGCCAATCCCCTTCAACTGCTTCCTAAGATGAACTTATTTGAATATTTCGGTACCCAGGTCATTACTTTAACACATGAGGTAGAAACAGAGTGAGGTCTAGCTCTGTGGGTATTAGAGATCATTTATGCATTTGTAATTCATCCCTCAAACACTTTCAAATAAATTTGGAAATCAAATTCAGTAAAACAAATATCTTCCCACAGACTTTAATATAAAGACAAAAGGCTAGATTAGAAATATGTCAGTAGGATGGCAAATTCAGGGATGGAGGTGGGGGACAGTATCTTTAATTTGAAAATGAGTTTCCACACACTAGGAGCCCCTTCGCGGGTGGAGACTGCGGGTGGCGGAGGGGGAAGCTTCGGAGCCGCGGAGGAGAGCGCAACCACAGGGGTGCGGGGGGCAAAGCGGAGAGATTCCCGCACAGAGGATCGGTGCCGACCGGCACTCACCAGCCCGAGAGGCTTGTCTGCTCCCCCGCCGGGGCGGGCGGGGCTGCGAGCTGAGGCTCGGGCTTCGGTCGGAGCGCAGGGAGAGGACGGGGGTTGGCGGCGTGAACACAGCCTGCAGAGGATTAGTGCACCACGGCTAGCCGGGAGGGAGTCCGGGGAAAAGTCTGCACCTGCCGAAGAGGCAAGAGACTTTTTCTTCCCTCTTTGTTTCCTGGTGCGCGAGGAGAGGGGATTAAGAGCGCCGCTTAAAGGAGCTCCAGAGACGGGCGCGAGCCGCGGCTAACAGCGTGGACCCCAGAGACGCGCATAAGACGCTAAGGCTGCTGCTGCCGCCACCAAGAAGCCTGTGTGCGAGCACAGGTCACTCTCCACACCCCCCTTCCGCGGAGCCTGTGCAGCCCGCCACTGCCAGGGTCCCGGAATCCAGGGACAACTCACCCGGGAGAACGCACGGCGGGTCTCAGGCTGATGCAACGTCACGCCGGCCTCTGCCGCCGCAGCCCCGCCCCCAACTCCATGCCCCTCCCCCCGGCCTGAGTGCGCCAGAGCCCCTGAATCAGCGGCTCCTTTAACCCCGTCCTGTCTGGGCGAAGAACAGACGCCCTCCGGGGACCTACACGCTGAGGTGGGGTCAAATCCAAAGCTGAGCCCCGGGAGCCGTGAGAACAAAGAAGAGAAAGGGAAATCTCTCCCAGCAGCCTCAGGGGCAGTGGATTAAAGCTCCACAATCAACTTGATGTACCTGCATCTGTGGAATACATGAATAGACAACGAACCATCCCAAATTGAGGGGGTGGACTTTGAGAGCAAGATTATTTTTTCCCCTTTTCCTCTTTTTGTGAGTGTGTATGTGTATGCTTCTGTGTGAGATTTTGTCTGTATAGCTTTGCTTTTACTATTTGTCCCAGGGTTCTGTCTGTCCCTTTTTTTTATTACTTAAAAATTTTTTTCTTAATAATTATTATTTTTTTATTTTAATAACTTTATTTTATTTTATTGTCTTCTTTCTTTCTTTTTTTTCCTCCCTTTTATTCTGAGCCGTGTGGAGGACAGGCTCTTGGTGCTCCAGCCAGGTGTAAGGGCTGTGCCTCTGAGGTGGGAGACCCAACTTCAGGACACTGGTCCACAAGAGACCTCCCAGCTCCACGTAATATCAAACGGCAAAAATCTCCCAGAGATCTCCATTTCAACGCCAAGACCCAGCTCCACTCAATGACTAGCAATCTACAGTGCTGGACACCCTATGCCAAACAACTAGCAAGACAGGAACACAACCCCACCCATTAGCACAGAGGCTGTCTAAAATCATAATAAGGCCACAGACGCCCCAAAACACACCACCAGACGTGGACCTGCCCACCAGAAAGACAAGATCCAGCCTCATCCACCAGAACACAGCCACTAGTCCCCTCCACCAGGAAGCCTACACAACCCACTGAACCAACTTTAGCCACTGGCGACAGATGCCAAAAACAACGGGAACTACGAACCTGCAGCCTACGAAAAGGAGACCCCAAACACAGTAAGATAAGCAAAATGGGAAGACAGAAAAACACACAGCAGATGAAGGAGCAAGATAAAAACCCACCAGACCTAACAAATGAGGAGGAAATAGGCAGTTTACCTGAAAAAGAATTCAGAATAATGATAGTAAAGATGATCCAAAATCTTGTAAATAGAATCGAGAAAATGCAAGAAACATTTAACAAGGACCTAGAAGAACTAAAGAGAAAATAAGCAACGATGAACAACACAATAAATGAAATAAAACATACTCTAGAAGGGATCAATAGCAGAATAACTGAGGCAGAAGAACGGATAAGTGACCTGGAAGATAAAATAGTGGAAATAACTACTGCAGAGCAGAATAAAGAAAAAACAAAGAAAAGAATTGAGGACAGTCTCAGAGACCTCTGGGACAACAATAAATGCTGAAGCAACATTCAAATTATAGGGGTTCCAGAAGAAGAAGAGAAAAAGAAAGGGACTGAGAAAGTATTTGAAGAGATTATAGTTGAAAACTTCCCTAATATGGGAAAGGAAATCATTAATCAAGTCCAGGAAGCACAGAGAGTCCCATACAGGATAAATCCAAGGAGAAACACACAAACACACATATTAATCAAACTATCAAAAATTAAATACAAAGAACAAATATTAAAAGCAGAAAGGGAAAAACAACAAGTAACACACAAGGGAATCCCCATAAGGTTAACAGCTGATCTTTCAGCAGAAACTCTGCAAACCAGAAGGGAATGGCAGGACATATTTAAAGTGATGAAAGAGAAAAACCTACAAACGATTACTTTACCCAGCAAGGATCTCATTCAGATTTGACAGAGAAATTAAAAGCTTTACAGACAAGCAAAAGCTAAGAGAATTCAGCACCACCAAACCACCTTTACAACAAATGCTAAAGGAACTTCTCTAGGCAGGAAACACAAGAGAAGGAAAAGACCTACAACAACAAACCCAAAACAATTTAAGAAAATGGGAATAGGAAAATACATATTGATAATTACCTTAAATGTAAATGGATTAAGTGCTCCAACCAAAAGACATAGACTGGCTGAATGGATACAAAAACAAGACCCATATGTATGCTGTCTACAAGAGACCCACTTCAGACCTAGGGACAGATACAGACTGAAAGTGAGGGGATGGAAAAAGATATTCCATGCAAATGGAAATCAAAAGAAAGCTGGGGTAGCAATTCTTATATCAGACAAAGTAGACTTTAAAACAAAGACTATTACAAGAGACAAAGAAGTACACTACATAATGATCAAGGGATCAATCCAAGAAGATATAACAATTGCAAATATTTATGCACCCAACACAGGATACATAAGGCAAATACTAACAGCCTTAGAAGGGGAGATCGACAGTAACACATTCATAGTAGGGGACTTTAACACCCCACTTTCACCAATGAACAGATCATCCAAAATGAAAATAAATAAGGAAACACAAGCTTTAAATGATACATTAAACAAGATGGACTTAATTGATATTTATAGGACACTCCATCCAAAAACAACAGAATACACATTTTTCTCAAGTGCTCATGGAACACTCTCCAGGATAGATCATATCTTGGGTCACAAATCAAGCCTTGGTAAATTTAAGAAAATTGAAATTGTATCAAGTATCTTTTCTGACCACAACGCCATGAGACTAGATATCAATTACAGGAAAAATCTGTAAGAAATACAAACACATGGAGGCTAACCAACACACTACTTAATAACCAAGAGATCACTTAAGAAATCAAAAAATACCTAGAAACAAATGACAATGAAAACACAACTACCCAAAACTTACGGGATGCAGCAAAAGCAGTTCTAAGAGGGAAGTTTATAGCTATACAAGCCTACATTAAGAAACAAGAAACATCTCAAATAAACAACCTAACCTTACACCTAAAGCGATTAGAGAAAGAACAAAAAAACCCCAAAGTTAGCAGAAGGAAAGAAATCATAAAGATCAGATCAGAAATAAATGAAAAAGAAATGAAGGAAACGACAGCAAAGATCAATAAAACTAAAAGCTGGTTCTTTGAGAAGATAAACAAAATTGATAAACCATTAGCCAGACTTATTAAGAAAAAAGGGGAGAAGATTCAAATCAATAGAATTAGAAATGAAAAAGGAGAAGTAACAACTGACACTGCAGAAATACAAAGGATCATGAGAGATTACTACAAGCAACTCTATGCCAATAAAATGGACAACCTGGAAGAAATGGACAAATTCTTAGAAATGCACAACCTTCCGAGACTGAACCAGGAAGAAATAGAAAATATGAAGAGACCAATCACAAGCACTGAAATTGAAACTGTGATTAAAAATCTTCCAACAAACAAAAGCCCAGGACCAGATGGCTTCACAGGTGAATTCTATCAAACATTTAGAGAAGAGCTAACCTATCCTTCTCAAACTCTTCCAAAATATAGCAGAGGGAGGAACACTCCCAACCTCATTCTATGAGGCCACCATCACTCTGATACCAAAACCAGACAAAGATGTTACAAAAAAAGAAAACTACAGGCCAATAACACTGATGAAAATAGATGCAAAAATCTTCAACAAAATACTAGCAAACGAAATCTAACAGCACATTAAAAGGATCATACACCATGATCAAGTGGGGTTTATCCCAGGAATGCAAGGATTCTTCAATATACGCAAATCAATCAACGTGATACACCATATTAACAAATTGAAGGAGAAAAACAATATGATCATCTCAATAGATGCAGAGAAAGCTTTCAACAAAATTCAACACCCATTTATGATAAAAACCCTGCAGAAAGTAGGCATAGAGGGAACTTTCCTCAACATAATAAAGACCATATATGACAAACCCACAGCCAACCTCCTTCTCAGTGGTGAAAAACTGAAACCATTTCCACTAAGATCAGGAACAAGATATGGTTGTCCACTCTCACAACTATTATTTAACATAGTTTTGGAAGTTTTAGCCACAGCAATCAGAGAAGAAAAAGAAATGAAAGGAATCCAAATCGTAAAAGAAGAAGTAAAGCTGCCACTGTTTGCAGATGACATGATCCTATACATAGAGAATCCTAAAGATGCTACCAGAAAACTACTAGAGCTAATCAATGAATTTGGTAAAGTAGCAGGATACAAAAAAATGCACAGAAATCTCCTGCATTCGTATACACCAATGATGAAAAATCTGAAAGTGAAATTAAGAAAACACTCCTGGGCTTCCCTTGTGGCACAGTGGTTGAGATTCTGCCTGCCGATGCAGGGGACACAGGTTCGTGCCCCGGTCGGGGAAGATCCCACATGCCGTGGAGTGGCTGGGCCCATGGACCATGGCCGCTAAGCCTGCAGGTCCGGAGCCTGTGCTCCGCAACGGGAGAGGCCACAGCAGTGAGAGGCCTGCGTACTGCAAAATAAACCGAAAACAACAACAACAAAACACTCCCATTTACCACTGCAACAGAAAGAATAAAACATCTAGGAATAAACCTACCTAAGGAAACAAACGGCCTGTATGCAGAAAATCTTAAGACACTGATGAAAGAAATTAAAGATGATAAAATAGATGAAGAGATATACCATGTTCTTGGATTGGAAGAATCAACATTGTGAAAATGACTCTACTACCCAAAGCAATCTACAGATTCAGTGCAATCCCTATCAAACTACCAATGGCATTTTTCACTGAACTAGAATAAAAAATTTCACAATTTGTATGGAAACACAAAAGACCCCGAATAGCCAAAGCAATCTTGAGAAAGAAAAATGGAGCTGGAGGAATCAGGCTCCCTGACTTCAGACTATACTACAAAGATACAGTAATCAAGACAGTATGGTACTGGCACAAAAACAGAAATATAGATCAGTGGAACAGGACAGAAAGCTCAGAGATAAACCCACGCACATATGGTCACCTTATCTTTGATAAAGGAGGCAAGAATATACAGTGGAGAAAAGACAGCCTCTTCAATAAGTGGTGCTGGGAATACTGGACAGCTACATGTAAAAAAATGAAATTAGAACACTCCCTAACACCATACACAAAAATAAACTCAAAATGGATTAAAGAGCTAAATGTAAGGCCAGACATCATCAAACTCTTAGAGGAAAACATAGGCAGAACACTCTATGACATAAATCACAGCAAGATCCTTTTTGACCCACCTCCTAGAGAAATGGAAATAAAAACAAAAATAAACAAATGGGACCTAATGAAACTTAAATGCTTTTGCACAGCATAGGAAACCATAAACAAGATGAAAAGACAACCCTCAGAATGGGAGAAAATATTTGCAAATGAAGCAACTGACAAAGGATTAATCTCCAAAACATACAAGGAACTCACGCAGCTCAGTATCAAAAAAATAAACAGCCCAATCCAAAAATGGGCAGAAGACCTAAATAGACATTTCTCCAAAGAAGCTATACAGATTGCCAAAAAACACATGAAAGGTTGCTCAACATCACTAATCATTAGAGAAATGCATATCAAAACTACAGTGAGATATCATCTCACACAGGTCAGAATGGCCATCATCAAAAAATCTACAGGGCTTCCCTAGTGGCGCAGTGGTTGAGAGTCCGCCTGCTTATGCAGGGGATGTGGGTTCGTGCCCCGGTCCGGGAGGATCCTGTGTGCTGCGGAAGGGCTGGGCCCGTGAGCCATGGCTGCTGAGCCTGCGCGTCCGGAGCCTGTGCCCCACAACAGGAGAGGTCACGGCGGTGAGAGCCCTGCGTACCGCAAAAAAAAAAAAAAAAAAAAAAAAAAATCTACAAACAATAAATTCTGGAGAGGGTGTGGAGAAAAGGGAACCCTCTTGCACTGTTGGTGGGAATGTAAATTGATACAGCCACTATGGAGAACAGTATGGAGGTTCCTTAAAAAACTACAAATAGAACTACCATTCGACCCAGCAATCCCACTACTGGGCATATACCCTGAGAAAACCATAATTCAAAAAGAGTCATGTACCAAAATGTTCATTGCAGCTCTATTTACAATAGCCAGGACATGCAAGCAACCTAAGTGTCCATCAACAGATGAATGGATAAAGAAGATGTGGCACATATATACAATGGAATATTACTCAGCCATAAAAAGGAACGAAACTGAGTTATTTGTAGTGAGGTGGATGGACCTAGAGACTGTCATACAGAGTGAAGTAAGTCAGAAAGAGAAAAACAAATACCGTATGCTAACACATATATATGGAATCTAAAAAAAAAAAAAAGAAAGAAAATCATCAGAAGAACCTAGGGGCAAGACGGGAATAAAGATGCAGACCTACTAGAGAATGGACTTGAGGATACGGGGAGGGGGAAAGGTAAGCTGGGACAAAGTGAGAGAATGGCATGGATATATATACACTATCAAACGTAAAACAGATAGCTAGTGGGAAGCAGCCGCATCGCACAGGGAGATCAGCTTGGTGCTTTGTGACCACCTAGTGGGGTGGGATAGGGAGAGTGGGAAGGAGGGAGGTGCAAGAGGGAAGAGATATGGGGACATATGTATATGTATAACTGACTCACTTTGTTATAAAGCAGAAACTGACACTCCACTGTAAAGCAATTATACTGTAATAAAGATGTTAAAAAAAATAAAAAAATTGAAAATGAGACAGACCTTCCATCCCAGATGAAAACTACTGCTCCCGAGAAGGGCTTTTCCACGTTGGCCACACTTCTGAATCACCTGAGGAGCTTTTAAAAAACCCCAAACCCTGGCCACACCCCTGATGGAGGAAACTAGGAAGGAGAGACTTATAGAAATTGTCTTCTATCTTTGTGCCATCTGAAAGTTTCAGCACAAAGTGAAACACAGGAGATGTGAAAACTCTTGAACAATGGTATGAGTGGTGGGTTAGGTGTCCAGAATCTTGGGTTCAAGCCTTGGTTCTATCCCTAATTAAAAAAGCAACGATGGGCAAGTCAGGTGGTGGTGACGGTGGTTGTTGTGGTGATGGAGGTGGTGGTGATGGTGGCAATGGTGGTGGTCATGATGATGGTGATGAAGATGGTGGTGGTGGTGATGTGGTGGTGGTGGTGGTGGTGATGATGGTGGTGACGGTGATGGTGGTGACGGTGATGGTGGTGGAGGAGGTGATGGTGATGGTGGTGGAGGAGGTGATGGTGATGTTGATGATGGTGGTGATGGTGGTAGAGGAGGTGATGATGGTGGTGGTAGAGGAGGTGATTGTAGTGATGGTGGTGGTGATGATGGTGGTGGTGGTGGTGGTGGTGGTGATGGTAGTGGTTGTGAGAATGGAGGTGGTGGTTAATTGTTGACGGGGGTGGGGCTCAGGTCATTAGGAATGAAGACCCTGTTTTTCTGTGATGTTTCCATTGCTCTGATGACCTCTGTCTTGTCCCTAACCCTGAATAAAGGCTTGCACTGGATCGAATATACCAGTCTCTCAGGGAGTCCATACTTCCTACAGACTGGGCAGAAAGAAGCTGCATTTCCTCTCGAGGTCAGAAGACGGTGCATCACGGGCAATGCACTTGTAGGAGGAGCCTGGAGGCAGCGGCGCCCCCGAGAGGGCAAGCTTCCTGGGAATGTGCGCAGTTAGAAGCGGCGAGCTGCACACACACATATTGATGCGCTAGGTCTTTGCAGAGTCCCGGGTGAGAAAAGAGGCAACAGATCCACACAGACACAGACGTGCACACACGCACAGGCAACAGTACATTTTACAAACACTGACGGGGAAAAGGCTGCTCAAACACAGTTTAAATCGGTGCCTAAGAGGTGGGGGAGCATGAGGGTAGAGAATAAAGTTGAAAAGCACAAATACACGAGAACTCTTGCACTGACCAAGGAAGGTGTGCCCTGAACAGGGCACATCTAGATCTTGGTGCTGGAAAGTAAAGTGAATACACGGAAGTGAAATAAAAGTGAGGGGTGGTGGGCGGGAAGAGGCCGTCGCTAGCCCGGAAACATCGGGGACACAGCGCCTGCTTCCCTTCTCAGGCTCTGTGAACAACCCCCTGACGACCTGATGCTGCCAGGCAGTCGGGACTGGCGCCCCGGGCCGGCGGCTGGACCGCATCTGACGGGGTGTTTGTAGGAGGAGAATAGAAACACACATCAGCGTAGCGCAACATGTCTTCAGCATGATCCTGCTGGGGATCTGCTGCATCTTAATTCAACACCCAGCTCAGCAGCTCCGCAGGGGCCCAAAGAAATCATCAAAAAACACCTGCTTTTGTTTCTGTCAGTGCAGCTGGGCTTCGCTGTGAAATGGTAGAAACTGCAGGACCCGCGGGCATACTGCTTTCCACTTAGATTCTTCCACCCACGGGAGAAGCTGTGCCTGCGCTTCCTGGAGAGGCTTGCGAGGCATCACCCCCGCTCCCCTGGCCCAGTGCCAAGGGTCACCATCCTTAGTGGCCTCAGCTCTGCTCTGGCATCGTGAGTGGCGGGGCTGTGTGTGACGCCCTCCCTGGCACTCGCCACCCATGCTCCCGCCACGCTGCACACGACCACTGATCACGAGGCGCCGCGGTACCTGGACTCGAGCCACAGGTGGAGGGGCCATCACGGGCCTAACCCACCACCTGGCACGTGCCGATGCCAGTAGGAGTTTCCCAGGGCAAGGATTTGGGACCCGGTCTTCATCTTCGCCTGAGAACTCTTGGAGGGGAGCTCAGGCTGGATGACAAGCAAACAACAGAAGACGGGAGTGAATGGCATAAAGGTGAGACGGCTGACAGAGGAAACGTCTGACTTCTTCCTGTCGATGGCGCTGACCAGCCTGCCGAAGTGACCCCTGGCCTTCCGGAACTCTCTGCATCTTTCCGTGGAGGCTGTGCGGGGAGGGAGGGGTGACCCCGCCTGGCTTGCGTTCAGGGCCCCCCTCAGGCTCTGTGTGGATTCAGACCCATCCCTTAACCTCTGGGTCCTCGGCCCCTGCCTCTGTGGAATGGGAGAAGGTGGGACCCAGCTCCGGCTGTGTGAGGCCCCCAGGGGACACAGCCACCAGCCCAGGGGACACGACAGCCACACCCTTGCTCCTGAGGGCAGGGCAAAGGGAAGGATAAGGGTGGGAGCGAGCAAACGGAGACGCCCAGTTTGGAAGGAGAAAAGGAGAATGTAAATAGCCCTAGGGTCACACACAGTTTTATAATTCAATCCACAACCACAACTGGGCCTCACATCCGATCCAGGAACCGCCCGGCACCCTCCCGGGTCCTGGAATATCCCTCTAGCCACGTCCCAGTGTGGCCAAATCCTGCCTGGGCCTCCAAGCCCTCCTCCCCCGACCCTACTCTGGATCTCTCACTCCCTCAGCAAAATTCTGAGAAGAACTGATGCCTATTTTGTGGCACTTACGTTTTTACTGTTACATATTTCTTTGTTTGTCCCTGCCTAGATCTTTGAGGACAT
The DNA here is from genome assembly GCF_963455315.2 of Globicephala melas. Taxonomy (NCBI): domain Eukaryota; kingdom Metazoa; phylum Chordata; class Mammalia; order Artiodactyla; family Delphinidae; genus Globicephala; species Globicephala melas. The sequence continues at coordinate 3,123,305 of NC_083322.1, forward strand.
TATTTAGGTCTCCTTCCTTTTGCCATCCCTCCACAAAGTAAGTGTCTTATTTTTACCTTTTCTAGATTAGTTCCTTTAGTGTTGAAGGAAACCAGAATATGTCACCCCCAAATATGCCTTTTTGACATGAAAATTATTTTGGGCTGAAGGCAATTAGGAAGCAGCAAACCCAAAAATCTCCCCCTTTTCTGCCTGAAGGCAGGAAATAGTCTCCTCTTCCTGGAGACTGACTCCTACTGGCCCAGAGATGCACCGGGGAACCTGCAAGTACACCTTCCTCCACTAGGTCCTCTGGTTTATTACCTTCCCACGGCTGCCGCCCTTGGAACCCTAAACCTGCTTTCCTTGCCCTGTTAATTCGCTATGAATTTACTGTTCCTGGTTGAAGGTGCTGTAAAAGCTGTACTTGTAAATAGATGCTTTGAGCTGTTTTTTGTTGAGATTTTTTCCAGGTGATGTGCACCGCACGCGTGAATGAACTGGTTTTTTCCTCCTCTTGTTAATCTGTCTTGTTGTGAGAGTCCCAGCTGAAAACCCAGGATGGGTAAAGTGTGGTCTCCCCTGTGGCATCCTGTATTTGAGACAGCAGGATGTCAGCAATGGCTAAATATTTTAAAAGTTTTGGTTCTTAGAAAAGTACTAGGATAACCACAGAAATCCATGTCTTCAAGAATCCTATTGAAATAGGATTTTTGTTTTGTTTTGTTTTTTGTTTGTTTTTAACATGTATATACTGCAGTTTTATTTCAATTGCACAAAGTTCACGTGTAGGAAATTTAAGTGAAACAGTACAGTAAAAATAGCAGAGAACCAAAAACTCTGAAAAAGAAGTACACCTAAAGCATGAGAACTCAACATTCATTAGTGTTTCACCTTCAGTTTTACTGACACTTGATGCTTGCAAATTTTGAAACAAACTTTGAGATCATAATGACCATTCTGAAGAGATTTCAGCACCAGCACTAAGATTTGTACATTCAGTTGGTTTGCAACTGACTTGTTAGTCATTTACATAGTGTACAGCACAGATTTGTCACAGGTCACCTTCCTGTAATTAGAAAGGATCCCCTAAACTGCACTCAGCTTAAGACATCCAATGTACAAGGGCACGGAAAGCATCATAATAATGTGGCTCCAATGAAACAGCATTTTACTGGCTAATTTTGTTTTGCGGTACGCGGGCCTCTCACTGCTGTGGCCTCTCCCGTTGCAGAGCACAGGCTCCGGACGCGCAGGCTCAGCGGCCATGGCTCACGGGCCCAGCCGCTCCGCGGCATGTGGGATCTTCCCGGACCGGGGCACGAACCCGTGTCCCCTGCATCGGCAGGCGGACTCTCAACCACTGCGCCACCAGGGAAGCCCTTTACTGGCTAATTTTAAACTTAATTTGCCCATTCAGCAAAGGTTTACCAAGCTTGTACTACACACCAGGCCCTGCTCCGGAACTGGAGATCGGGCTTTGCACAAAACAGACAAAATCCCTGCCTCATGGAGTTTTATGTTCTAGGTGATGGGCGGAGAAGGGACACAGGAATAAAGTGTGGGGAACATCCTGCTGGGATTCCTTCTGTGAAGAAAACTAGAGTGGGGCGGGAAGGGTGCTGGCCAGCACCTAGGGCACCTGCGGGCCAGCTGTGTGGAGCAGCTTTGCGGCAGAGCCAGGCCCCGGCCACGCCCCGGATAAGGGGTGAGCCCTGCAGACTTGAGGAGGGTGGGGGGAGGTGGAGTAGAGGCTAGATGGGCATTTGGGGCTTTTAGGCCACTGTAGGAAGTTGGGCTTTTACCCCGGAGAAAACGGGAAAGCGCAGGGAGTTCTGAGTGGAGGGAGCAGTGATCTGACACGGTTCAGGAAAGGGCCCTGGGAGGCGGGAGGGGAGACAGGACAGGGGAGCCGCCATCGGATGCTGGCTACATGGGAGAAATACCTTGTGGAAGACACACAGTGAAGTCAGAGGCCTGAGTGCCAGAAGGTCGCTGCCCTGAGCAGAGACGGGAAGGCTGCCCAGAGCAGGTTTCCAGGGGGAACGCGGAATTCTGTTTTCACTGAGTTCACTTTGGGTTGCCATTTAGAGACAGAGAATTTCTCTGAAGCCTGCAAAGAGCAAACGGGATTGCTGCGTATCTTCCCGTGCAACGCCGGGCTTGGCTTGCGATGGCCTGGACACCCCTGTTGGGGCGGACGTCTCCATGGATTTTTGTCTGGTGGGTCAGATACCCCCAAGGTTATAGTTTAGGGCCCCGGGGTATCTGTAACCCCAAAACTTATCCTTACATTTCTTTGTCAAACTGTCCACATACACCTAGCTTATCAATGCCTTTTGGACTGGTTCTAACACCACACTGGTTCCCTTATCAATTAATGAGTTAAATAAAATCTTCAACACACGCTCATTTACTTTGCCTGAGAATCACAACCTGGCCAGTTTAAGGGAGATGTTGGGCCGGCAGTTAGAAATGGACCTGAAGTTCCAAGGGCGGGGCAGGGCTGAGTTCCAAAGGGGAGTGTTGTCGGCCTACAGGCAGGATTTACAGCCGTGAGATGGGATGACAGCCCCGTGCTGCGTGTCTTATCTAATATTCACGGTCGCCCACAAGAGCAAACCTTTTGATTACTAATGTTCATCCCCATTTTGCAGCTGAGGACACAGAATGGAGCAAGCGAAGAGCACAGAACTGGGATCTGGACCCAGACAAGCCGGCGTGCGGCTGAGCACCAGCGGTTCCCAGTCTGGGGCATCTCTGACCGTCACGTGCACCCACTGGGGGAAGGCAAGGACGTGGCTGAGGTCCCCACGATGCAGAGGGCAGCCCCCATAGCAAGGGATCCCCCTGGCCCCGAGTATCGGCAGGGCAAGGGCGAGAAAGCCTCAGACTTGGGGGGTCTCCTCTTCCAGGCCCCCCACTCGACGTGCCCCCTCTCAAGCCTGCAATCCTTCACTTGCTTATAACCATTCATTCAAGGCCTGTCCTTCCCCTACATCGTAACCTCCGTGTTTCATTCATGCTAAATTCTCAGTCTAACGGACGCACATAATAAATGCTCGTTACACGGCTGCTCACATCGACTGCATGATTTCTGATAGATCTGCGCTCACTCTGAAAAATCCCAAGGCTGTGACGGAGAAGGAGATGAGAAAGTGTGACATTAACATTCTGCGATTTACACTGCATAGGAAAAGCATCACCGCGTTTAGCTTAGGAAACTGGAGAAGCAAAAAACCTGAGGCCCGTGTCTCAACAGCCCTGACGGAGGTGAATTTTTCATTGTCCTTGAAGCTAATCAAGCCTGCGGAAACAGCATCACCAAATGGACTACACGAGCTTTTCAATTAACTCAAACAGACGGCTTAAATTTTCCAGGTGACTTTCCATATTAATTCAGAGAGTTTGCTGGACCAGGCCCCAGGAGGCTTGGCACGGATGGAGCTGGAAGAAAACAATGAAATACCTGGGTCTTCGGCAGAGAAGACAAAGCAATAATCGCAACGTTTCTTCTATCCCAGCAAGAATATCATCAGCCAAACTGATTCGACTCCCCGACCAGTGCACACGAAGGACCCCTCCCCTAGGAGGGACCAGTGCACACGAAGGACCCCTCCCCTAGGAGGGACCAGGGCACACTAAGGACCCACCCCCCTAGGAGGGGCCAGTGCACACGAAGGACCCCTCCCCTAGGAGGGACCAGTGCACACGAAGGACCCCTCCCCTAGGAGGGGCCAGTGCACGCGAAGGACCCCTCCCCTAGGAGGGGCCAGTGCACGCGAAGGACCCACCCCCCTAGGAGGGGCCAGTGCACACGAAGGACCCCTCCCCTAGGAGGGACCAGGGCACACTAAGGACCCACCCCCCTAGGAGGGGCCAGTGCATGCGAAGGACCCCTCCCCTAGGAGGGGCCAGTGCACACTAAGGACCCCTCCCCTAGGAGGGACCAGGGCACACTAAGGACCCACCCTCCTAGGAGGGGCCAGTGCACACGAAGGACCCCTCCCCCAGGAGGGGCCAGTGCACACTAAGGACTACTCCCCTAGGAGGGGCCAGTGCACACTAAGGACTACTCCCCTAGGAGGGGCCAGTGCACACGAAGGACCCACCCCCCTAGGAGGGGCCAGTGCACGCTAAGGACCCACCCCCCTAGGAGGGGCCAGCTGCATGAGGAGGAAGGCCGCTCCAGGGTGGGGAGCGAGAGGCAGCGGGCAGCCCTGGGCTTGATCTGTCCACCTGAGGACCTCACAGCATTTTACACATCACTGGAGACAGAAGAGCTGAAAGAACCTCGGTGGAATCCTGCAGAGGCCCCAGGCAGATGGGTCCTGCCAAGGACAGCGGTGGAAGCCACCACAGGAGGAGTCCATGCCATCATGGACCAGTGGATCCAAGTGCCCGTGTGCCTCGCCCCGCGCTGGGCCTGTGGAGGAGTAAGAGTGGCTGAGGCCACAGCTCCTGCCAGAAGCTACTAATAATGGAGAGTTCCGTAACTGAACAGTGAAGACTCAGGCTGGAGTCACGGCAACATGTGGGCTGGACACTTGCTGACCCTCAGAATGGATCGTTCTCCACTCAACTGGGCCCACGTGTAGCCTTGCAGATCTGTAAACGGGGGGGTCCTGGTGCCATTCCCTTCTCCTTCTGAGTCTCCCGTCAATACTCTCAACAGAGCGAGGTCTAACGCTGATATAAGTGGACTCTGGAAGTATAGCCAGTCCCCAGACTGCTTGAACTTTGGGACAGAATGAAATTGATGTTCAGACCCCTTCACAAAGATAGATTTTACTCAGTTCTTTTGATTAGGAAATAAAATCCACCTACAGCCCTTAATAACAGGACAGTTGCCTTTGTCAACATGTTCCACCAACTACACGGTTGTTATACCAACTGGGAGATTTGGTTTATTGGAACAGGATTCACCACTCAGTTCCTGGAGCTGGCAAAAGACAGTAACGCTCTAAAATAATGCTCTGAAAATGGAGCGCCATTCACAAGAGGTCCGATTACATGGGTTTTCTTGGAAAGACTGCATCTGTCCATCCGAGGGACGCCCTCCAAAGTCTGCCACGTGCCAGGCCGTGTGCTCCCTCTGCACGTGGGTGGTTGACCAGTCCTACCTGCCCCCCACCGCCCCCGAAGCCCAGCCTCCAGGGCGGAGAATCTGGGCCTGACCTGGGCCTGACATAAGCCAAGAAATAGTAGCATTGGTTTGACTGGTGTTCCCTTCCCAGAAAAACCAAATCATAAAGCAGTAAGGAAAACTTCAGAAAATGGACCTTTTTCTTGGATGTTTAGATTAGCAGAAAAATAAATCTGAGCCTAAAGAGACCATGTAAATGGACGCTGGTTTCATTATTATCGTCTTAACATAATTGAGGAAAGGGTGCAAACCTCATCCGTGGATCGTCAGGCGGCATCATCTCCAGGTCGTGCGTGGGTCCATTTAGGCCAATGACGTGCAGGGAGATACTGGGGTTTTCACATCCAGCCTGGGAAGTAAAAGGGGACAGAGATGTGAGTGAGCCGCCTCCCGCCTGGACTGGCCTGGGCACTAAGTCTGCCAGGAGATTCACAAGAGGCTCAGCGTGGGGAGGACGGTCCTTTAAGAGGAAGCTGCTCACCCCTGCTCCTCCTCCCTGGACAAGCACTGGCCTGGCAGGGCAGGAAAGACAAGGCTGCTGGGTCTGACGGCCCAGGCGCCTCTGCCCCCACAGTCGGAGATGCTGGGGTGAGGGAGGGACTCAGGCCCACACAGGGCAGGCATCAGACGGGTCACCAGCTCATGCCTCCGATTTGGAAGTGGACATCTGAATTCTGTTGGCCAGAATACGCTGATTTTCTATTAAAACGTGAAACCCCAAATCCTGAGCCATCTGGGCTTTATAATTCCAATTTCAGAGCACCTGCCCAGAGTTCACTGTAAAATCAGGGGGCCTGTACCTTTCTGGATTTCAGGTCATTACATCACTCCTGGATTGGGGGGGCTCTCATAAAAGGATTCACCAGGGAAACCATTCCATTTCTAGGTGATCTCTGGCTTCCAGCCTCCTGAACCGTGAGAAATAAATGTCTGTTGTTTAAGCCGCACAGTCTGTGGTGCTTGTTACGGAGCCTGAGCTGACTGATACACCTGGTGTTTCCTTTCTCTGGCTTGGGACTCTGGGGACATCACTGGCCTCACTTGGACATTGTCGCCCCTCTTGCTGCAAACTGTAGGCTGGCACGTCCCGTATTTCTGGTATACACGGCACGTGGCATCAGCTCCCAGAGCCCTCTGATGGCTTGGAAGCCGAGGCCCAGGGCTCACTGGCAGAGGCTGGAGGGGTCCTTCCAAGGCAGCCCCAGGTGGACGTGGGGACCCTGTCACCAGGTGGGTGCAGGCAGAGCTGCGTCCACTCTCTTGGGCACCCGCCTCTCTCCAACTGAGTGGGCGGTAGAGGTTTCGGCATCAGGCCCTCCCTTCACGTCAGGACGCTGTGATTTGCTAACAAAGCGGGCTTTGGCTATCCGTCCCCTGCCCCACTCCTGCAGCCTCGCTGTTCTGCTGGCTTTTTGTGGGAAGCAATTAGAAACAGTATGGGTCAGAACATGACCAAGGACAGAACAGCCCAGGCCCAGGGGACCAGGCGCAGACAGGGGTCCTTCTGACCTCCCAGAATTTAAAAAAGGAACTAGAGGACAGGGTGCCCCCGAGTGGGCAGTGTGAGTTTTTGTCACCACGGACTCACAAGGGAGGTGATGTATTTTGGTTGCAATGAAGCTTAGACAAATGATTAACGGTAGCTGCATTATTTAAAAGAAAGTAAACCTGCCGACAAATTCAACTGAGCAAAAATGGGAATTTAATGCAATGTAATGGGGAATAATTAATCTTGCCTCTGTTTACTGCACTGCTCATAACACATCTGATTATCACAGCTCCACGCTGGGAGACGGCTGGGCGGGGGAGCTGATGAATAATGCAGAGCTGTCCTGCTGCTGCTTCCTGCCTACCTTGGGGTAGTGGTAGGACTTCACGGTCGGGTAGGCGGAGCCGGTGTAGGTGGGCAGCTCCATGACCGGCACCCGGGAGTCGTTGATGGTGGCGTAGGCGAGCCGCGAACCATCTGGAGACCACCAGTGGGCAATGTGGGTCTTCAAAATCTCCTCTAAGGGAAACAAACAAAGCAGAGGACGGTGGATGGCATGGATGGAGTATCGGCCAGCGCTGCCCAGGCACCACGGGAGCTGGATAGAAAATCACGCGCCCCCTTGGGGTCACTTACAGCCTCTGAGGAGGCTTTCCTGTGCCCGGGATACACCTTCATCTCAGAGGTGCCTGGTCTGACCACCAAACCCTAGCACAGCAAAGCCAGTCAATCAAACCCAATCAATCAGGGCCCAACCGAACAGAGGCTAACTGTCTAAAAACCATTTTGGGGGGCACAAATTTGAGTACGATGAGCCCAGCAAGTCCTTTCTGATTGACTTATTATTGTTCTGTTGTGGGTTATTATTTTAAGATGATCAGAAAAACAGAATTAGAGGAGATACATTCATTCTGAAGCAGGGCACACCCAGGCAGAAGCAAGTGAGGAAGTAAACTGTGTTGCAGGTTGAATCCCAGAAAATCGACTTGCAGGAGATGCCGAGGGGTCGTGCCGGCACACAGACCCCCTCACATACAGCCGTGCAGGAGGGGAAGGCGTTCCAAGGCCAGCAGCCTCCTCACTCTGAAGCATGGAGGTGGTTTCACTCCACATGGCACAGAATGGCCTTCTCTTCTACGGGACCAAAGAGGAAACAGCAATCCTCTCAGGCTTCCACCAGGCGCACCCGTCACTCCTGCCCGCCCCAAAGAGTCTTGGCTAATTAGAGTTTTGACTAGGGCTGAGTGCTGTAGGATCTGTTATCTATTCTGGAAAGAACAATTCTGTGTCTTTTGAACAAGCCAAGAGAAGACACTTCCCAGGTACAACTCATCAGAGTGCTAGGGTCAGAGGAGCATCTCGGTGCACAACAGCTCTAAGGTTCGCGGATTCCTCCTTGTACATGCCATGTATTTTTATAAACCAAGTCCCCCTAGGTTTGTTTTTAAAATAAAGATCGATACAGCTCTATAATCACATACTGTGAGTCCCATTCAACGGTCGTTATTAGGTGTAGACCATAAACTGGCTCTGTGAGCCTGTGGGGACAGAAAGGTAACTGAGGCGCCTGAGAAAACAGAGTGAGTGCATCAACCACACAGGGAATGATGTGAATCGGAGCAGAGCCAAGGGGTGATGGCCACCGGAGGGAAGGGTCACAGAGATGAGAGAAGCAAGGCAGCAAGGCCAGGAGCTGGGCCAGCCTGATGGCCTGGCCAGGGGGGCACAGGGATCTGTCGGCTGCAGGATAGAGACGGCCGGGGGCCAGGGGGCTGGGGGGCAGGGCCGCATCAGTCAGGGCCCTGCTGCAGTGGCTACAAAAGCATTCAACAGCCAAGTTCAGGACTGAAAGTGGGGCACTGCAACTCCTTCTCCCAGGAGACCGGCCAACCAGGCAGTCTGTCCCTCCATCACTGGCTCCACTGGCCTGGTTTCTTAGTGGGACAAGCCCCCATGTTGCGTGGGACCCGCAGCAGCAATGCTAGGAGTCAGTCCCTTCAGAAAGTGCTGGCCTCCCCCTAAATAAGTCTCCCTGGCCCTCCGCGGGCTTTCCTCCAGGCCTGCCGGCAGCCTGCAGGGACCCTGATCCACTGTGACCCGGGGCCAGCACCAGACAGTAGAGTCTCATCCGCCACGAAGTCCCTGGCATATCTGACTTCCCATCACCCAGACACATCCCAGGCCGGCAGCACAGCTGATCAGTGAAGGATGGTGAAGGGGCCCCAAGTCCTGGGTTCTGCCCCTGTCCTGCCATCGACCGCGAAGGCTCCGAACATGCCCCCAGCTGTCAAACAAGGGGCACAGCTGCTGCCTCTAATGTGTCCTCCCTGACAGCGTTTTGTGACCTTGCGGCATCTGAGAAATGACTCAGAAGCCTCTGCAGAGCCGATAAAAACCCAAAGGTCTGCTGGGGGGGCGGGGGGGGGGAGGAAGTCAGCCAACCCTCCATTGCTTGTAATTTTCCAATGTCTTTGGCGGCCAGCAAAGTGACTTTCAGGTGCGGGTGTGGAAGGCAGTGATTCAGAAATGACTTTATCCAGCACCACCTGACTTGTCTGGCCGGCGCGTGTGGGACAGTGAACAACAGACTCCAGCAGATGGTCTGCTGGAACAAACAGGCACCATTGGCCATGCAACTTCTGGGGGATTCTGCTCAGTGGCGTCTGTGCTGCAGGGACATCAGGGCATGAGGGGACATCAGGGCACGAGGGGAATCACTGGGAGTGAGCGGGACACAAGGGTCAGAGGGCCAAGGAGGTGGTGTCCGCCTGAAACCAGCTGCGCGAGCCTGGCCACGGCTCTCACGGCGCATTCATTCACGGCCAGAACATCCCCACAGAAAAGCGGTGGGTGCGACAAAGCCTTCTAGAAGAGGCAGCACCGCACAAGAGCAAGCAGACAACACAGTCCCTGCTGACACAGCTCTTCTGAGGCTTCCCTTTGACCCCGAGCGACCTCCTGAAATGGGAGGAACAGCAAATCAGCAGCCTGGGGGGGGTCCTGCCACCTTCATCCCCAGACGGGCCCAGGGGTGCAGGAGGGCACTGCTAGCTCCTCATCCACCTGTCATGGGCCCACCTCATTTCTAGAACTTGCCCTCAGACCAAAAGGAAACGCTCCTGCTTTGGTCTGGTCAGTGCAGGGCAGGGGGTCACACAGGCAGGGGTGAGAGAGACAAAATCAGGGGAGAAGGGAGGCCTGATGCTGGGCTGACAAGTACTATTTCTGTCCCTTCTGTCAGCAGATGCCAGAGTACTTCCATTGAGCTCAATGCACTGCTCAGAGAACACAGATGCAGAAGAGGACCACAGGCTTCAGACAATAAATGTGCTGGTCAGAAGGGAATCTGGAAACCACACAGTTCAGGGATGACAAATATCTGGTGTGTGTGTTGGCAAATGTTCCTTTCAATTCCATCCCACAGCAAGATGATCACAAATAAAACAGAAATTCCTCCGTGCCAAAGGCCGGGCCACACACAATGGGTGGCTTCCGTTTATTTTCCCCAAATGCCCTGTAACACATTGTTCCTTGGTGTTTCTATTCTCCTGTGAGTTAGCTGCTCATTAAAGAGATAAAGTAAGGATAAGAAGCTCTGGGGAAAAGGACCAGGCAAATGAAATCGTGACACTTTTGTGTTAACTGAGAACGTCCCTATTCTCCACATGTTCTCTTCAAGCTTCTAGATTCATGAGGCAGTTGGCTTAAATGCCATGAATCAAATGTAGTTTATGGATAGAGTTTTGCAGGGAAAAAAACCCTATTTCATCAACTAAATTAACCGCATGAACGCTTGGCTTGGAACAACAGGAGAAACTTGCCTTTCTGAGCAAGTACAAATAACTCGTGAGAACGGGAGCATACAGCTTTCCTTCCACCTTCCCTGTCCTGTCCAGGGACCTTCTCAGAATCAAGTAAGAAAGATACATTTGGGGACACTCACTTGAAGAGGCAGAAATTTTTATCCATGCAGCTTAAGCTCACGGCAGGATCTGGGCCCCTTTCCCTCACTTCTTGGCATCGTATCTCAAAGAAGCCAAGTCCACTACATGAGCTGTCATTCACGCCGCACACGTTAAGGGCATATCCATACCCGGAAGGACAAAATCCCCTTCGGGTTCAAGGTGATGAAGGCCAGTCCAGCCAAGAGGAGGAATTCTCGAGTCTTCCAAATGCAGAATAAGAGGGGGCCCCCAAGGTCGGTCCACCACAGTTGCCTGGAATCACTTAGGGAGGTTCTCAGGGAAACGCGGGAATGGTGGGTGCTTTCTGTCACAGACGCTCGGGCCCACTCCAGGCAGTACAGTCAGTATATACTGGGGTGGGGGAAGGGCACAAGCCCCTTTTAAGCAAAAGCTCTGTGGGTGACTTTCGTGTACTTGCCGGTTAATATGTCACATCTGATCACACGGGCACTGCATTCTGGAAATGCATGCCTATGGTCTGCTGACAGAAAAATGTCACCTGCCATTTCAGTAAACAAAGGATGCTGTTGCCTTAAAGCCACCAGCCACTGCAGCCCACGGTGCGCCCTGAGGGGAATTCAGGATGGAGAAAAACAGGATACTGGCCCTAGATCGTGATGATGCACATCTAGGAATAATTTCAGTGAGACCAGACTCCTGCAATCTTCCCATACATAGAAAAGCCCTACAATCATGAACTTGAGATGTCTGGTTTTTGTGATTAGCAGTACTTTTTTGATATTTGATCACATGATTTTTTTCAGCAAAAACTCCTGTATATCCCGGTTCCTCCCTTTCCTCTTTGGAACAGTCCCTCAGAGCTATCTGAGAGGCTCTCTCCCAGGCTATAGTCCTCAGTAAGGCCCCTGATTAAGACACAATTTGCATCTTTTAGGTTGTGTGTTTTTTTCAGTTGAAGGTCTTATTAGCATATAGGAAACAGGCTTCCAAATTATTTGGGGGGGAGTATACATACCTACTTGAACAGAAGAAGAGTAGGTTCTGCTTAAAAGTTCGTTGTAGGTTGAACTGTGTCCCCCTAAAAGATATGCTATCCTAATCTCTGGTACCCATCCATGTGACCTTATTTGGAAATGGGGTCACTGCAGATGTAATTAAGATGTACATTAAGATGAGGTCGTATTGGAGGCGGGCAGGGGCCCCTAATCTGATATGACTGGCGACCTCATGAGGAAAAGTAAAGAGACACAGAGACAGACAGGGGACAATGCCAGGTGACGGCAAAGGCGGAGAGTGGGGTGATGGGTCTAAAAGCCAAGGAGCAGCGAGCGTGCCACCACCAGAAGCCGGAAGAGACACCCTGATTTCGGACTTTCAGCTTCTAGAATTGGAACACATCTCTGCCGTTTAAAGCCATCCAGTTTGTGGTCTCTTGTTATGGTAGCCCCAGGAGTCCGCACAAGGTCATGACTGTGTTGGCTGCCATAGAACCAGCTGCTTGCTGGGAGAACGCTGGTAGGAGAGAGTCAGCTGAATTCCGCCCTGAAACTCAGCAGGGTGAATTTCTAAGCCAGACCTGACAAGGATGGGGGGTGCCCACTGGCCTAAGCCCTAACAACAAGCTGGCCTGGACCTGGCCTCCTCCGCCCCCGGCGCACATGCACACACGCACTCACGCACTCACACACACGCATCTGATGCTGAGTGTGCTGGGCTGCATCCTGCAGGCCCTGGCACGGACCGTCCCAGCCTCCAATGGGCGGATCGAGTTGGCTCGTCTCAGCTTCCACCCAACGTGCTGGGGACCTGCTGTGACTGGGACCCTTCCTGAACCCCGTCAGATTCAAGGACACTTTCTGGTTGAACATGTGCCGGGCCGCGCTGCAAGCACTTCGCATGAAACAACTCATCTGCTCCTGACAGCCCTCGCGGCGCTAGATCAGCCGCTCCTCTTGAGATCTAAGCGCCTGCAATTACACGCCAAGGTTCCGCCCGCCCTCCTGGCCCGGACCCGGCGCGTCACTGCCGAGCGCTCCCCGCACAGTCTTCAACCAGGAGAGTCACCAGCAATCACCACGGGGACACAACAGCAGCAGGAGTCTCAGAGCCAGGCTCAGGGTCAGAGCCACAGCCCGAGGCCTCCTCGCTCCTCAGACGGCCGGCTCTCCTGCCCGGACCCCTCTCCTGCGCTGTGCCCCCCGAGGCCCCCCCACGCCCCACTGTGTCTGCTCACGCCTGGCAGGGAAACCTCCACCGTCCTTTCCTGAGCCTGATGACCAACGAGTGCGTGTGCGCCTGAGGGACGTCATGTTTATTCTACAGCCTTCCCCCTCGCCACATACTCCACTTGCCTTTGCTCATCTTGGATACTCACAAGAACCCTGGATTAAGCCCCTTTTTACAGCTGAGAAACTGGAGGTTGAGAGAAATTAACTTGATGGAGTTGAAGACTGACGGCTCAATACATCCTAAACCCTAGGCCAGAGCACTGGAGAGATGAAATTCTGTAGTCTGAAACGTAGTAAACAGAATATGACCACCACTCCCACCCCTCACCCAGGTGAGCAGAAACCTCGACGGTAGGGGTTGGGGACACAGGTCTCTTTCTTTTGGGGGGAAATTAGAGAAAGCCCTTGGGGAGGTGGCATGTGACCTGTTCCCCAATAACCCATCCTTTCTTTTAGGAAAGGAAGCAATGAATCACAGCTGGGCACATGGTCTTCCAGAATAAAGACCCTTCCCCGCCTCCTGTGTGTAGCGGGGGGAGGTGTGAAGCCAGGTGTGAAGGGGGGAACTCTTGTCCATGGGCTAGGTCAGAAGGTCTGAGTAACTCCAGGTCCTCCTTTAAAGGAAAGGGGGGTCCACTACTGCCTTTTCCCTGCCCTGCTGGCTGGAGAGCAGACACGAGGTGAGACTTTGTAGACCAAGCAGGTGGCAAACGCCACAGTACGGACCTAGGGGGTCCAGAGTAGGTCACAAAGTTCCTGAGGTCCTCAACATCAGACAAATCCACGGAGTTAGAGCTGTAGGTCAATACCACTCGCAAGTAGAAGACAGAGTGCCAGCCATCTAGGGGGTCTGCAAAGGACCCGCACCCAGGAAAGGACACTCGCTCATCTGTCTTCCGACAGCACTTTAACAAGGAAGAGTGACTTCTACTTCCATTCGCAAGCTGAGGCTGGACCTGCAATCCCCCAGGGGGCGACCTCTGCACCAGACGTCGGAAAATGGGGGTCCACAGGGGTGATGGAGGGTCGTGCAGACCTGGAAGGGCGTGGGGAGAGGCAGCGGGGAGAGACAGTGGGTCACGGGAGGCCGGGGACAGAGGCAGGCTTGCGTCTCCCCGACTGCTGCAGCCCAGGCTTCCCCAGGCCGACAGGCCGCAAGGGACTGGGTCTGGCTGAAAAGAACCCCAAGGCAGACTAGGGGCCGCAAACATGAGACAGAAGGGAAATGAGAGGCTTCAGAGTCCTTTGGGGAACCTGCTGCCGTGTTCTCTCAGGGCTCTTGCAATGCACGTGCTCCTGCAGGACCGGCTCCTGCAGCCTCATCTTCCTGGGGCAGGCGGGAAGGCCAAGACCCACTTTTATCAGGAGCAGAAGGCTAAATCTGACCACACACACACATTTCTATGAGCTGTGTAGCTCGGGATGGGGGAGGGATGCAGAGACACTTCTGCGTTCTCTCTGCGTTTCTGAACAGCCAGAGGTCACAGACAGCCCCGCTGCGGCGTGGCAACACTGAGAATGCTCGCCCCCCTGCCTCCAGTTCAGCTGTCCGCCATTTCTACACTTTAGCTGTTTCCCGTGTCTGATGCTCCAGCTTACTACTGGGGTGGGCCAGCCACACCATGAATTCCCTGCTGCCTGGATTTTCAGTCGAGAATGCAGTAGTCAGGAAGCAGACTGTGTTATCTTGGAGATACCATGTAAATTCATAGACTGCCTCCAAAAGCAGAAAACAAGATGTCCCTGAATTTATAATTGCTGCAGAAGTGGCTAGACCACCGCTTAAAGCAAGAGGTTCACAGGAGGCCTGTGCGTCTATGGCTTCCAAACCCCCCGTCTCGTAAGCTTGACCGATTACCTTTTATTGTTTTTCCCGAGGCCCTGTAGGCTCCTGTGCCACACTTGGTCCGTGAATTTAACTACTGGGTGGACTCATTTGGGGGAGATCTCAGGGTGCACAGCCACTTGGAGTAGACAAACATCAGAAGCATCTTCCAAGGCTGAACGCATAGAACCCTCTTGATGTCATTTTTGGGTTATCAATGCTCTTTGTTTCCCTGGGGAGTCGTTTATACCTTAGTATAAATTCCTCTACTGAGCTCGACACCTTGCTTAGCGTGGCAGACAGTAGTTTCCAAAATTGGCCCTGGCAACATTTCTGGGACTTGACGCTCTCCCATTAATAAGAGGTGAGGCTTTGGTCCCTTCCCCTGGACCCGGAGCAGTCCTCTGCAGCCGCCGAACCAACAGGATGCAGAAGTGACGTGTGTGGCTTCTAAGGCTGGGTCACGAGAAGCCGTGTGCTCCCACTGTCCCGGCAGGGACACAGGCCGGTGGCTGGAGAAGCTGAAGACACAGGGCCCCTTCTCAGGCCCAATCTTGTGCTCATTATCAGAGTTTTTTTCTGAGGAGGGTCCCCCAGGTCACATGAGCTTTGGGCCCCACAACAGTGAGAAATGTCCTAGTAGAATGAAAAGTGACTTTTGGAGAAAAATCCACACAAAAATAGCATCGCCTAAGAAAATGGTTTCCACCTGCTACTCCGGAGGCCACTTGCCGCCTTGGGGAGACCCGGACCCCAGCTCTGATCCCGCGGCTTTGGGCCTCTCCTCCTTGACTGTGAAATCAGGGGTTTGGCTTACGTTACTTTTTCTCAACCTTTCTGAATACGAGCACACCTCCTTACAGGAAAACACTGCAGATTCCACATTTTAATCCAGTTTGAAATAGTCAATGTGTCTTTTAGAATAATTTGTATTTCGTTCATCACAAGAGCACCTGCACATACGGACGGACAATTAACTGTACGGTGGCGTACAGTTTATTTGGTCCCACGGACAACCAGGCACGGGCCCGGATTCGCAGACGCCCCGACCAGGCCCCACAGCCCATTTCCCCACCCTGGCTTAGATGTGGATGGAACTTCCTTTGAGCAGGTTCTAGAATGTCTGCCACCAGACAGAACACCATCCTGTTTCTTGAGCTCCTGGCAAAGTAACCAGCAGCCACGAGCAGAGGGTGGCCAAGGCTGCGGCAGGCTTTGTCTACTGGAAATCTGTGAGTCTAGGCTAGCCTGAAGGCAGGCCCGGGCGCGGCGGGCGCACTCGGGATGTGGCGGGAGGCGCAGAGCAGACCTGGTGCTCGGTGAGGACATGAGCTCGGCCCTATTCCTCGGCCCCAGCCTCTCTGAGCATCTCCTGATCTGCCCGCCAACCTGCCCACAGAGGACCTGGAGGTGGCCTCCAGAGCTCCAAAGCCGCTGGCGTGCTGGTGTCGGTGAGTGGGGTCGCGGGCCCTTGTTCAAGGTCAACATTCCCGCCTGTGTGCCCAGGACCTTCCCCCAGTGACCATGCTGAACACCAGCTCCTCGAGCGCTGCGATGCATGCGCTGGGGTATAGAAGAGACTCAGGGAATTGGCTTCTGCCTTAAGGATCTCACACAAAAGGGAAAAACCTTACCAGGGACAAGGAAAAACGAGACCTGCACATAAGCATCTGACTTCCCTCATCCTCAGGGCAGGCGGCCACAGGAAGAAGGGGCTCTTGCTGAAGAATGACTTTGCCTGCATTTAAAAAATCATGCAAGACCCCAAGCAATGAAGGCTTGTCGGCCCAGTGTCAGTTGTGCGCTGTCTTTGGGTGGGGAGGTCGGGTGCAGGAGAGAAGAGGGAGCCTGTGTGAACTGGGCTGGGCTTCTGCAGACACCATGCAGATCCCTGCAGGGCAGTCACTTCCCCAGGGGCTGCAGGGGAGGGGTGGGTGAGGGCGGGGGAGAGGCTGCATGTGATCCTTGGAGGGACCAGAGGTGGATGGGGAGGACAGTGTCGACCGTGGTGGCAGACCTCGTTTTCCTCTGTTCTGCTCTAATGTTCAATGAGTAGCACGTGTGCTAAGTCAGGTATCACACAGTGCTGACCACTGGGTGGCAGTCGGACGGGAGGGTGACTCTGCCCATCCCCGAAGGCGTCATGGAGAGGGACCTGGAGAGGGCCATGTGCACAGCGTCCTGCCCTACACACGTCGGCATGCGGTGCTCAGGAGGGTGGACCCTGGAGCTAGACTCTTGAGCTTCACATTCTGGCAGGGCCACTCACAAGCTGTGTGACCTTAGGCAAGTGACTCAGTCTTTTGGTGCCTCAGTTTTCCCATCTGTAAAATGGGGATGATAACAGTATCTACCTCACTGCGCTGTCGTAAGAGTTATATTAGTTATTATACATAAATACACTAGCAAGTCCTGAACAACATCTGTTATTATCATGGAATGCACATCAGCCTGGGTCTTTGGAGATTGGTAGTCAGGGTCCCAACTGAGGGAGCAGAAGGTCAAATGGAAGATGCGCCTGGACCAAACTGATATGGCCACTGTGGTACGGCCTTGTGTCTGGTGTGCCTGGGCACCTGGTGACAGAAACAGCTCTCCATCAGGGAAACCTCACTATCGATCACCCTCGCCGCCGGTCCTGGTAATTGGAGGAGAGAAAAAACAAATGGCTCACGCTCCCTGGAGGGCCCTGGTGGGTTTTCTCTGCCTCGCTGGGAACAGCAAGCCTCAGGGGATACACTAGCTGCTCAGGGCAAGAAGCGTTGCTGCTTTTTCATTGTTGATTTTGTAAAGCGCTTTTGGGCGCATTTTGTAAAAAGTTATATTGCCTGCAACAAAAAAATCCCAAACCAACACCCACTGAACTCCTCCCCACTTTTCTTTTTTATAATTAATAAGACCTTGGTGAGGATAGTAACGCTAGGAAGACAGGGCTGATCCAGGCAAAGTGAAAAAGAAAGCGGAGGTTACCTCGTCTGGCAGCCCTGACACAGACAGCACTTCACTGTGACCCCTCCCCTAACCCCAGGTCTGGGCCAATCATTCTTCCCATCAAAATTTACAGGCAAAACGTTCACGCGTGTGTGTCCACGTGCGTGTTTCAGTAAGTTTTCATTTACCCCTCCAAACAACCACTCCAGGTAGGTAACATTATTACCTTTATTTTTCCCTTAAGGAACTTAAAGGGATAAAAGTTTAAATAATGGCTCAAACGACACAGCTAGTATGTGAAAGGAGTATATCTGTGGAAAATACTGAAAGAGACATTTATTTGGTATCTTCCCATCTCCATTCTGCTTTTCCTACCACTCTCCCACCACGGCCCCTGTGCCCACCTGTGATTTTGGATCCTGTGCGTGCCACTGAACATGAAATGAACAGGAACTTGGTCAGCAGATCGCAAATCATCCCCCCACTGCTACTCTCTGCAAGGCCAACTGCCAGGTGGTCAGGTAGCCCTGGAGAGAGTCCGCCATTTGTGCCCTGGCACTGACCAGAAATGGTTTTAAGTTCAGCTCCTGAAATGTGTTCCATTTAGAAGAGAACGTTCCCCCACAGTACCCTTGGATAGTAACTTAATAATCTATAATAGCGATTGGTTGAGGTAAAATGTATTATCAACCCCACAGTGATCTTCAATTTCCTTAGACAGTCATATTTTTCTTCCTCGTATTTTGCCAAAGCTGATCATCCTGTTAATAATATTCACAAGAAAGTTAAAAATGACTGACATTCTGAAATTGGAATTATAATTGGATAGTGACTTAACTACCAACTGAGATTTACCGCCGTTTGTATTTATGAAGAAACCATTTCTTAAAAGTGCTGACTATTTTGTCCTCTTCTGAAAGTTAGAATTTTTCACCACAAAGCAAAATTATAGCCTTAAAATTATATGTAACATTTCTTTTATACATTGACTTCAGCTTTAAAATTAGAAGACGAGAATATTTCCTTTTAGGATGCACTGCAGAAAAAGCTCATTACGTTACATATTTTCAAAGAAAATCCTAACAGAGCAATAGTCACCTTAATCAGCCTGAGATAGTCTGCATAATTATTTCTTAATATCAGTGAAAACGTATTTTAAAAATAATGGATATCAAAAACAATGTGCATCAGGAAATTAGGTCTCAAGTTTTTGTATTTATTTCTAAAAAAGAAAGTTAATTAACTGAATTATAAACAGCACTCGGAACAGTTTCCACACCTATAACTGCAGCAAATTATGAAATAGTCTTGGTTCTATTGTTCAAAGAACGAGAGGCTGCCTTTCGACTTGTACAGATAGGTGCTGACTAGGGAGACACAGCTCAGAAATTCGGCGTGAACGACGGGGGGGGATCCAGGTCACCCCAGGTACGGTCACACAGTGGGCCGCGCTGCCTTTAGCGTGGACGGGAGGCTGCAAAGCTGGCAAATCTCTGAGCTGAGGGCCAAGCCACTGCCCACAGCCCACGCCGTCCCCACCTGTTCCCGCCCCCTGAATTTCCCGGTCCTGCACCTGGCCTCAGCCTGCAGTCGCTCAGTGTGCCTCAGGCTGAAGACGCGAGGTCCCAGTTCCAGGTGGGAAGGTGAGCTGTACTCTGCCCCAAGCCCAGACCACGTACCCGAGCGGAGAGTTCTTCCTCCGAAACCAGCTGTGCCCGTGGAGGGGAGAGGACGGAGAGGTGGTGGCGATGGTCCGGGGGAAGCCCCCACTTCCCCCCTCCCCTCCCCCCTCCCCTCCCCCCCCTTCTTTTGAAGCAGCCGAGGTGGTTGCCATGGCCTGAGCGGGAGGGCTCCATGGATTTCACACGGGGACAGTCCTGGGGGGTCAACAGGTGTGTGCTGGTACTACGTGCACACCCAGGCCCTCCCAGGCTGGCCCCCGGCGTGCAACTTCGTGCGCCCGCGTATAATATTAAGCCGAATTACTGAACAATGACACGAGTCCCGTAAACCCTCGCTAAGTCCTGTTTTGTAACTTGGGCAACCCAACAATTGAGGACTACATTTTAGTTCTGCAGTGTTCAGAGGAAGGAAAGGCAAGATTCAGAGTCTGGGCGGGGCTGGAGGAGGGGGAGGGGAGGCCTTGGCGGAGCGGGATCAGGTCGCCCCTGGGAGGCCTCCCACCTCCTGTGTCCAGAGCTGCTCAAATCCAGTGAGAAAGACACCCCAGGCCGGAGGGCAAACATGGTGCCCACACGGTGCGCAGCACACAGTGAGTGCTCAATAGATGTCTTGAACTAGACTAAAGAGAGGTGATCAGAGCCAAGGGGGCCCATCCCGTGGGGTCACGTCCGTCCATAGGGCTTCCCCTGCCTTTGACGTGGATCCTACAGACTTCCCCAGCTCTCTAGCCCAGCCTGCGCGTCCAGGCCCCGGGACAGCCTGAGATCAGAGCAGCACCGACAGGGCATCGTCCCGCACAAGCGTCCTGCAAACAGGAAATGCTCCGCAAGTGAGAGCGTGAGAACCACCAGTGGTGGTGCCACAGAAATACCCACGACGGCCACATTCACGGGGTTTCCCGGGAGCCAGGACGGGAGCTGGGCCGAGCTACCCGTCTTGGTCCACGGCTCACTTTCTGGCAAAACCCCAACCCTGGTTAAATGCTGGTCACCACCAGAGTGACAACTGTCCCCCACTCCTAGGTCCTGAGCACCGCTGTCCCCTACTGTGGTGGCCAGTGCTAAAAGGTGGGGTGAAGGTGTGCTTCTGGGAGGGTCGTGGACACCCAGGGTCAGAAAAGTGAAATGGAAATCGTTCTGTTTGTTACCAATGTGGCATTTTCCGAGAGCAACAGCACAAGCAGCAACAGCCGTAACTCAGCAACAGCCTGACAGTGACCGTGGTGCTGGGCGCTGCACGGGTTACTGCGGATCCACAAGGCGCCACCTCCCACCTGCCAGAGGAGGCGGGTGAGGCTCCTGCCCAGGAATTAATTCGCTGCAGTTCGGACAGCGGGTTAAGTGGTGGAGTCAGTCCAGGGCTGCCAGACCCCAAGACCCGTCTCTTCCCATGACACGACTCTCACCGGATGGTCGACTTCACCTCGACAACTGCAGGTTGGCAACCTTCTGAGAGCCTAAGATTTTTGGTCCATTTATGGAGTGAAATGCAAATATATACACTGTAAAGCAGACAGGGCTGGAAGGCAAATGGAGATCAAGTGGTTCAGGGCCAATTACAGAGCAGCTCTTCCAGGGGGTGAGGTCAGCTTCTCCCTCCCCGGGACCGACGGGTCTCTGCTCTGGGTGAGCTTGCGACGGCACCCGGTACCCTTCCCACTGCCTTCTTCCGGCGCACTCATTCCTAGCTAACCTTCTACACTACCAGCTCTAAGTGGAGCAGGAACTGTGAGTTCCCGCGGCCCTGGGAATAATGCAGGGCAGGAGACAAAACTCCAGTTCTGAGGAGCTGACCCTTGAGTTAGAGAAGGGCTCCAGTGGGAGTCCCCATCCTCTGAGGGAACTCACTTCTAAGATAAAGGCGGTATATTTTAGTTGTGTTTTGTAGGATCAGCAGTTCTTTAATGAATCTTCTCAAATTTGTACAATAGTTGGCTGAAAATTTCAACTTCATTTTAGAGTGAAATGCAACAGTCACCATGAGTTAATTCTCCCTTTGCCAAGATGCAAAGAGCATACGAAAGTCTAAAATCAAGTGAACTCTGCTGTTTCCTCTAATGCTTTCTGGCCAAGTGCAGTCCAAAGGAAAGGGGCTGCCAGCATCTCTCTGTGAATAAAATAACTGCAGGTAGAAATTTCCAGAAGCCTGAGAAGAGTGTGCTAGTACTTCTGGGGTTGGGGGGATCTCACAAGGGAGGGGCTTTGTTAACAAGCACCCAACAGGACCAGGCGCCAAAGGACCTGAAGAGAAGGCAGAATCCACTGGGGCTGTGTCCTCACCGCAAACACGGGGCTCCCCCTTTCTCCCACGGGGAGGCTTTATCTCCTGGCCAAGGGACGGGGCCTCGGGCTTCCTGGGGGCCTCCAAACCCTACAGAGTTGATCGCCTACAGGTATTTTTTTTGCAGCTGTGCCTCTGGAACTCGGAGGGGAGGTGCCTTGCTGTGAAGACAGGACGCAGCTCAGCACTTTGCCCTGGTCCTCCTCTGACTCTGACTCGCAGAATGTTCTCTGGAGCCTCCCAGCCTCGCTCACATGTGCCTGAGCTCAGCTTCTCCCAGTCTGGCTGCTTCTTCTCTTCTTGATAAATGCTGCAGGAAGGACCACTTTTGCAACCAGACAACACCCTGAGCTCTGGGACCAACAGGCCCCACGTGCCCTGAGCTTTACCGTAATCTAGTGCGACGGGAAGGGCAGGTACGTCACCTGTCCTACTAGTGACCCAAAGCTCACTGTGTGCCAGGTACTACGACCACCCTACTGACATCCTAGCAACCGTGGGGCTGCTTCTGTGATTCCATTTCACAGAGGAGAAAGCTGAGGCCCAGGGACACGGGCAGCTTGCTCAAAGGGAGTGCCAGAGTCTTGACTGGACTCTGGCCTTGGCGAGTGTGGAGTGGACACTTCCCCAGGGCTGTTTCCCAGACTCGCAGGACGGTAGAGGGTGGGGCTGGCTCAGTGTCCAGATTCCTGGTCCACTGCTCGTCCAAACACTGCCGGGGCACGGCCAACCAGGGGCCGAGCCTACAGCCCGTTTCCCCTGCCTGCCCCGAGCAGTCCGGCAGCTCGGGCTACGGCTCAGCATTTGGAGGCGCCATCCGTCTGGGTCACATCAGTGTTACAGAGTCATCTTTTAATGAGGCAAGATGCAGATCAGAACAGATGCAGACGGTGAGACAGCGTTTGGGATCATTCCTGAAACAGCCAGCCCCGTGGGTTCTCAGTGTTAATAACTGCCTGCCACTACACCCCCGCTGCTGTACAGACTGGGGAAAACAAAAGCGCCGGAGAAATCGGGGTCCTGGAAAACTGCAAAAGACATAAATAACCTGCCTGATGTATCTGTACTCGGAAATAAATGGCCTCATTCTAAATACAGAAAATCTTATTTATTCCCGCGTGCATCTGCAGCCTTTTTCGGTCGCTAAATGTTTTATCCGAGGTGCCGAGAGCAGAATTAAATGGGAGTTAAAAAAGAAATCGGCGAACATCAAGCCAGGAGGCAAAAGGAGCTTTTACCTCGCCGTGCTCGCAGCCTACCTCGCTCATCAGCACCGTGTGATTTGCACATTACTCACCGCAAGCATCTCATCATCATCAGAGCAGTCTGCCAATTCCCGCAAATCAGCACTGGAGTACCAGGCAGACGCACCCCTATATTCCTGGGCTGGCCACCAGGGGGCAGCATCCTCAGGGAGGAGACATGAGTCTGGGTTTGATTTTTATTCCACGGCATGATCACTCAAATGTTCATTATAACCTTGCTGGCTGCTAATTTGCAGCTTCTCCAAACACCGATAGATTGCCTCAATTCTCCCGTCCTCCTTTTCTTATTCTGGGGGGAAAAAGTCCACAAATGCATCTCCAGTGGCTGGCGAGTTTTAAGTAGGAAATTGTCAAGAAGCTGCTCTTGTAGGGTGGGCACCCAAGGCCTCTGATGGCCCTTTGATGACCACCTGCAAATCCGTCTGCCGTGTAAAAGCAACTAGGCCACTCTACTTGTCATTGTCCCGCGTGAAGGGCAGTGTTTTAGGACTCCAGCGATGCCAAAAGGAGCCAGCCACACTGAGGGCAAAGAAAGTCCTCAAACTTTTGTTAAATCTCTCTTTTTTTAGTAAAATCTCTGTCTCTCTCTGCCTCTTTCTGTCTCTGTCTCTGCCTTTCTGTCTGTCTCTCTCTCTCTCTCTCACACACACACACACACACACACACACACTCACTCACACACACACACTCCTTCCTCATCTGCTGCTAAGCATCATCTGTTTTAGTGTCACCCGCTTTGGGAGATCTCAGTGCGGGAAAAATCACTTCCTTTTTCCTGATCCTGTAGCATCTGAGTCAGAGTCAGTAAAGCCCCATTACCCCGAGAAGGCCAGCTCCCTGGCAGCCTGAAAGGCTTCCTTTACATAGTTTTCAATTCCCTTAATGTTCAGCTTTTTGTTCCCTTAATGATGATTTTTCCAGAGTCAGTTAAATTTACAATGAAACAAAGGTAATTATATAAAACTCTAGCACATAGAAAGAGACCCACACGGCCCAGCCTGAGTGGAGAGCATCTGGACATCGTGGCAGGTAGCGAGACCCCTGCCTCACCTGGTCTTCAACAAATCTCAGCCATGACCACTCAGGACGGTTTCTCATTTCCGACTTTCAACCCGCATGGCCACCAAGGTGCAGTGTGTTATGCTCCCTGAAGAGTCCAAGGAAACCTTCCTTTGGCCCAGGAACATAGGGGGACTTCTGGCATGCTGAAGATCTGGGGAGGACTTGCCAGGCGCTGAAGTCTGTGCCTCTGTCCCTAAGTTCTGGGGGCTCTGACCCCAACTCCCTTTAGGACCCAGAGCCTCCTCAATGCAAGGCAGGTGGAGAGGCCGGAGGCTGGAAGTGCTGAGTGGAAGCAGCCACGGTGCCAGGACAGGAGGGCACTGCCCGCCCACGCCTGCCGTCTGCACCTGGCTCATGGTAGGCGGGGGAAGCGTCACTCGTCAGACTTTTCCCCGTGGTGTAGGCGGGTGGCCACGGATTTTCTAACCATCAGGGTTTCCTAAGCTATTTCATAAACCTCCCCCTTAGGACAAGCTTATGTTGGCTCACATCTCACAGGATCTCAAATCCGCAAGTGTGCAGCGAAAGACAGAAACTGAAAAAGAGACTGGGGACCAGGTACTGATAACATCACGAGAGAAGGAAATTTGGAAAAAATGTTTAAGGAATTAGCTCTTGAGTTAATTGATTAGTGGTTGCTTGGTTTTCTGAGTTTCATATTTTTACAATCTTAAATCAGAACAGGTCATTCTGCCAAAGTGTCTAAATGGTGCTGAAGATGTGTACCATGTGACTCGGATGTGCTTAAACACCATCTTTGTGCATGAGGTTCCATAATCAGTACAGGGCGTGGGCCAGGGCTAGGTCTCACAGTAGCTTCCTCACGGAATGGATTCTGTTACATGCAAATTCCTCACATCTGTGTAGGGACACGGGCACAGGGATTTGTGGGGGGAACCCAGCTGGTGGGAAGCGGGGGGGGGGAGAATTAACCTTTAACGGAAGTCACGTGATGGGGACACGAAGAAGTCAGAGAGTGATTAAGACAGTGTGAGCCAGACACTTAAAAGAACCGAAAATATAAGGGTTCGGAGTGGATCCAGAACCTTCTCTGTCCTGAGGGCTGGGCAGGGCCTGCTTCCTTCTTTTTATTTTTTTTTGCGGTACGCGGGCCTCTCACTGCTGTGGCCTCTCCCGTTGCGGGGCACAGGCTCCGGACGCACAGGCTCAGTGGCCATGGCTCACGGGCCCAGCCGCTCCGCAGCATGTGGGATCTTCCCGGACCGGGGCACGAACCCGCGTCCCCTGCATCAGCAGGTGGACCCTCAACCACTGCGCCACCAGAGAAGCCCCCTGCTTCCTTCTTGAAGTGACCCCGTAACCTCCTGGAAAACCGGGCACCTTCCCGGGAACATCTATTTAAAACCCCGACACCTTCCGTGCTCCTGTCCCCACAGCTGTTTGGTTTTTCTATGAATAAAGCAAGGCTCAGATGTACGTATTCCTGCAAAAAGAACAAGGTGCTGGACGGGTGTTTTCCGGTAAGAGCTGCAACGTCACCTCCTCTTTGGGTACAGCCGGCACCTGGCAGTTTCCTGGCTTGGCTGCCTATTTTCCATTGAACGGATGAGCCATGGCCTTGGGAGGGAGGTGCTGTGTCCCGGGGAAGGGCTGACTCATCAGCTGGAGCCAGAGGGAGCAGATGCTCTGCTCGCCCTGGGGATGATGGGCACTGGGCTCTGCGACCTGCTCTGGGGCTCAGAGCCACAAGCTTGTGCGGTGGAGACACGGGGCCTGTGTGTCTGCCCTTGGGGCCAGTGCAGGAGTCACTCTGGGATAACCCGACCCCACGACAGTGACCTTCCCAGGACAGCTCTCCCACTGCTGGGAGGCTGAGTACGAAGGTGAGGCTGACCTGAGACCTACGCCCTGCAATCGCCTTCCAGGCACGGCCCCAGTTCATAGAATCAGAGATAAGAGTGCATCTTCTCCATGACTCCACGTCCAGGTGGCTCTGACATGGAGAAGCTGAGCTGTCATCTCACCCCCGCCACCCCGCACCTTCCCAAGGGCAGCCCTGAGCAAAGAGAAAAGTTATACTGAAAATGAAAATCTTATAGAAAGAAAGGAAAAAGGGGGTAAAAGGAAGAGAGGCAGGCTGCTTCCCTGAGCGCAGACAGTTTCCCCCGGGGGCAAGGAGAAGGCGGGTCAGGATCCCCTGAGGATCGTACGGTCCTGTCGGGGGAGCGGAGTGGGGCAGGAGACAGAGGCACCCCGTGCTGGCCCCCCGCCCTGCTGTTCGCCCCTCGCACCCACCAAGGAAAGCCGCAGACAGGTCAGCAGCTCACCACAAAGTCACCTGGCGCCAATACTGACTTCATGCTGTCGTGCTGCACGTCCCCAGCACTGACGTTTAAGTACAAAAACATAGCGGGGCGGGGAGAAGTGTTATGGAGTTCACTGCACTATGTTTGCAGACCAGGGAAAAGGAACTAAGGCCCAAAGAGGTTAGGAAGCAGGTACAGTGGCGAAAGAGCAGAGGCAGGAATCTGGCCTCTGAGCCTCAGATGAAGTTGTTTCGAGCACATACAAGCCTGGAGCCTGATGTGTCTCCCGTCAAGCATTTGCTGTTTGCATTTTGGTGGAACGTATTAACAAACTCTCAATACTAGGGCACATGGTGTCCCATCCTTATGTGATTTAAGGAGACAGAAAAGACGAAAAGGAATTGGAATTCCCAAGAGCATCAAGATTTCAGCCACCGATACCCAAATTTCATTAAGACTCTACAGCAAAAAGATGAAGATGTGTTTATCTTAATCTCACAATCGATGCATAATTAAAAAGCTTTAAAAATATAACCACTGAACATCATATATTATTCATCAAAATCTCTCAGGATTAGGTAATTAATTGTGAGAAACATTTCTCAAGACCAGTGGGAATTCTTCCCACATGTTTAGAGAACGTTTTCCTCTCAGACTTCTCTTATTTCTGATTTTTAAATTTCACATTGAATTAAAGCAATCAGTTATTTTTCTGAGATACTAACAAGGCCCACGCTGGAGTATCAAGTGCAGACTCAGCTTCTGACTCTGAGGCCCCGGGGTTTGCAGTTAATCAAACAGTGTCACACAACGACCAGCTCAAGGGGGCCTGCCCCTCCTGGGGCCTCTCCCCTGCAGGCGGGGGCTGTCCACTGGGAACCACAGCCATTAATTTACGGAATCCAAGGAGACGCCAAGAAGAAGGCAGCTGGCCACAAGGCACAGGTGACACTGACCAACTTTCCATGCAAGAGGGAAACCCACAAGCTAGTGAGTCTGAGGACTCGCCCAGCTATTAGCCATTGAGTGGCAAACAAGGTGAGTGTGCAAGGACAGAAAGCCCCAGCCCCCAGCTGTCTCCTGAACACTCCAGTGCAGGGACGTGGCACGTCCACCTGCAGCAGCTCACTAACGTCGTGTGCGCTCTGAGCCGGCAGGTGGCCCTCACCCGGCATCCCCCCTCCCAGGTCCCCACACCTCCCGGCGTCCAGCGCGGTGGCATCAGCCTTGCAACCACACCGGTCCCACGGCACTCCCTGGCCGCCCCCTGAACCTGACCCTCTATCTCCTCGCCGACTCTGAGGGATCCCCCGTACCCCACAGTAGCTCCTCTTCTGCTCTGGTCCCAGACTTGGGGCCTGCTGCCCGCCGTCCAGATGTGGAATCTTCAGTGCCGCCTCTGCCGGGCCCGGGTCTCCTGCTGCTGGCATCACTTCCTGGGCCCGGGCACCGAGCCCTGGATAGCGAGTTACGAGCAGGACTGGCCGCCAGCGTCACCTGCAGGCTAGCGTGCGTCCCTCCAGAACTGAACCCCCTCCTCCACTAGCGCGCTGGGCTGGGCTGGCTGCCCGCCCGAGAGGAGGGCGGCCCCAGCAGCCTGGGCCCCTGAGGGACCACGGGGAGCGTGCCCCAGCCCCGCCTCCACCCTGACGAGGGGTGTGGTGAGAGGCGTGAGTGACTCCCCTCGTTCTGAATCAGGGAGGTAGTGTCTGGTTTGCTTTGTTGGTCTACTTTTGTGATTCCCAGCCTGATCTAGGCTATCCTCTTCCCCCTTCTCTGACCGGGCTTATTTTAGTCCAGGGAGGACGCTGGGTTGCAAAGCATAGGTCACAGGCCCTGCCCTTAGCACTGAACTTGAGGAGAAATTCCAGATCGGAGTTCGAGTATTTGATCTCCCAAAGCTGTTTTCACAGTCAGGGCCCTCACCGCTGGCCCGAGTGTCCGGGTCAGAATACCGTTCCTTCCTCAGCTGGCGCAGCGGTCGGGCCCCAGCTTGGGCCACATCACCTTTTCAGTGGAGAACCTTCGGGGTAACACCAGGAGATCGACCAGCCTAACACCTCATCCCCACAACTGGACAGCCCGTTGATTACATAGTTTAAATGGCAACTCTCAGCCTGAATGCTCCCGGCAGGCAATAAGATATAATAGTAATTAAAGTCCAAACCGTATGGTCACCATGGCGATCAGAAGGGTGCTGGGAATATGCAGGGAAAACAAGGAGCCGTGACGAGGAAGATGACGAGCCATGAGTCTCTGCAAGCTTCTGCTGGGAGAAATCCAAGGCCACAACCACGGCCCTTAACCCACTGGAGAGGCTGTGCTTTGAGGTGTCCGGGTCCACCTTTCCGTTAAAAACACCTCTGCCCCTTCGTGGTAGACACTCGTTCCATGCCAGGCACACGGACATCTGAGACTTTGCCACGTCCGACAGTAGCCCTGGCGGCAGGGCAGGCAGGCGGGAGGTTTATCCTTGTGGAACACTTCACAGCCATGTGCTAATACGTGATCACACGTATTGGCAAGTTCACGTGGTTCTACCTGTGCTCTCACGGATATGCTCTCATCTAACCTCACACTAATTCTTTGGGGAAGGTATCTGAGCTCTTACTTTTCATGCGAGGGATGGGAGGGCCAGGCAAGATACGTGACTCACTCAAGGTCACCGGGTGGCTGAGTGGCAGCTCAGAGACTCACACGCAGGCCCCCTGGGCTCTCACATCTGCACTCTGAGAAGCGCCTTGCACGGAGCTGGGGGTGTTGAAGGCTGTGGAGCGAGCAGACCGTGTCAAGGGGACGGGTGGTCCACTCATCACTTGGGCATCGATCAAGCCTATTTTTAACCTGCAAGAAGTTAATGCAGCTTTTTATACACACAATAGGCATGTGGTTAGGAGGCCAAATTGGAACCACTCACTGGCTGTGTGACCACTGAGAAGTCACTTAACGTTGCTGAGGCCAAGTTTCCGCAGCTGCGGCAGGATAAGAGCAGCGCCTTCTTCCTGCAGAGGAGTCGATAGATTCATTCCTGTTTAATCGTGTCAGGCGTGCCATGGAAGAAACAGTCAAAGTTAAACTTTCCTGCAGTAGGTGAGCCACGGCTGGCACTTTAGGAGGTGGTCTGGAGCTGTCAGCTTCAATCTCACTCCCCTTGGCCCCTAGTAAGGGGACTGCCGCCATTGCTAAAGCCTCTCCTGATTCCTTTACCTTTGGGGATAAAAAGTGAAGCTCGTAATTACAACGAGATTACAGTTCCTGCTTTTCAATAATCAGGTTGTTATTTCTGCTGAAGGAAGTTTGTGGAAGTTCTGATGACAGTGAAAAACGGGAGGCCAGCTGATTCCCCTGGGAGGGTTTCTAGAATCCTGCATCTGAATTTTGGAGCCGAGGCAGCACCGTGAGGACAGGTAAGCATTGCCATGTGTAGGGACCGTCACGGTTGGGAGATGTGCTGGCGGGGGAGGTTGTGATGGAACTTGAGGGGCGTAGGAGGAAGTGGAGGGCCCAGATATGGTTGGACCGGTCCAGGGGGCGAGGAGACCCTTGGTGGCCATTTATGTAGGCTGGCCATCACCTTCTCCCCACGCACCTGACAACCTCACTCCCTGCCTTAGACCACTGTTCTCATGCTGATATGCACAGACATCTAGAAACCCGAGGACGTCTCTCTTGGGGTCAGAGCGAGCACAGAAGGGATGAACACAGACTGAAGCATCTCATGCACCTCAATGTCGGAGCTGAGTGGGTCCCCACTGAACAGCATGAGCCTTTGCTGTGTCTCTCTACAAGGTAAAAGCCACCTGCTACGCAAGTCAAGGTCATTACTACGTCACGGAGCTGAAGGCAAGGGCTGCGCAGGAAACTCGCTCCTTTCACTTACATTAAATACTGAAAGCGCGGAGTTACCGGGCAAAAGGCCCTGCCATCCGGAGCCACTGCTCCACGGCAGCACCTCCCGGGTCTGGAGGCTTTTCCAGAGGCTGGTTACGTTCAGGATTTTCATCTCTCTGACATTCATATCCTTCTTTAGAAGCCATAGATGAACTGGAATATGATCTTTAAGTATTTAATTTCTACAGGCCATCCTGAAGCATACTTTTTACTGAGGTAGAAGATCTCTGGTGCTCACAGGTTAACCAGCTGTCTGGCGTCGGTGACGAGTGAGGGATGTGACTCCAGCTCGTGACTCTAAATGCAGACAGAAGGTTCCAGGGAGATGTTCATATCTGCACGGACATCCTCTCCAGGTTGAGTAGGAAGCCATGTGCTTCTTATGTAACACATTATAGACAATAACTCACGAGTGAGTAGATTTTAATAGTCTTTGAAGCCGATACTGGAGGAGAAGGGACTGCACATTAGTGCTCCTGACTGCTGGCGACGCCAGGTGGGAAAATGAGGTGCGTACGTGCTACGTGACTAATTTTTGGAGTTACAGACAAAGTAACAGTAGTTTTAACAGCAACAGCTGCAGTTTCCTAGTCCCAGGCACTGTTCTAAGAACTGTACACGTATCAGCTCGTTTAACTTCCACGATGACCTTAGGGAACATTGATGACCTTTACTCTTGTTTTGCAGATAAGAAGACAGACACAAAGAGTTCAACCTCACCCAGGTTCACGTAGCTTCTACGTGGTGAAGCTGTGATTCAAAGGCAGGCATGGTTGCTGCAAAGACCCTGCCTTTACCACAGCTCTGCCACCCTTACACAAGAGGACTCTGTAAAGCCAATCACAAGCTTCTGGCCATTTCCTAATAGAGATTTCCTGGTCTGACCAAGATTTCCCATCATGTAAATCAGAGAAGTAACCACCACTAAGTCCAAAGAACTACAGATCTGTGCTTTGAATAACAGCATACAGAACTGACCATGATTCTAAGTCCACTGAACTCCTGGCCATGTAACTTTCTTTAAAGCCATCAGTCCGGCGGGAATGATGCACGATGGGTGTGTCAATTCCCTTTATCTACCACCAGGATGCAGTTTGCTAGCAGCTGAAGTGCCCTAACCCAGTATTTCAGGACATTAGCATTTGAAGAACTCAATCAAGAATGTACACTCCAGTGTGTGGCTCTATAAGCTTCGCAAAATATCATGATCGAAATGTATTCCAGGGAGTTTTAAAAATAGTGCAAGAGGCATTAGAAACACTTTCTTACTGACAAAAATCTGGTGTGCAGTATGTCCTCTACCTACACATACTAGTCCCAGGCGAGGGCTGTTCACTAGAGGCCTGTGGCCACAGTGGATCCCACTGGCTCAGTCCACTGACGACCTGTACAAAGTGGGCAGCGGACACAGTGAGCCTAAGTGTACAAGTCAGCACACACAGCTCACCAAGCATGGAATAAACCACAAGTTTACGTTAAACCCAACAGGCACGTTCCACGGGAAACGTTACTTAGCAATTTCACCGCAGGGAATTTAGAGAGACTGCGGGGCTCTGGATGATCGGGGAAGAACTCTTTTCCTTACGGGGGAATAGTTCCCGTGGAAAGCACACATATTCCAAATCACCCCACAAATCTCCGTAAGGGCTTCAGTCGTAGTAACATTTCTTCCCATGACAGCCATTCCCCCAGTCAACTCCCTGCCTCCTTGAATAATCCAAATTATAAGGCGTGGAGTCACACCCAAAACAAAAGTCAGGAAAGAATTTTAGTTCATCCACCGGGGCCTCCCTGGCCTCTCGTTGAGGTCTCTCAGAGCACCTCTGTGTAGAGAAAACTGTAAGGTCATTAGTGCTGACTCTGAAAGATACTTGAAGAGACAGTGTTAAGAAAAGCAAACAGGCCTCAGCCTCACCCAGGCTTTGCAGCCTCTGGACAAGAGTCTGAACGTGAAGGGTAAGGACCACGTGACCAGGCTCGTGTGTCAAATGAGCAGCTCTGAACGACTCCAGCTTAGCAAAGCTCCCGCGACTTCCATTGCCCCAGCGAGAACAGGCTTTCTAGAGCACTCTAAGCTTGGGAGCAGGATGCACTGCGAGTGCCTCCACCCGCATCAGCCCTGGGAAGGGGGCCCAGCTGCACCCCAGCCCCAAGTGAAGCCGGGCAGTCAGCACGGGGCTGGGGGGAGGGCCTGGGGGCTCCCGGGCAGGTGGGCAGAGGACAGAGTACCATGGGGACCATGGCCCACGGGGCAGTTGGCCATCAGGAGCACCGGGACTCCGGGAAAGGGGAGGAGGTGTGCTAGGGAGGGAGAGCTGAGGGCCCGGGCAAGGGCACAACAGAAGCGTCCGGTCCTCTCCTGCTTCTCCCTCTGGTCACTGTCAACCAGGCACTGCCTGACTGCCTAGGTCCTGAAGCCAAGCAGAGGAGCTGACGCCGAGCAGCCAGCAGGGGGCCTTATTCAGCATCACTCCCGCTGACTCTCACGTGGCGAGGCTGCCCGGCCAAGCAGCCTCCCTGCATCCAATCACGTTTCCGAGTACCACCAAGCTCTGGACTAGTTCAGGGTAAAATTCATCCCGGGGGTTCATCCACACCAAACCAGATGTTAAATAAATGCTCTCCAGGCATTTCTCGGCTCTCCCTGACATCCCAGCCTGATGGTGCCAGGCTGTGCTCTGTGAACACCTTCTCAAGTTCACTGCCCCCACCCTACCTCCATCGGGTCTCAGAGGAGTTGAAGTGACAAGGACTGGTACACACGTGGGGACAGAGTGGTTCTCAAACGAGCCTGACACACTCCAGCTTTCCACCGGGGTATGAGCCATTTCACGATAATGACCTATCACTGAATATACTGCTATTTATTTAGGGTTACGCATATGACTGCTTTGGCAATAGAGGTGTGGAGGTCTCCTAGTTTAGTGGAAACATGTAATGACTTAAAGTTTCATTACTGAAAAATTATTGGCCCAAAATTCTGTGCTGTGTACCACTATACCTCGTGTGTATGATGGCAATGATGAAAATGAAAATACTGAGTTGGCCAAAAGGTTCGTTTGGTTTTTTCCATAAGATGACTCTGGTAACGCTTAGTTATCTTTAACTTCATTCGAAACACTATTGGTAGATTGTGACAGCTTCATATCAGTGTGTATTTAAAAAAGACTTATCAAAATTGGTGAATTTTTGTGTAGCCATTTTAATATTGAAGATGGAAGAAAAAAAGCAACATTTTCCGTATACTATGCTTTATTATTTCAAGAAAGGTGAAAATGCAACTGAAACACCAAAAAAGATTTGTGCAGCGTACAGAAAAGGTGCTGTGACTGATGGAATGTGTCAAAAGTGGTTTGCGAAGTTTCGTGCTGGAGAGTTCTCACTGGACGATGCTCCAGGGTCAGGTAGCCCAGCTGAAGTTGACAGTGATCAAATCGAGACATTGAGAAAAATCAACATTATACCACACGGGAGACAGCCGACATCAAAATATCCAAATCCAGCGCTGAAAGTCACCTGCACCAGCGTGGTGATGTTCATCGCTTTAATGTTCGGCTTTCACGCAAGTTAAGCAAAAAAAAAAAAAAACTTTCTTGACTGTATTTCCGCATGCAATTCTCTACTTAAATGGAATGAAAATGTTCCGTTTTTAAAACAAATTGTGATGGGTGATGAAAAGTGGATACTGTACGATAATGTGGAACGGAAGAGATCGTGGGGCAAGCAAAATGAACCACCATCAACCACACCAAAGGCCAGTCTTCATCCAAAGAAGGTGATATTGTGTATATGGTGGGATTGAAAGGGAGTCCTCTATTATGAGCTCACTCTGGAAAATGAAAAGATTAATTCCAACAAGTACAGCTCCCAATTAGGCCAACTGAAAGCAGCACTCGACAAAAAGCGTCCAGAATTAGTCAACAGAAAATGCATCATCTTCCATCAGGATAACGCAAGACCGCATGTTTCTTTGATGACCAGGCAAAAGCTGTCACAGCTTGGCCGGGAAGTTCTGATTCATCCGCCGTATTCACCAGACACTGCACCTTTGGATTTCCATTTATTTCGGTCTTTACAAAATTCTCTTAATGGAAAAAATTTCAGTTCCCTGGAGGACACCTGGAACAGTTCTTTGCTCAAAAAGATAAAAAGTTTTGGGAAGATGGAATTATGAAGTTGCCTGAAAAATGGCAGAAGGTAGTGCAACAAAAGGATGACTACGTTGTTCAATAAAGTTCTTGGTGGAAATGAGAAATGTGTCTTTACTTTTACTTAAAAACCGCAGGCACTTTTTGGCCAACCCAGTAATATAAACAAGTAGCAGCAACTGGGAAATACAACCATCTCTGTACCACTGGTAACCATGAACCTTTCATAAAAATTTGGACAATCCAGCTCTTTGCCCATAAGCCTACATATTAGGAGCTTTGCAAAATTGCTAACACTTGCATGAAAGTGCAAATTCTTAACAGAAACTTCCTTTCTGACTTCTCAAAAAACTAGTGACATCTTTAGTTTCTGGATAACCAACTTTCGTAAACCTTAAAACAGTTTGTAGGACACTTGTCTTTAATCCCATATTAAAATCAAAGTTCTATGTAACTCCATGACATCTGCCCAGAAGAATAAAATAAAGACATGCACTTTGCTTATCAAGATCAGTGTGTGGCCACCACGAGGCAGGGCAACTGGAAAGTCAGTGAGACACGCGGTCTGAGGTTGCAGGCAGGGCCGCGGGTGCATTTCCGTGTGTGGGGCTTGCGTCAGTGAGTTGGGGGAGTTTCCTACCGAGTGCATGTAAACCTTTGGTCCAGGGATGGAGATTCCTGGCAGTCCCCAGGTCTCCTTCTTCTCTCCCTCAGTCCTTGATATTCTGAAATGTTCAATATGTTCAAAGTTCCTTTTTGGGGAACACAACAAATCAATATGGCATCTGACTGCCAACAAGCCTACGGGCTGCAGGGTGGTTTAGAACTTATATAACTTCGTTTCTTCTCAGAACTAACATCTCCAAGCGAGTCAGGCCCCCTGCAAATGCTGTCAGGGTATTTTTCCCCCTAATCTTTTTTCTCCTTTTTTTTTTTTTTTAAGGAGCATGTGGAAGTGAAGCAGTTAAGTCACAGATTAGAAAAAGGCAATCTTCAGAGTTTACCTTCCAATTATTAAAAAAGGAACCGAGATTCCCCAGAGCTCTCACGCTCCCAACTTCAGAGACCGAAGCATCAGCAAATATAGCCTTCCAGGGGGCAGCACTAAGGAGATGAAGCTGCCACATCACCTGGGACTGGTTTAGAACATGTGGGGCCCTGTTATCACACGAACACAATTCTGGGTAAATGCCTTGAGGAAATATTTCTTTTCAACGGATTTGCTGAAGCAAAAGCTTACTTTGAATTGCAAGGCAATGAGCTTTTTATTTTATTAGGAAGATACTAAAAAAGACATTCTCCATCTCCTGGTGATGGATTTTTGAAGGAGATTATTCCTAGGGCAGGTCTAGGTCCTTCCAGCCAGGGCTCCAGGGGCCTCTCTCTCTTAGGGGTCATTGGGTTGTCATTGCCGTGATCGCCCTGGAACTTGGGGCCTGCTGCTCATAAGGCTGTTTGTGCACAGGACAGTGGAAGCACAGTGGAAGCTGGACAGTGTCCATTTTGTTCCAGTGACTCCCTTGTATGAGCCCGATGAAACCTCAAGGCTCGATTCTCCTGGCCCCAGAAGGCAGCTCAGTACCGGAATCCTGGGTGCTCTGAGCAGCAGCAGCCATGCTGGAGTAAACACGGGACTCCAGGGAGACGCAGCGAGAGGGCCGGCCTACATGGGTGCCCACGTTCCAGCATTCTGCTAGGAAGCCAGCTGCACAGAAATCAGGATGGTAGGAGCCTCTGGAAGGGAAGCTTGGGGTGAGGGGAGACGTGACTGGAAAGGGGCTCCGGCGGTGCTTTCTGAGATGATGGAATGCTCTATATCTTTTTTTTTTTTTTTTTTTTTGGCCACGCCACATGGCTTTGCGGGGTCTTAGTTCCCCAACCAAGGACTGAACCGGGTTCCTGGCAATGCGAGTGCAGAGTCCTAACCACTGGACCGCCAGGGAGGTCCTGGAATGTTCTATATCTTGATGGGGCTGCCCAGTGTATACTGTGTCAAACCCATGAAACTGTGTCTTTATAATTGTGCATTTTACTGTCTACGACTTACATCTCACTTTAAAAAAATGGAAATCAAGTCAACCTTGTGCTTCAGTGACTTCAGTGAAATCACGATGGGAAGTGGGACTAAGCATACAGGTCTATCCGCTCTGTCCTTTAGGATACATAAACCCCTGCAATGCAGAACCCAGCTTGAGGAATGCACAGCACTGAGGAAACATGGTATTTTATGGGCTTGATCATGCCCAGACCCCGTTGGGGGTCCCCTGACCGCCCCCTACCCTTGCCCCAGCCCAGCACAGTGAATTCTTCCTGTGATCGTGTGGTCTCAGACCAGCAGGCTGACAAGAACACAAGCTGTTTATCAGCCCAGTGCTGGGCTGCGTCGGCATCCTGCTGACATCTGCATTTCCAGAAAGGGGATAGTCCTGCACTTGAACAGTGATACTCCATGATACATCTCCCCTAACCTCGTGTAACCTTGGACAGATGACTTACCCTCACTGAGCCTCCTCTGTGAAATGTCCATAACAGCACTCATCTCAGAATGCTCTCATGAGGGCGTTATGGACTGGATGTCTGTGGCCCCACAAAATTCAGGTGGAAGCCAAAATCCCCAATGTGATGGTGTCTGGAGGTAGAGCCTTTGGGAGGTGATGACGTTACGAGGGTGGAGCCTCCACGGTGGGGTTAGTGCCCTTCTAGGAGGATGAAGAGACCAGAGCTTCCTCCCCATGACTTTCTCTCCCTCTGGCATGTGAGGACACAGGGAGAAGGTGACCGTCTGCAAGCCAGGAAGAGAGCCCTCACCAGACACCAGCTCTGCTGGAGCCCTGATCTTGGACTTCCCAGCCTCCAGAACTACGAGAAATAAAAGTTGCTTAAGCTGCCCAGCCTGTGGTGTTCCTTAGAGCAGCCTGGACTAACGTGGCGGGTAAATGAGGTAATAAAAAGCACTAAAGTGCTTAGCATGGCACCTGGCAACTAACGGCAATCAATACAGGGCTGTTATTGTTACGACGAAGTTGTCATTAATGTGGAGACGGGTTATAAATGCTTAAAAAGAGAGCTTCTCGCTCAGATTTTTAGTCATTTAATAATGCATACCGCTGGAGTCCTCTGGTGCCAGAGGAAAACCAGTAGCAGAAAACGTCCGATGAGGCGGATGCTCACAGGCCGGCAGGCCACCCTGACGCGTTTCTTTTGGAAGCTTTACCCTCTGATGTCTTTTCCAGCTCTCCCTTCCCCAGGCAGAACCAGGCACTCAACCTCTCAGAAAGGGAGCAGGAAACCTGCACGTTTGGGATCCTGACTGTTCCGGGAGTCACCCACCAGCACAGCACAGGGTTGTAGGATGCCCTGCCCACCTGGCCACCAGGTGAGTGCTTGACACTGCAGGCCCCCGATGGTCACCTGCTGCTCCCCGAGGCTCCACAGTCTCTTTGTAATTTAGCAGAACCTCAAGAAACAGAGTTTAATTGACAGAGTCAGAGGAAACACCACCACGGCCAATCCCAGTGACGCAGCAGCAGCAGTGACCACAGGCACCAAGCCTCCCACATCCCGCGTACCTTCGTACAGCCAGTCGCTAAGGCCGTTGTAAATCACGCCTTCCTTCCCAGTTGAGACCACACGGATGGCCTGCTTCCCGACGTGTGCACAGTAGTAGATATTGTTTTCAAAGATAAATATCTAATTTGGAAAGAGAAAAAACATAGCGTTAATCAAGGAAGTGCTTACAAATAGGGTATTCTTTAAAAATCCCAAACCAGCAATGTGGTCCGCATTTTCCTTTGCATTTATCTGATAGAACAGACGTAGTCTCGGGACCCTTTGGAACTCACCCACCTCCAAAATCATCTACATTTAAGGTCAACTGGAGACTCAAACTCCACAGAGTGCACCCAATGTTATCATTTACCATGACCAGACAATCTGTCTGATACTCTTGGGTATGTTAACATCAAATGGCTTTGACTATCTTAGCAACTGTATTTTTCCTAGGAATTGTGACTGGTGGGCTGGGAAGCTTGAAATCTGTGATTTATTCACTCAACATTTATGAAAAGTTACTTAGTGGGCACCAACTCTGTGCCAATCATGCGAGAGCACAGGGATGAATGAGGTGGGACGTATCATGTGCCTTTACTCACGATCCGGTAAAGAAGACAAACTTTAACAGGAAAATGTTCTGAGGAGCTTTGGGAACACGTAACAGTACTACTAACTTAGGCCAAAGGCAGGCAAGGAGTCCCTGAGAAAGTGACTGGAAAGAAGTTTTCTTATTGTGGTAAAACATACATGACACAAAATTTGCCACCTTGACCACGTTTAAGTGTACAGCTCAGTGGCGTTAAGTGCATTCACACTGATGTGCAACCCTCACCATCATCATCTCCTGGACTCTTTTCATCCTGCAAAATTCAAACTCTGTCCCCATTAAACAATGATTCCTCATCCCCCTCCCCCACTCCCGGCCCCCACCCTTTTGCTTTCTCTGTCCAGGAATCTGACGACT
This sequence comes from Globicephala melas, assembly GCF_963455315.2. Lineage (NCBI taxonomy): Eukaryota > Metazoa > Chordata > Mammalia > Artiodactyla > Delphinidae > Globicephala > Globicephala melas. The sequence continues at coordinate 3,161,941 of NC_083322.1, forward strand.
CCAGGGACCTCGTGTGACAGGAACCACACAGCATTTGTCCTTCTGTGTCTGGCTTATTTCACTGAGCATAACGTCCTCAAGGTTCACCCGTGCTGTGGCAGGTGTCAGGATTCTGAGAAACTGGGCTTTAGGCTGAGATCTGAACGGCGAGCAGGATGAAGAAAGGGGGGCTGAGAAATTAGGCTACACGGAGGTAACAGTGTGAGAGAGAACCAGAGGCAGGCGTGGGCCTGGGGAGCTGGACGAGAGCTCCAGGCGTGAGGGGGAGGGGCAGCAGGAGTGGAAGCCCAGGGGGTGGGGGAGAGGCGGGTGCCAGCCCCCAAGGGTCCGTCCGTGGGCTACAGGACCCCAGAGGTAGCAGGAAGCCCTTGGCAGAAGCTCGAGAAGGGGAGCAACGTGGCTAGAGGCAAGTCTTCTGTGAGGGAGCCCAGGCCCATGCAGATGAGAAGGCAGGGCAGGAGTCAGCCCGTCAGCTGCGGGGGGGGGGGGGGGGGGGATGGTGGAGACAGACAGAGGTGGACCAGCCAGGGACAGTGCAGGGATGCCCTGGGCGTGGGGAGTGAAGTTGCAGGAGGAGACGAAGTGGTTCCCCAGCCGTTCCCTGGAGCAACTGGGTGGCCCATGTGCAGCCTGGGGTGCCCTGGAAGATGCTACAGTTCTGACCTTAGGTCAGCCCCAAATACCCTGGGGCCAGGGGGAGGGTGGGTTAGGTCAGTGGCTCTCGAATTCTGATGTGTATTGGAATGATCTGAGGAGGTCTGACATATCCTACAGCCAGGTCCAAGAGCCCAGCCCAGTGGTTAGGATCTAGGGGTGGGACCCTGGCATGAGTATTTTATTTTTTTTATTTTTTAAAATATTTATTTATTTGGTTGTGCTGGGTCTTAGTTGCAGCAGGCAGGCTCCTTAGTTGTGGCTTGCGGGCTCCTTAGTTGCGGCACACATGGGGGATCTAGTTCCCTGACCAGGGATCGAACCCGGGCCCCCTGCATTGGGAGCTCGAAGTCTTTTTTTTTTGCGGTACGCAGGCCTCTCACTGTTGTGGCCTCTCCCGTTGCAGAGCACAGGCTCCAGACGCGCAGGCTCAGCGGCCATGGCTCACAGGCCCAGCCGCTCCGTGGCATGTGGGATCTTCTCAGATCGGGGCACGAACCCGTGTCCCCTGCCTCGGCAGGCGGACTCTCGACCACTGTGCCACCAGGGAAGCCTGGGAGCTCGGAGTCTTAACCACTGAGCCACCAGGGATGTCCCCCGGCACCAGTATTTTAAAGAAACACCCTGGGCGATTCCAGTGTGCAACCAAATCTATGAAGCAGTGGCCCAGGACAAATCTAATGTCTCCCGAAGCTCTTAAAGTATAAATCAGCCCGTTCTCCAGGCACTGCTCAATTCTGCCCTGTGTTTTCTCTATCTAAATTCTTTGCCTGCTACCCCCACAAGGACCTAAGCACATGATGCAAATATCCAATGTCTGTGGAAACTGAGCTTTGTGGACCAAGAACAGGACTCAATCAGATTTTTTAAAAAAGAAATTCTAAAAAAAATACTGTCAGTGTCATTTAAGAGACCAGTGAGAAAGGGTATTTTGCAAGTGTAGGAAACAGCGTAAATATTGACATTTTAAACTGAAGATGCAGAAAGGGCAGTTCCCATAGATCGTTGTCATGGAAGTCTGGAGCTGAAAGCTCTATCAAGTATTAGCTTCCTGCTCAGGCCTCTTGCCTCTTCAAAGATTCACTTCAACCAGAAATGAGCTGGAAAACTTCTAGACACAAGTACACATCCTCATTTAATTTCAGTAGCTGTTCTTACGAGTCTGCCTAAGGGTAAGATGTATTATGAAATTTCAACTTCTTTTATGCGTCCTAAGCCTACAATAAATTTTTGAATCAAATCGGACCATAGACAATATTCTGAAGAAGTAAAATTTGCTATGATAGATATTAAATCCCTTTTCATCTTGACTTTATTTTATTTTATTTTTTAAAGAAGATGTTGGGGGTAGGAGTTTAGTAATTTATTTATTTATTTTTGCTGTGTTGGGTCTTCGTTTCTGTGCAAGGGCTTTCTCTAGTTGTGGCAAGCAGGGGCCACTCTTCATCGTGGTGCGCGGGCCTCTCACTATTGCGGCCTCTCTTGTTGCGGAGCACAGGCTCCAGACGCGCAGGCTCAGTAGTTGTGGCTCATGGGCCTAGTTGCTCCGCGGCATGCGGGATCCTCCCAGACCAGGGCTCTAACCTGTGTCCCCTGCATTAGCAGGCAGATTCTCAACCACTGCGCCACCAGGGAAGTCCCTTGGCTTTATTTTTAATGGAAGGAAAACAAAAGGAAACAATCTCTAAGGAACAGTGCGCTTTGCTGTGAAGATGTTCACATCTACAAATGGGAGTCTGGGTCCTACACACCTCAGCCACTCCAGGCCCTGCAAAGGCATCTGCACCATGTGCTCTGGGAGCACAGTGGACCTGCTGCAGGACCTGAGCCAGTGCTGGACTCCTAGATGCCTCAGTTTCTTTGTCTGTCAATACAGATCAATGCAGAACTCAGTCTTAGGGTGGCTATGAGGCTGAGTGAACTGACAACTTCAAAGCACTGAGAACAGTGCCCAGCACAAAGTAAGGGCTCAGTAACACCTATTACTTTTTTTTTTTTTTTTTTTTTTTGCGGTACGCGGGCCTCTCACTGTTGTGGCCTCTCCCGTTGCGGAGCACAGGCTCCGGATGCGCAGGCTCAGCGGCCATTGCTCACGGGCCTAGCCGCTCCGCGGCATGTGGGATCTTCCCGGACCGGGGCACGAACCCGCGTCCCCTGCATCGGCAGGCGGACTCTCAACCACTGCGCCACCAGGGAAGCCCCAATAACACTTATTCTTGTTGTGGTTACTATCATCATTATAAAGGTTTGTTCTGCCTGGAGAGATTAGGCGAGACTTCATGCAGGAGGTGACACCTGAGCTAGACCAGGAAGAATACCCACATTTTCACAGGGTGCTTACGATAAAGCTCAGCTCAAAGACACACGGGGCTAAAGGGGGAGCTCATTATCTCAGGAACCAGGAATGGGATAAGTACCATAATTGGGCACAAGTTAGCTTTTAGTTCTGGACAAACAAGGCCCAAAGGAAAACATATTGAACAGCTCAGTGCTTGACTAAAAGAGAACAGCACAGCTCCGGTGGAATTATAAATTAGAGAATGCTGGACTTGAAGTAGAAAGCTAAATTCTAGTTGAGACAACTAGCTGTCCAGCTCTGAGCAGGTTACTTAACCTCACTGAATCTCATGTCCTTCACTACAAAATACGAGGTTGACTGGACGGTCCCTAAGGTTTCCTCCATACTTAATTAACATTGTTGAATCCAAAGGTCTTATGAGCGTCTGAGATCAGGAAAAGACGTTTAGCAAATTAATTAGTGATGCTATTACTACACTTGTATTCGCAAGGAGAACGATTTATCATGAAGGCAAAATTCAACATTCATAGTGAACCCAACATGCTACTATCAAGGGGGAAAACAGATTCTCTGTATTTCAGCTAAAACCCCCAGTTATCACGTCAGCCTAGGTTTCTTTAACTGACACGGTAGAGCGACCGTCCTGATCTCGAGAACACACCCCGGTAGTGGTCACTACTTACTAATTGCTTTTCCCCTGGCTTTCTACTTCCTCTTTTGGGTTACCCCATTTCCTGACCAGGCACAATTTTACTAACACTTCCACAGTAGACGAGGATGAACGATCCCGTTATATATGACATTAAGCTTAATTTATAGTGTGAAACAGAACAGCTTGGCTGGTCATGGTAGCGCCCATTGGTTCAGCAGTGGTCATAAGGAAGCGATGTATTTGCACAGCAACTGGGATTGTCTCTGTTGTAGGCCATTCTAATCCCACTGGAAACACTGCACAGTTAACTGACATTACTGGAACACTGCACACAGATAAGCCATGTCACCAGAACATGGAAATTCTGTCTCTAAACCTTGCCACCCGGTCAACACATCCTTCGGCAGACTCTGGTGAAGAAGCAAACTGCTGACGGAGAGGTCGGTATGTCTTCGGGAGGCTGGTGCCCATCAGGTTCGTGTGTCCACATGGCTTTAATTTCTGGGTGTACTATGTCACCTCTGGTCCCCTGAATGGTTTCATCAACAGGCCACATAACAGAAGGTCAGAATTACCAACTGTGGCTAACAGATTGGGAAACCCTCCTGCCTTCAGAACTTAATGGCCGGTTCCCCCTGCATAGAAATTGACCTTCAGGTAACTTTCTGTTTCTATTGCCCTGGACACCTGGTAAGGGTGGATATGGGCTCTAATGGTAGGTGATGCTATTTCTGGTGCGTTGCAACTGGTCGAGGAGAACCGTAAACTCTGGGAGGAAGCCATCACCATGACCTCCTCGAGTGCATGATTCCAGTCACCGGGCACTTCCCTCTGGGCACCTGGCAGGGATTCCACATCCACCCACAGGGGTCCCGTTTACTGAGCTGTCACTGGCCGGGGGACGGGGAGAAGACACTGCTACACAGCTGTCGGGTGGGTGGCTGTGTGGAACGCTGCGGGGGAGGTGCACCCGAGACCATCTGCCAGCCAACGGCTCCTGTCTACACCCTTCTGAGTCCAAGCGTGGCCTCTGTGGACTTGCGAGCCAGCACATCTGCTTGGTGGACGTGAGACCCCCCCGGCCCCCGCTGTGGGTGTTTTCCAGCAGCCATCAGGCTCTGAGAATGGCCCCTCTTCCCTGGGTTCATGTCAGGAGAAACCGGGTGATGGTGGGACTTCTGAGTCGTTACCAGAGTAAAGTTAGTGTGGAACAATTACAAGAAGGGATATTTACCAACACTAAAAGGAGGGAGCAGTAAAACAGCGCTGGGCATATTTTTGAAAAGCAAACTAGCTGGTTGGAGATCACACATCAGTTCGGCTGACTATGAAGGTGGAAAACAGGGCAACAAAAGCCACCAAACCCTGACTGCACGTTCACCATTATTACAGAAAATACGGGAGAAAGTTAAAATGTCACAACCCTACAAACCACACACATACACAAAATATGACTATTAAAATACCCTTTCTTGTATTTTAGAGAGAGAGAGAGAGAGAGAGAGAGAGAATGTGTGTGTTGGTTGGTGGGGTATAAAACCTAGTTTTAATAAAACTGAAGTCATATAACATATACGGGTTTGCACACTGTTTCAGAATCTACATCAGAAATGTTTTTCCATGTCAGTGAGCATTCTCTGAGACATGCCTTTTAGGAGATATACCGTAGTTTATTCAATTATGTCCCTATTGTTTGACATCTATTCTGTTTTTTATTACAATAAAAATGCTCTTGTGTGCATCTTTGTACTTCACTGCACCTCTGACATCTCCCTAGTATAAACCCCTATGAATAGAAATCATGAGTCATATTCATTGTGCAATTAAAAAAATGGGTGGAGGACAGGAACACGTAGATCAGAGTACTGATCATACAGAAGCATTTACATTCATGAAGAACAGAAAGAAATCTTATTACAACGGGAATATTTTGTTTACCAAACTATCAGACTGAACAACAATACCCAAAGCTGCTCAGAATGCCGTGCGCTCTCCCAGTGGGGGCAGAGACTGGCTGCACGCTCACAAGAAGCAGTCAGCAAGCCACACCGGAGGAGACTTTTCTTGTGTAGATTATGTGAGAAAGACTGCTGGAAACAAAGTGTAATTGGCCTTTCCAAACCATATCTACAGAACTTGATGACGGTGGAAGCTGTAGCCTCTGAACTAAAGGGGAATAACATACGTGTATGTGTGCAGACACATGTGTTTTCCCACGTCAACACGTGAAGGTGCTGAGAATCACTCTCCGATTACTCAACGCTCAGTTTCAGGAACTGACCAATTTGTAGATTAAATAAATTCTTTCCTTACTGTTTTGCTCTCCCATTCCGTTTTGACCATTCTACTGCTCAACTGGGCAAGGAAGAGAACTTCCATTATTCTAGTTTGTAACTGTGCCTGGAAAATGCAATGATGGGGGGATGGCAACGCTGTTGATCAAGAAGGGTTTTCCAGATTCTCGGTTGTCCTTATCCAGTTTGGGAGCATCACACCAACCCCACAAACAGGCGTGTGCGCACCTCCGATCAGCCAGGCAGGGTGCTGAGCAGCTGCTCAGTAAGCTCTCATCTGACCTGTGCAGGTGGCCAAGACTCCCGAGTCTATTGTGTCAGCGTGTCATTTCCCCAGTTAATCCGTCGCCTGAAATTCAGCACACTTGGCTCTCAGGTTGGTTCCTGCCCAGGCAGAGGTGGGACGTGGCAAAATTCACTTGCTGCTCTGCCGCTGGATTTCGCCACCCATAAATAGAGATAATCACACCTGCCGTGCCAGCCTTGTGGTGCTACTGGGAGGATGAAAGGAGACAATTTTGCTGGAGAAACCTTGAGGGCTATAAAGCACACTTAAAGGAAATGCACTATTAACATAAGCATCATCGGCCCGCTGGATCCCTGCTACGAGGACACCGTGCTAAGCAGGGCTCTTCCAGCTTCTCATGTCAATACTGCCCCTCGGCCCTTTCCACCAAAAATCCGTGGAAGACTTTACATCACATTTTGATGCAGCAAACTAATGCAGGATTTAATGCCAAAGAGCGGAATTCAGTGCCAAGAAAGAGAAAGTCCTGTACATAATCTAAAACCATTCTTCTTGTCAGAAAGTACTCACATTTTTCATCCTTTCAAATGTCAACCAAAATCAAGAAGAAACATCTGACACATCACCATAAAGACCCTCCCCTCAGTGTAGCCCTTAAATGGTCAAGGAAAAGCTTCCTTTTCAGAGTCACCCACCGAGAAAAAGCTCTCAGGATCCCTCTCACTTGATGAGCCCACATTTTAACTTGGAGAGTTCAGAGATGTTATTTTTCAAAGCCGAGGAAAAAATCCCTAAATGAAATCATGCTCCTGAGGAGTCGACGGCCGTACTCAGCATCCCCTGTGATATGGGAGCTGAGCAATTGCATCTCGACCACGAGATGTGAGGCTCCTAACGCACCCAGGACCTTGGGGCGGGGTCGCGTCAGGGAAGCAGCGAACGGGTGCCTGGCCTGAGAACGGGTGCAAGCACCTTCCAAGCTCTCTCTTCTCCCCGAGGGCCTCTGAGCTGCGGGGCTGCCCACAGACGGCCTGGTCAGGATAAGAAGTGCTGGGAGGGCCAAGTGCTATAAGGCCAGGTGACAGGGCCCCCGTCTGGCCTGGGCTCGGGGTCGCCCCTGAAAATGGCTTCTGAGCTGGGATGACGTGGAAGGTGGGCAGCAGCTGTTGGGGGAAGGAGGGGCACAGGGCATCGCAGGGGAGACAGGCCTCTGTCCGTCTGAGCAAATGGGGCGGCCCATGTGGAATGAAGGGCCGGGGGGCCAGGTCAAGGCAGGCAGTGTCGGGGGTGAGGCTGGAAAAAGGGCCGGGGAGCCGTGCAGGTCCCACAGGCCACGTTGCTGACTATGCTTCCTTCTAAGAGCAGCGGAGCACCTGGGGAGCTTTGGTGGCATCGTGGTCGTTGGCTGTTTTAAGAGAGCGAGTGAGAAGATGGTGCTGTGTTTTCCATGACACCCTGTTGCAGTGTAGGGGGCAGAGCAGAGGGCAAGGGGTCCCGGGGGATGGTCCAGAGGGACAGTGGAGGCTTGGGTGGTGTTGGCCCAATGGCGGGACTGCGATAGGCGTGGGTTCCCAGGGCGCGGTGCTGCCTGGACACAGGCCACGGGAAGGCAGGTGTGAAGGAGTCTCCTGGTCTGACACGGGCAGGTGGATGGACGGCAGTGCCCCCGGGAATCCCTGGAGGCAGGGCACGGGGGGAAGTCATGAGCCCACCTAGACAAGGGGAACAGGACAATCAAGTGGCATGGCCCCGGGAGAGTCTCAGGCTGGGGGTGGGACGAGCAGCAGTTACTCTTACTATGAAAACAGCTCGTCAACCCTGAATGAACTTGAACCATCATGGAATCTGCCTCTGCGCGCCACGGCTGCCTACTTGTCCTTCCCTCTTGTGTCTTTAGCTGGCACCAGAACCCCTGCCTGAGAGCCTGCGCTGTCCACAGCAGCGCCTGGATGGGGCCGTCCCGTCCCTCAGGCAGCCCAGTTCCCTGCTCCGTGGGGACGGGCACTATCAGTGTCACCAGGAAATGCCATGGAATAGTCCACCGCCTGGGATCAGCGTTCACCACTGAACGAGGTGCCTTTCTTTAGAGGGTCTGGGGGGAAGGCAACTTCAAAGCCACACAAAGGGCCTCTGGCAGGGGCTTTCAGGCCGCGTGGCAACCCCCGGAGAGCCCCACCTCTCTCCACGGGTCACTGCCTCCGGGGCTGAGCCGAAAGCAATCCTCAGATGTGCTGTAACCACTAGCACAGCGACAGCTGCTCTATGGCAACACGCTTATTGTACCAACAAAAGGACGACTGGATTTAGTGGGTTACCCGACTTAGGAGGATATTTGCTTCTGTTCTACGCCTGGATGTTGTGGCTGAGCACTGCGTGGAAATCTCCACTCTCCGTTTGCCTAGTTTGAAGCCGTCTCTCGCCCATGTCCTGTGGCTCTGGGCTGTCTGTGAGAGCCACTTTCTGCCCTGGACATCAGCACGGACAGTCGCCCAAGATGATGCACCTCGTCCGTTGGAAGAGCCAGGATTTGGGCCAAGGCAGCATAACCCCGGAGTCCGTGATCTGTGGCCTCTCATTGTCTGGACACCCTGCTACTTTGTAGAACTGAGGAGCAGGCTCAGAGAAGCTAAGCTTTCACCCAAGGTCACAGAGCTACTTAGTGACAGAATTAGAAACGAACTGCTTAAGCCACATGCCCGCGATTCCAGCACCAGCAGTGCCAACAGCGTTTAGGAATCGCAAGAATCCTGATCGTGAGAATCAGGACCCTCCCCAGACCAAATGAGTTTTAGCGGGCCCTCCGGTGACTCTGATGCACACTGCAATTTGCTGCTTCTTCCAGCTGAAAATCATGATCAATTCTGAGCAACTCTGCTGGTGAGAATGGCTGGACCGCTGGGCCTTCATGGGAGTGGGTCTGAAAACTCTCTAAAAGCATTGAGAGAAATGATAAATGTACTGACTGGCAGAAATCAGTCCGAGGCGCTCTCTCAATCTTTTTATACCGCAGTTAAATTCAAGCCTCGTTGGTTGCCAAACATAGTCTTCTGACTCCAAAGAAGTGAATGAATTTTCCAGTATCTTCCTAAGGGGCTGAAAAAATCCATTTATTTCTTGGTAAGTTTCCAGGCTTTTTTGTATACAGTCCAAATATAAGGCCAGCAATGCTGCCACTGAAACATCATTTGGACCTTCCTGGTTGGACCACCTGGATCGTACCAGGTACTTGAAGTGTGCAGTGTGTGCTCTGAGGGCACACGGAAGCCACTAACACCGTCCCAGACATGCAAGCTCAGCCCTCGCAGACACATTCCCTCCGATGTTGCCCAGGTGACTGGTCTTAGGACTTCATTCTCCAAGATGATGTGATAAACAGCCGACCTCTCTTCAGCCGCTAGGGGCTCATTGTCTGGTCTGTAGATCATTCGCGGTCTTTGAAACTCCCCTTTCTTTTGGCTCTTCACCTCCCAGCTTGTTACTGCACCCCAGCATCTCCCCAGAGGGTGGGAGAGGGGATCAAAGACAGCCCAGCTCAGAAGCCCACCATCCTTGGCATTTATGCTCAGGAGACATTTGCCGTAGTTCTGCTGGGACCAGCTCCGGGCTACACTGTGAAGTCCTTAAAGATGATTTCTGCTACCTGTCACACTCTCGTCAGTGATCTTTTCTCTTATTTACACACTGAGACAATAAAAGATGAATGGACCCAGAATAAAACCAGAAAATTCACAAGAAAGATACCATGGGTATTAATTTATAGAAAATAATCAACTATTAAATACATATTAATTTAATCAACTACGAGATATAATTAAATACATGCTGATTTAAATAGCAATGCAACTGAATTACATTAGCAAAGAGTTTTGAAAATGCGTAGAAGCAGCAATATTTTTTTAATGATACAGCCTGATACTTAATGCAGTAAATATATGACCGATTAAGCACACAGGAAACAATTTGTACATGTATATCAAGTGCCTTAAAAACGTGTTCAATACTTCAAATAAGAATATCAATAGCCGAGGAGAGGGGGAAGATGGTGGAAGAGTAAGACGCGGAGATCACCTTCCTCCCCACAGACACATCAGAAATACATCTACACGTGGGACAACTCCTACAGAACACCTACTGAACGCTGGCAGAAGACCTCAGACCTCCCAAAAGGCAAGAAACTCCCCACATACCTGGGTAGGGCAAAAGAAAAAAGAATAAACAGAGACAAAAGAACAGGGACGGGACCTGCACCAGTGGGAGGGAGCCGTGAAGGAGGAAAGGTTTACACACACTAGAAGCCCCTTCGCGGATGGAGACTGCGGGTGGCAGAAGGGGGAGCTTCAGCGCCGCAGAGGAGAGCGAAGCCACAGGGGTGCGGAGGGCAAAGCGGAAGACTCACGCACAGAGGATCAGTGCCGACCGGCACTCACCAGTCCGAGAGGCTTGTCTGCTCACCTGCCGGGATGGGCGGGGGCTGGGAGCTGAGGCTCGGGCTTCGGTCGTATCCCAGGGAGAGGACTAGGGTTGGCGGTGTGAACACAGCCTGAAGAGATTAGTGAACCATGGCTGGCCGGGAGGGAGTCCGGGAAAAGTCTGCAGCTACTGAAGAGACAAGAGACTTTTTCTTGCCTCTTTGTTTCCTGGTGCGCGAGGAGAGGGGATTAAGAGCGCTGCTTAAAGGAGTTCCAGAGACAGGCGCGAGACGCGGCTACCACCGCGGACACCAGAGACGGACATGGGACGCTAAGGCTGCTGCTGCCACCACCAAGAAGCCTGTGTGCGAGCACAGGTCACTGTCCACACCCCCCTTCCGGGGAGCCTGTGCAGCCCGCCACCGCCAGGGTCCCAGGATCCAGGGACTTCCCCGGGAGAACGCAAGGCGCGCCTCAGGCTGGTGCAACGTCACGCCGGCCTCTGCCACCGCAGGCTCGCCCGGCATCCGTGCCTCTCCCTATCCCCGGCCTGAGTGAGACAGAGCCCCCGAATCAGCTGCTCCTTTAACCCTGTCCTCTCTGAGCAAAGGACAGATGCCCTTAAGCGACCTACACGCAGAGGTGGGCCCACATCCAAAGCTGAACCCCGGGAGCTGTGCGAACAAAGAAGAGAAAGGGAAAACTCACCCAGCAGCCTCAGGAGCAGCAGATTAAAGCGCCACATGTGTATGCTTCTGTGTGAGATTTTATCTGTATAGCTTTGCTTTCACCATTTGTCCTAGGGTTCTGTCCGTCTATCTTTTTTTTTTTAACTTAAAAAAATTTTTTTAATAATTATTTTTTTATTATAATAACTTTATTTTATTTTATCTTCTTTCTTCCTCTCTCTCTCTCTTTCTTTCTACATTTTCTCCCTCTTATTCTGAGCCATGTGGATGAAAGGCTCTTGGTGATCCAGCCAGGAGTCAGTGCTATGCCTCTGAGGTGGGAGAGCCAACTTCAGGACACTGGTCCTCAAAAGACCTCCCAGCTCCATGTAACATCAAACGGTGAAAATCTCCCAGAGATCTCCATCTCAACACCAAGACCAAGCTCCACTCAACGACCAGCAAGCTACAGTGCTGGACACCCTATGCCAAACAACTAGCAAGACAGGAACACAACCCCACCCATTAGCACAGAGGCTGACTAAAATCATAATAAGGCCACAGACACCCCAAAACACACCACCAGATGTGGACCTGCCCACCAGAAAGACAAGATCCAGCCACATCCACCAGAACACAGCCACTAGTTCCCTCCACCAGGAAGCCTACACAACCCACTGAACCAACTTTAGCCACTGGGGACAGACACCAAAAACAACAGGAACTACGAACGTGGAGCCTGCAAAAAGGAGACCCCAAACACAGTAAGATAAGGAAAATGAGAAGACAGAAAACACACAGCAGATGAAGGAGCAAGATAAAAACCCACCAGACCTAACAAATGAAGAGGAAATAGGCAGTCTACCTGAAAAAGAATTCAGAATAATGATAGTAAAGATGATCCAAATCTTAGAAACAGAATAGAGAAAATGAAAGAAACATTTTACAAGGACCTAGAAGAACTAAAGAGGGAACAAGCAATGATGAACAACACAATAAATGAAATTAAAAATACTCTAGAAGGGATCAATAGCAGAATAACTGAGGCAGAAGAATGGATAAGTGACCTGGAAGATAAAATAGTGGAAATAACTACTGCAGAGCAGAATAAAGAAAAAAGAAGGAAAAGAACTGAGGACAGTCTCAGAGACCTCTGGGACAACATTAAACGCACCAACATTCGAATTATAGGAGTCCCAGAAGAAGAAGAGAAAAAGAAAGGGACTGAGAAAATATTTGAAGAGATTATAGTTGAACACTTCCCTAATATGGGAAAGGAAATCGTGAATCAAGTCCAGGAAGCACAGAGAGTCCCATACAGGATAAATCCAAAGAGAAACACGCCAAGACACATATTAATCAAACCATCAAAAATTAAATACAAAGAACAAATATTAAAAGCAGCAAGGGAAAAACAACAAGTAACACACAAAGGAATCCCCATAAGGTTAACAGCTGATCTTTCAGCAGAAACTCTGCAGGCCAGAAGGGAGTGGCAGGACATAGTTAAAGTGATGAAGGAGAAAAACCTACAACCACGATTACTCTACCCTGCAAGGATCTCATTCAGATGTGATGGAGAAATTAAAACATTGACAGACAAGCAAAAGCTGAGAGAGTTCAGCACCACCAAACCAGCTTTACAACAAATGCTAAAGGAACTTCTCTAGGCAAGAAACACAAGAGAAGGAAAAGCCCTACAAGAACAAACCCAAAACAATTAAGAAAATGGGAATAGGAACATACATATTGATAATTATCTTAAAAGTAAATGGATTACATGCTCCCACCAAAAGACACAGACTGTCAGAATGGATACAAAAACAAGACCCGTATATATGCTGTCTACAAGAGACCCACTTCAGACCTAAGGACACATACAGACTGTAAGTGAGGGGATAGAAAAAGATATTCCATGCAAATGGAAATCAAAAGAAAGCTGGAGTAGCAATTCTCATATCCGACAAAATAGACCTTAAAATAAAGACTGTTACAAGAGACAAAGAAGGATACTACATAATGATCAAGGGATCGATCCAAGAAGAAGATATAACAATTGTAAATATTTATGCATCCAACAAAGGAGCACCTCAATACATAAGGCAAATACTAACAGCCATAAAAGGGGAAGTCTACAGTAACATATTCATAGTAGGGGACTTTAACACCCCACTTTCACCAATGGACAGATCATCCAAAATGAAAATAAATAAGGAAACACAAGCTTTAAATGATACATTAAACAAGATGGACTTAATTGATATTTATAGGACATTCAATCCAAAAACAACACAATACACATTTTTCTCAAGTGCTCGTGCAACATTCTCCAGGATAGATCATATCTTGGGTCACAAATCAAGCCTTGGTAAATTTAAGAAAATTGAAACTGTATCAAGTATATTTTCCGACCACAACGCTATGAGACTAGATATCAATTCAGGAAAAGATCTGTAAAAAATACAAACACAGGGAGGCTAAACAATACACTACTTAATAACGAAGTGATCACTGAAGAACTCAAAGAGGAAATCAAAAAATACCTAGAAACAAATGACAGTGGAGACATGACGACCCAAAACCTATGGGATGCAGCAAAAGCAGTTCTAAGAGGGAAGATTATAGCAATAAAATTCAACCTTAAGAAACAGGAAACATCTCAAATAAACAACCTAACCTTGCACCTAAAGCGATTAGAGAAAGAAGAACAAAAAAACCCCAAAGTTAGCAGAAGGAAAGAAATCATAAAGATCAGATCAGAAATAAATGAAAAAGAAATGAAGGAAACGATAGCAAATATCAATAAAACTAAAAGATGGTTCTTTGAGGAGATAAACAAAATTGATAAACCATTAGCCAGACTCCTCAAGAAAAAAGGAGAAGACTCAAATCAATAGAATTAGAAATGAAAAGGGAGAAGTAACAACTGACACTACAGAAATACAAAAGATCATGAGAGATTACTACAAGCAACTCTATGCCAATAAAATGGACAACCTGGAAGAAATGGACAAATTATTAGACATGCACAACCTTCCGAGACTGAACCAGGAAGAAATAGAAAATATGAACAGACCAATCGCAAGTACTGAAATTGAGACTGTGATTAAAAATCTTCCAACGAACAAAAGCCCAGGACCAGATGGCTTCACAGGCGAATTCTATCAAACATTTAGAGAAGAGCTAACACCCATCCTTCCCAAACTCTTCCAAAATATAGCAGAGGGAGGAAGATTCCCAAACTCATTCTCTGAGTCCACAATCACCCTGATACCAAAACCAGACAAAGATGTCACAAAGAAAGAAAACCACAGGCCAATATCACTGATGAACATAGATGCAAAAATCTTCAACAAAATACTAGCAAACAGAATCTAACAGCACATTAAAAGGATCATACACCATGATCAAGTGGGGCTTATTCCAGGAATGCAAGGATTCTTCAAAATATGCAAATCAATCAACGTGATACACCATATTAAAATACTGAAGGAGAGAAAGCGTATGATCATTTCAATAGATGCAAAGAAAGCTTTCGACAAAATTCAACACCTATTTATGATAAAAACCCTCCAGAAAGTAGGCATAGAGGGAACTTTCCTCAACATATTAAAGGCCACATATGACAAGCTCACAGCCAACATCATCCTCAATGGTGAAAAACGGAAACCATTTCCATTAAGATCAGAAACAAGACATGGTTGCCCACTCTCACCATTATTATTCAACATAGTTTTGGAAGTTTTAGCCAGAGCAATCAGAGAAGAAAAAGAAATAAAAGGAATCCAAATCGGAAAAGAAGAAGTAAAGCTGTCACTGTTTGCAGATGACATGATACGATACATAGAGAATCCCAAAGATGCTACCAGAAAAGTAATAGAGCTAATCAATGAATTTGGTAAAGTAGCAGGATACAAAATTAATGCACAGAAATCTCTGGCATTCCTATACACTAATGATGAAAAATCTGAAAATGAAATTAAGAAAACACTCCCATTTACCACTGCAACAAAAAGAATAAAATATCTAGGAATAAACCTACCTAAGGAGACAAAAGACCTGTGTGCAGAAAATTATAAGACACTGATGAAAGAAAGATGATACAAATAGATGGAGAGATATACCATGTTCTTGGATTGGAGAATCAACATTGTGAAAATGACTCTACTATCCAAAGCAATCTACAGATTCAATGCAATCCCTATCAAACTACCACTGGCATCTTTCACAGAATTAGAACAGAATATTTCACAATTTGTATGGAAACACAAAATACCCCGAATAGCCAAAGCAATCTTGAGAACGAAAAATGGAGCTGGAGGAATCAGGCTCCCTGACTTCAGACTATACTACAAAGCTACAGTAATCAAGACAGTATGGTACTGGCACAAAAACAGAAAGATAGATCAGTGGAACAGGATAGAAAGCCCAGAGATAAACCCACGCACATATGGCCACCTTATCTTTGATAAAGGAGGCAGGAATGTACAGTGGAGAAAAGACAGCCTCTTCAATAACTGATGCTGGGAAAACTGGACAGGTACATGTAGAAGTATGAGATTAGGACACTGCCTAACACCATACACAAAAATAAGCTCAAAATGGATTAAAGATCTAAATGTAAGGCCAGACACTATCAAACTCTTAGAGGAAAACATAGGCAGAACACTCTATGACATAAATCACAGCAAGATCCTTTTTGACCCACCTCCAAGAGAAATGGAAATAAAAATAAACAAATGGGACCTAATGAAACTTCAAAGCTTTTGCACAGCAAAGGAAACCATAAACAAGACCAAAAGACAACCCTCAGAATGGGAGAAAATATTTGCAAATGAAGCAACTGACAAAGGATTAATCTCTAAAATTTACAGGCAGCTCATGGAGCTCAATAACAAAAAAACAAACAACCCAATCCAAAAATGCGCAGACGACCTAAACAGACATTTCTCCAAAGAAGACATACAGACTGCCAACGAAAACATGAAAGAATGCTCAACATCATTAATCATTAGAGAAATGCAAATCAAAACTACAATGAGATATCATCTCACACCAGTCAGAATGGCCATCATCGAAAAATCTAGAAACAATAAATGCTGGAGAGGACGTGGAGAAAAGGGAACACTCTTACACGCTGCTGGGAATGTAAATTGATTCAGCCACTATGGAGAACAGTATGGAGGTTCCTTAAAAAACTACAAATAGAACTACCATACGACCCAGCAATCCCAATACTGGGCATATACCCTGAGAAAACCATAATTCAAAAAGAGTCATGTACCACAATGTTCATTGCAGCTCTATTTACAATAGCCAGGACATGTAAGCAATCTAAGTGTCCATCATCAGATGAATGGATAAAGAAGATGTGGCACATATATACAATGGAATATTACTCAGCCATAAAAAACGAAATTGAATTATTTGTAGTGAGGTGGATGGACTGAGAGTCTGTCATACAGAGTGAAGTAAGTCAGAAAGAGAAAAACAAATACTGTTTGCTAACACATATATATGGAATCTAAGAAAAAAATAAAATAAAAAGGTCATGAAGAACCTAGGGGTAAGACAGGAATAAAGACAGAGACCTACTAGAGAATGGACTTGAGGATATGTGGAGGCGGATGGGTAAGCTGTGACAAAGTGAGAGAGTGGCATGGACATATATACACTACCAAACATAAAATATATAGCTAGTGGGAAGCAGCCGCATAGCACAGGGAGATCAGCTCGGTGCTTTGTGACCACCTAGAGGGTTGGGATAGGGAGGGTGGGAGGGAGGGAGACACAAGAGGGAAGAGATATGGGGATATATGTATATGTATAACTGATTCACTCTGTTATAAAGCAGAAACTAACACACCATTGTAAAGCAATTATACTCCAATAAAGACGTTAAAAAAAAAAAAAAGAATATCAATTGGCAAAAAAAAGTGTTCATTTTTTTGACTCAGTAATTCCTCATCATTTTAGGTGCAAAGATATTCCACTGCATCAACTGTAGTAATGAATTTTATAAATAGTCTAGATATCCAACAGGAAAATGATTTAATTTTTGTAAGTCCATTCAATGAACTATTATGTAACTGTTATAAATTATGTTTAGAGCAAGTATTTAATTGTATAAAATGCTAACTGAATCACACTGGGCATAAAGTTGGGACATATAAAACTAATTAATATAACTATAACATAATTAACAATAATTATTATAACTATAGTTATTATTATAATTATAAGTGTTTCTATTCTTGGAAACAAGGTTAAGAGAACACACTAAAATATTAGTTGTCTATGGATACTGGATCTATTGGTCCTTTTACAAGAAGTTTTTTCCCCTACTTTTTGTATTTTTTACTTTCTATAGTTTGTATTATTTTTACAATGGGAAAATAAATAATAAAAATTAATCAACTACCTAAAATGAGCCTGGCACCAGTACTGGGAACTGGGGATAAAATAATGAACACGCCAGCATCTTAACCACCAAGGGGTGTCATATATGATGGGAAAGGGGCTGAAACAAGCATTCACCGTACCAGCTGGGTGCACACAGAGGCTGGGGAGCCAGCAGGGCACAGAATGCCAGCCTGCGGTCCTAGGACCTCAGAGAGGCCGTGCTTTCACTTTCGACACCACCCCTGTTACTCACTGATTCCTACATCGCTGCCTGTGTCTGAAATGAGTCCCTATGTCAATGGATAATTCATATTAAAAGCAATAAACATTCCAGAGACACAAAGAAGACACAGTGAGCATCTCAAGCCCTGGGGCATCGAGGCTTTGCTGTGCCAGGACCAGCCCTAACTGGGCACCTAAGTCACCAGTGCCAAAGAGACCTCAGCACCTTCCCACCGCTGTGGCTGACCTCAGCGTCTGGTCCCACCCTCCGACGCCTGAGACTGAGGCTGGAGGGACCAGACAGGGCAACCCTGAGCCTGTGCCAGGCGTTTCTGCCCTTCCATTGCGTGGAAGCACCAGAGCCAGCCCCTGTGCAGACTCTGCCTCTCAGATGCCACACATGTCTCTGGAGGCCTCTGGCTGGGGGAAGGCTGAGCAGGGGCTGGGGAGAGCACCGAGCTGCCAGTGGGCATACGAGTGTTTGTGGCAGGAGGTGAGGGGTACGTACATCTCCCGAGGGGGGCAGCCTGGACTCAGGGCCGGCTCCACCACCTGCCAGATGCCCCAGACTTTCTCACCCATTAGGTGACTTTGCGTGTCTGTGCAGAACACTTGGGAAGGTCCCCGTTCGCAGTCGACATTCTACATTCACATCCCCTCTAGTTCCTAAATACTGGGATCCGAAGCCCTCAGTGGAGCTGCTAATTCCAACATCACGTGAGACCCAGTGATGAGCGCAGGACTCAGGAACCTTCTGGAAGCCAGCACCATGTCCCCCACCCCCCCTCCCTCTGGGCAAGGCTCTGCTGTCCTGCTGGAGCCCTCAGGCCTGGCTCGGCCCTTCCCCCTGCAGACCTCCCTCTGGGCTGACACGCAAACATGACTCTGACCCTCAGGGTGGCCCTGGGATTGACACCGCGTGTGCTGGTCCCAGTCATTCTCCTGTCACCTGCCTGGTGAGAGTCCCCAGGCTGCTCGCCCCACATCACTGGCCACAGCTCTTTCATTAAACAAACACTGGGACGTCCCTGGCGGCCCAGTGGTTAACACCCTGAGCTCTCAATGCAGGAGGCACAGGTTCGATCCCTGGGTGGGGAACTAAGATCCCGCATGCCGTGCGGTGTGGCCAGGAAAAAAAAAAAAACCATGAATGTGGCATCACAGGGATTTTTAGTTACATCCTCCTATAAGCCCACGGGCGGTGCTGTTTTGATCCCCAGCTGGAGGAAGATGACACGCAGGGAGTTTAAGTGATTTGCCCAACGTGACAGGCATGAGCTGAGGTTTGGCCCAGGCTGCCGGCTCTAGGATCTGGCTCTGCGGCCTCTGGACCAGGCTGCTCCCTCTGACACTCGCACAATATCCTCTGTAATTGGTATTAAAGAAACGTGTGTAGGAACTCAGTCACCGAGGCCACGCATCTCAGGGTCAATCACTTAGAGCCAGGCCAAAAACCTCACGGCCAGAGATGCCCCATCCATTCAGAGCATCGCCGCTGACACCCTGCGTCGAGGCCTCTACCGCGCCCTCTTCTCCAAAGCCTGTCTCAGCAGCTCGGGCTGCTACAACAGAACACCACAGACTGGGCCACTTAAACAGCAAACATTTATAGCTCACAGCTCTGGAGGCTGGAAGTCCAAGATCAGGGTGCCAGCAGGGTTGGGTTCTGGTGAGGACCCTCCTCCTGGTTCACACAGGGTGTCCCTCTTGCTGTGTCCTCACGTGGCAGAGAGAGAAATCACCTCTCTCGTGGTTCTTCTATGAGGGCACGAATCCCATTCATGGGGGCTCCACCCTCATGACCTAACCACCCCCAAAGCCCCCCTCCTAATACCACCACACTGGGGATAAGGGTTTCCATATTTGAATTTGGGGGACACAAACATTCAGTCCATAGCAATGCCTTCCTGTCCTGCTCTGCAAAGCCCAAGTCTACTCCGCCTCTTTTGGGAAGGCTTCTATGACTACCTTCATCTCGCTTCCTCTAATTCATGAATGCCAAATGTAGCAACCACTAAGCACAATTCCCTGTCTTAAAAAACAGGGGACTTAAGACTCTTTAGCTTCTAAAATTCTGTAATAACTTTCCTAGATTATGTCATATGTATATGTCTTGTCCAAATATTAATCTCCTTTATGCCACAGTAATGTCCTTGCTTTTTCCTTTATCTTGTACAAACACTGGCACAGCTCTGGGCAAGCACAGGGCTTATGCTATGAGTCTGAGCCGTGTGAGTTCTTCGCTCCTGGCCTGGGGCCCCACCAGCCCTCTCAGCTCCTGGAGGCTGAGCAGCAGGCGCTGCACTGGGCCATGGGCCACACGTGGCCCTCGCGTAATCCCTCAGTGGGCGCCAGCATCTCAGACCGCAGCCCCACACAGAGACTGGGGGACAGCGGGTGGGGTCTGGGCCCCCTCCCACCTCTCTGCAACTGTCACTTGCCGGCCACAGACCCAGGGCACATTTTAATGACAAAACAGAAGCTGCCTTTTGAAACGCTGTCCAAGGTGGCAAATCTCAGTTTTTCAGGCATATTGGGAGCAGGCGGGGAAAGGTGAATTAACTGACCTAATCCACGAGATGATGTAGTTGGACAGGATCGTGTGTAGGCATGTGCTTGGGGAAAGGGAGGAGGAGATGACTGTGGGCCGAGGGGAGGGGTACCAATGCCCCTTGGGGGTGGCTAGCAGGTGAGCAGGCTCCCTGCTTGTCCAGACTGCCCCAGTGTTAGCACTGAACGCCCCACAAACACTGGGATGGCCTGTCACCCCGGGTTCAGGTGACTCATAACTGGTTGGGAGGGCTCAGCTGATCTCCGTTATTTATATCATGGGTTGAAAATTTCTGGGATGATCAATGAGAAAAGTCATGTATATAAATCCCCAACTCCCGTACCTTCTTATACAGCTACACACATCCACATACGAGCCTTCATGCATGTCTGTGTACATCTACTATGATGACATCAGGGATGGTGCTTTAGGGGAGTCCCTCTGTTTTTGCTCAGGCTCAGCCAGAACCTTCCAGGGCCTTCTAGACTCACAAGGAGCCACAGGACTGTGACAGGTCACATGACAGAAGCTCGGCCTGGAGCTGGCAGCAGAGGGGCTGTCTGGAGAGGCTTTAGTTATCTGATGTCACATGTTGGGTTTCGCACCAAAGGACACACTTAGAGACAGATGTGGCATAACTGCGTTGGGAGCACAGCCTAAGGAGCCCCAGGGCTCTGCCGGGTTCCGAAGGGGCTGCGCCCGCCAGGGCCTCCCACCCACGTGGAGGCTGGCTCTGCTGAATGAGGACAGCGTTGAACTCAGCGGGGAGCATAAGATGGAATATTTTAACATGCAGCCAATCTTCTGCAGTGAGCTTGGTAATTAGCACTTCTGGAAAATCAGTGCACTCCAAAATGTTAGCAAAATGAAAATGTTAATTAATAAAGCAAAATTTCAAACTCCTTAGATTTCAGGAGACACAAGCTGCAAACTATCACTAGGAGTTATGGAAACGGGACTTGAAGGAGATTTAGCAGAACCACCATAAGGAGGGTCCTCCTTCAGGGCAGCATCACATTGCTTTCCCTTATTGGGAACTAGCACATGACAGTAACCCCAAGGGAACAGCTGTACAGGCAGCCCCTGACTCATGATGGTTCTACTTATGATTTTTCAGTTTTATGATGGTGTGAAGCGATATGCACTCAGCAGACGCTGTACTTGGAATTTTGGAATTTGCTCTTTGCCCAGGCAGTGCTACGTGGTCTGATCCTCTCTCTCCCGTGATGCAGGGCAGCTGCAGTCAGCCCTGCAGTTGCGGGCAGGGGGTGGGGTGGGGGGTGGAGAACCACCATACCCTGACAACCATTCCAGACCCAGATGGCCATCCTGCTTTTCACCTTCAGTACAGAGTCCAATAAATTACACAAGATACTCAACACTTTATTATAAAACAGGCTTTGTCCGGAGCCTATGCTCCGCAACGGGAAAAGCCACAACAGTGAGAGGCCCGCGTACCACAAAAAAACAAACGAACAAACAAACAACAACAACAACAAAAAACAGGCTTTGTGTTAGAGGATTTTGCCCACCTATAGGCCACTGGAAGTGCTTTGAGAATGTTTAAGATGGGCTGGCTAAGCTGTGACGTGTGGTAGATTAGGGTATTAAATGCATTTTTCAGCTTAAGATATTTTCAATTTACAATGGGTTAATCGGGACATAACGCCATCGTTAAGTCAAGGAAGATCTGTACTCCAACCCACATTAAGTTTAGAGGCTATCACCTTATAAAAATTCCTTTTATAGGAGCCAAATTACCACCCTTTAATCCTAAAAAAGACCTCTTGAAAGGCAGAATGTGACTGTCAGTAGAAAAATAGAGATAACAGTTTTCAAATAAAAGTGGCACAAGGAGAAAAGGGTGGTGAGTAGATGTGCTTTCAACGCCTTGAACCTCTAATTAATGAGGTGAGTGCGTCTCTATTTAGAATCTGCGCAGACACCTAAATCACGTAAGTGATCATTGAAAAAAACCCCAATTCCCAAAGCCTGGGAGAAAGACTCCTATACATCTTGGTGCTTCTTGACCCCAGACATTTATTAAATGATTTCCCTCCAAACACTGGAAAATGTTTTATGCACATGAGGATACAACCTGAAAGACAACGGTGGTTCCAATGAGGAAGGGAAGTCGTGGTAATCCCCTAATCTGGACCATAACAAGAGCCATTATTTATTGCCTTCTATGCACTTTGTGTGGTTACCACTACGTGATTTGATTATATATTACCCCAGGTTCTCCCAATAATCATGCAAAATAGGCATCTTAATGATCCTCGTTTCATGGATGAGGAAACTGACTTAAGGTCAAAAAACTAATAGGGTCACCTGGCTGCAAAGTCTATGTTTTTCCATTTTATAATTTTCTCATCATTTGAGCAAAAATTATATCTTTGGCTCAGATTCAAGATGCTATTAGATTTCTCCTTCCACATCAGTGGCCAAGACGGGGAACTAACATTTACTCCATCAAGGAAGGCTGCACTTTAGCTGTTTAAGTAACCTTCATGGCATCCCTGGCGGTCTTTCTACCCTATTTACAGATGAGGAAACCGAGGCTCTGAGGGGTCATTAAAATCATACACTCCTGTGAGTGGCGGGCTAGGTTTCAGTCCAGCTTGGGCTGCTCCTAACCTCTGCTCTTTTCACCATAGGAGTGGCTCCCAAAGTCTGCTTAACCGCCAACCACCTCCATGATGTTTTTGGATTTTGATTTCAGCACCACCAGTACTATTATTTACGATATTTTTCCCAATCATTTCCCTTTAGATGTAAACAGGTTTCATTTACAACGAACATTTTGTCTCCCTAGCGTAAAGGGAACACCAGTATGCTTAGCAGTGAAGAGGTGGTAAGCATAAACACCAACAAAACAAAACATTATTTCTAGATCTGTCCATGTCTACTTAAAGACCTGGACCTGAGGTGTAGCTCTCTTTGTTACAAAGGGAGATTAGGAGGTATTAGGGGCTGTCAAAGACTTTCTCCTGGTCTATGAGCCAAAGTTTGAAGGAGAATTGAAAATGGAATACTTTCCTTACTACCTATTGATAACTCAATCTTCCTAAGCTCTCTCTCCATGCAGCACCTACAGTCCTGCCCCAGACCATCCACCAAATGCTCACCACTTTGCTCCATAACATTAAGGAATTCCACGTAGCTAGTGTGGAGAAAAACAATCTTAGGAAGGTGTTTGAGTTGCATCAAAACACTTTAAAGTTGCTTCTCCCAGGTCGTTTCTGCCCAACTAAGATGGAGTATTATGAAGCAAAACAGTGAAAGATGTTCCTGGCTTTACCAGCCTTGCTTTATCTATTTGGTATAAACAGGATGGTGGAACCATCAGGGATCACATAGCAGCTGGTGGTCCTTAAGGCTGTGGGTTGCCTGCCAAACAGAAGGTGCTCAAACACCACTGAATGAATGGGGCTTACGGACATTATCAGGAGGGAAAAGAGATCAGAGCAAATGAAACCAGGGTTTTTTTTTCTGTCCTCAACATTTTCACTTATTGCAGGTCAGGTTAAAATGAGAATAAAGGCAGCTGTAAAGGGGAAATAACCACTGGCCTGTCTGTAAGGTACATGCAGAGGCTGACTGGGAAGGAAATCAGCCCCTTCTGGTGCCTCAGAATTGGGAGGGGCCCATTTGGAGGGAACTAGTCCCAGCCGGCTGGACCATTTCTCCTCTTCCCTTAGGCTGAGACAGCTGCACGTATACAGAAAACAGAGAGCACTGTGGGTCCACGGACACAGCTCATTTTTTTTTTTTTTTTTTTCGGTACGCGGGCCTCTCACTGTTGTGGCCTCTCCCGTTGCGGAGCACAGGCTCCAGACGTGCAGGCCCAGCGACCACGGCCCACGGGCCCAGCCGCTCCGTGGCATGCGGGATCCCCCCAGACCGGGGCACAAACCCGTGTCCCCTGCATCGGCAGGCGGACTCTCAACCACTGTGCCACGAGGGAAGCCCTCACTTTTTTTAAAAAATAAATTTACTTATTTTTGGCTGAGTTGGGTCTTTGTTGCTGCACGCAAGCTTTCTCTAGTTGCAGCGAGCAGAGGCTACTCTTCGTTGTGGTGCGTGGGCTTCTCATCATGGTGGCTCCCCTTGTTGCGGAGCACAGGCTCTAGGAGCACGGGCTTCAGTAGTTGTGGCACGTGGGCTCAGTAGCTGTGGCTCACGGGTGCTAGAGCGCAGGCTCAGTAGTTGTGGTGCACGGGCTTAGCTGCTCTGCGGCATGTGGGATCTTCCCGGACCAGGGCTCGAACCTGTGTCCTCTGAATTAGCAGGCGGATCTTAACCACTGTGCCACCAGGGAAGCCCCAGCTCACTTTTCTTTTAAGTTCATGATGGAGAAATTACTGAAAGTCAGTATGAAAAGCTGTGGTGTCTACATGTCTGGTCTTGGAGGAGTCCCCCCAGGGCACAAGGATTTATCTAAAATACTGCTCACTGTTCATGGAGGCTCTACTGTTTCATTTATCATCTGTGCTGTTCCTAATGGAAAGCAGCCTAACGAATCTCACTGATGGTTCCTTCTGGATGGATATCAAGTGAGTGACAATAACCTAGGAGGCTGAGTACACAGATGCTTTTAAAAGATTTTTAAGTTTCATATGTTCATTTCGATGAGAATCTTAATAAAATTAATATGCCATATTCTAGACCTCCCAGATGACTATCAACGATGTCTTAGCATCTTTTAAAAAAATTAATTAATTAAATTTATTTTGGGCCGCGTTGGGTCTTCGTTGCTGCGCGCGGGCTTTCTCTAGTTGCGTCGAGTGGGGGCTACTCTTCATTGTGGTGCGCGGGCTTCTCATTGTGGTGGCGTCTCTTGTGGAGCACGGGGTCTAGGCACGCGGGCTTCAGTAGTTGTTGCTCGCAGGCTCTAGAGCGCAGGCTCAGTAGTTGTGGTGCACAGGCTTAGTTGCTCTGCGGCATGTGGGATCTTCCCGGACGAGGGCTCGAACCTGTGTCCCCTGCATCGGCAGGCAGATTCTTAACCACTGCACCACCAGGGAAGTCCTCGTCATCTACTTTTAATTCCTGACTTTACGTTTACAAGCACATTAGAGTCAAGTGACACTACTTGAGTTGTTGTGAGAAAAGAATAAAAGTGAATTTGATGTGTAAGTAATACAACTCTGCCAAGCAAAGCAACAATAATGTCATGCTCTGTTGTTCCAAAGAAGGTTTCTCAGCAGGTCATAAAGAAAAGTCACAGGAAATTGACTCATAACATGGCATAGGGTAACATAGGTGTGAAAAAGAGAAGGCAGGAACAGTCAGTGCTATAATCACCAGCAACATAAATTGGTATTGCTCCTTTTAAATTTGTTGATTTTACAGATTTGTTGAAGTTAATTGGTAAATTTTATATATATATATATATAATGTAAGTTTATATCGAGCTTTGCGTTTGTACCTAAGTACCATTTTAATAAAGTGATTTAAGTTTAACTCAATAATGTATTTACCATACTAGTAGATCAATTTTACTCATGAACGTAGATGCAAAAATTGTAAAGAAAATGTTGGTTTAAAAAAACAAGCAAAATATGTATGTGTATAAGAAAGTTGGATTTATCTAATTGGATTTATCCTACTAACATAAGGTGGTTTTCTGTTGATCAATACAGTACTACACTGACAGATTAAAGGAGAAAAGCCACATGGATCACTTCAGTAGATGCAGAAAACACATTTCAAAATTCAAAATCCATTCAAGATAACGAATAACAGAACACAAACCACAACAGCAACAACAAAAAAACAAAAATAAAACAAAGAAATAAACAAAACCTCAGAGCAAACTAGAAATGGAAATGACTTTCCTTAAACTGGTCAAGGGGGTCTACCAAATAAGTCTGTAGCAGCTTCACACTAAATGGTGAAAACCTGAAAGCATTTCCTTTACGATCAGAAACAAGACAAGGATCAGAGTCCCACAATTACCATTTTATACCACTTGGCCTTGGACAGCACAGCAAGACAGATAAGGGAAGCAGACAGAGCAGGGTGAAAAAGGAAGAAATAAATTTGTCAGCATTTGGAGAGGATAGGATTGCCTAAATCCTTAATCCAAAGAAATCACAAATAAATTTTTGGAATTAAATGAGTTTAGCAAGGCTGAGGGATATGAAATCAATATAAAAAGTCAACTGCAATTCTATTCACCTGCATATATAAATTAGAAAAATTATATTTAAAATAATGAAATACATGCAATAGTTCCAAAAATATTCTAATACCTAGGAATACATTTAAGCCACATATTTGCATGAAATTTATTAGAGAAGATTGACTTTAGTAGTGGAAGACATGTTTTGAAAAAGTAAATAAATTGTCAACTATACCATGTATTGGAAGGTTCAACAGCTGAAGTTTATAAGCCCTCCCATAACTGGTGTGTAGATTTACCGCAGCTCCGACTAATTGCCCAGAAGTGTTTTTAAAAGAACACACACATAAAGCAGAAACTAACACACCACTGTAAAGCAATTATACTCCAATAAGGATGTTAAAAAAAAAAAAAGAACACACACACACTACCCAAGATAGCCAAGACACGCCCCAAGAGCAACATGTACATCTAGTACAATAGATGTAACAATACCTACTGCCAACAGGTATGATGTCATACCTATTATAAAGCTATGATAATTAAGAATGTGTGGTTCTGTCACATCAATAGACAAAAGACCAGTGGGACATAGCAGAGAGTCTGAAACCAAACCTACACATACAGGAAAGTACATAAATGGTAGAGGCAGCCCTGAAGATCGGTGAGGAAAGGAAGATTTTTTCAATAAATGGTTCTGGGACAGTGATTACTCCTACGGAAGAATAATTGTAAGTCCGCTTCACACCCAACTCCCAAGTCAATTTTAGGTGGATTAAAAGACCTATTTTGAAAGATGAAATTACAAAAATGTTAGAAGACATGTAGGACAATATGTTCTCAGGGTAGGAAAAATCTCTTCAAAAAGACATAAAAAATGCAAACCATAAGTGAATAAATTTTATCTCATTGAAATTAACATCTTTTCCTATCAAAAAAATATCAAAATGATAGTGAAAAGGCAAGCTGTAAAGTGCAAGAAAATACTGTCAATAATAAAATGGAAAAATAATTAGATTTTGGAATATATAAGGACAAGGACCCACCGTATAGCACAGGGAACTGTATTCAATATTCTTTGATAGGGGCTTCCCTGGTGGCGCAGTGGTTGAGAATCTGCCTGCTAATGCAGGGGACACGGGTTCGAGCCCTGGTCTGGGAGGATTCCATATGCCGTGGAGCCACTAGGCCCGTGAGCCACAACTACTGAGCCTGTGCGTCTGGAGCCTGTGCGCCGCAACAAGAGAGGCCGCGATAGTGAGAGGCCCGCGCACCGCGATGAAGAGTGGCCCCGCTTGCCACAACTAGAGAAAGCCCTCGCACAGAAACGAAGACCCAACACAGCAAAAATAAATTAATTAATTAAAAAAAATTCTGTGATAAATCATAATGGAAAAGAATCTGAAAAAGGATACATATATATGTATATATTATACATATATATATATAACTGAATCACTTTGCTGTATACCTGAAACTAACACAACATTGTAAATCAACTCTACTTCAATAAAAAAAGAAACACAACAGATTTCTGCATATTAATTTTGTAAAAAAACACTACATAAAGAAAATATACGTATCAATAAGAAAGGGACACGCAACCCAAAAGAAAAATAGGTAAGGCATGAACAAGCATTTTATAGAAGATGTAATATAAACAATAATTACACCTGTAAAAAATGTTCGACCTCATTAGTAATCAATTATATGCAAATTAAAACCCACAGAGACTTTGGCACGTGTACCAGGAAATGAGCAACATGTACTTAACAAAACTAAAAAAAATTTTAAACTAACTAGAAATGAACTGCATATCCATGGGCAGGGGACTGGATAAACTCATTGGGACATATTTGTACAATGGACGACCAAGTCGCATTGAAAAATGTTCAATTACAGCTACATGTATCACAAATATCTACAAATATCACAAACGGTGTTGAGTGCAGAAATCAAGGAACAGGAGTACATACAAGGTATGGCAACAGTTATTTAAAGTTAAAACCATAACTGATACATTGTTCAGGGATTCATCAGCATGTGGTAAAACTTTTCAAAAAATAGCAGGAGGACTTCCCTGGTGGCGCAGTAGTTAAGAGTCCGCCTGCCAATGCAGGGGACATGGGTTCGAGCCCTGGTCCCGGAAGATCCCACGTGACACGGAGCAACTAAACTCATGTGCCACAACTACTGAGCCTGTGCTCTAGAGTCTGTGAGCCACAACTATACGTGCTGCAACTACCGAAGCCCATGCACCCTAGAGCCCGCGCTCCACAACAAGAGAAGCCACCACAATGAGAAGGCCACGCACTGCAACGAAGGGTAGCCCCTGCTCGCCACAACTAGAGAAAGCCCATGCGCAGCAACGAAGACCCAATGCAGCCAAAAATAAGTAAATAGAATAAATTTATAAAAAAAAATAGCAGGAAAGAGTAAAGAAAATTCAGAGTCTGGTTGTCAGGTGGGGGAGGGGAGTGAGACCATGTTCCATGTTCCATGCTGAGTGGACGGTGTGTGGGTCTTCATTTTATTATTCTTCACACTTCATATATATTCTTTGCCTTTACAAAGTATTTCATTAAGATATAAAAATGCATCTGAAATATAAAATAGTTAAAGGTAGAAAACTAAAAAAAAAAAAATGTTTAGGTCACCCCCGGGGAAGGGGACACTCGGAGTTTTATTTGTTTAACCCTCTAAAAAGGCTTTGCACGTCACTCAAGTGTGAGTACGTCCCACTGGACTAATGATCCGTCTCTTACAGAAGGAACATTTTATTCCGGTTGGGGTTTAGTGCCTGCTCTGGGGCCCTGACAGCTCATTTATGGAAGCTGCAGAGATTTCAGACGAAATATAACAGTTAGGTCAATGTTTCATTTCCTTTTAGGAGGCGAGTAGGGAGAAAGATAGTGTGTTAGATTAACTACACCAGCGGCTGTATCAGAAGACAGCCAGTTTCTTGACATTGCAAAAATGTTTCATATGGGTGGCCTTGAATACAAATATCATCATTCCCAGTAATAACACTTTGCATTTTCAGGGCATTTAAGGGATTTTCAAAGACTTTTCACAGACATGAACTCATTTGGTCTCAAGATAAGTCATTCTGGTTTTTCAGCTGAAGACACTGAACCCAGACGTACAGTTTGGTGCAGAGAAAAAAGCAGGACTTGGGTTTCTGTTCTGATACCATCATTAATACGTGATCTTGGAGAAACAACTTACATTTTCTGAACTTCAATTTTCTCACTGTTAAATGGAGATATGGTGAACAAGAGAGACAATGTATGTAAAATGCCTGTCTTGGTAATTGGTGCCTTGGAAGCCCTAAATAGAGGGTTGCTTTATTATTAGCTATTATGTCCCAACCCAAGCAGCCACGTAGCGACAACTTGCTGTCTGAAATCTAGCACTTTTGCTAGTTATGGCTGTCTTTTTAGTAGACTTTATTGTTTATAGATTTGATTGGAGAAAATCACAAAAAAATTATTAACATTGCATAAAATGTCTTTCAATGTGGGCAATGACTCCTCACCCAGAGCTAGAAGAAAAAGAAAACACAATAATTTTGTAACATCCTGATCTTAACTTTGAATTGAATTGATTGGCCAGGACCAAGGCAACCTGCAGTGCAGTCAGCGTCTGCCTGCATGTGCCCACTGACCCGATGAGCGACCATCAACATCGGGAAGTGAAGGTTTCACTGGGAATGTTCTAATGACTGGAGATTTTATATGCAACACACTCCTTTGCTATAGGTCTGGTGATTAAAAACAATCTCACAGATTCTTTGTTTTTTCGTGAAGTTGGCCCGGTGTCCACGAGGCTTCAGAGTAATTAAAGAGACCATGCAGTCCCCATCCAGCCTGCCGACATCGGAACCCGCGATGCTCAAATCTGGCTGCACATGAGAAGTTCCTGGGAGCTTTGATATTCAGCAGTGCCCAAGCCCTGCCTGGTGCAAACACACCAGAGTCCCTGGGCATGGAGCCCAGGCACTGGTCTTTATAAAAGTCAGAGAGTAGCTAAGAACCACTAGTTCAAACAATCACCTACCACAATAACCCTTTGTTTTCATTAAATGTGTACCAGGCCGTTGAACGCTTGGCCAATAAAATTGTAGGGTTGTTGGAAGAAAGGATTTACAGACTCTGCCACCTCATTGGGAAATTACAAAAACACTGGCACATTTCCTTATGACACAGGAGACGAAAGGCAGGCCTACCAGCTGCTTGATAGGCTGCTTTGTTCTGACACTGATTGACTGTTCAGATACCATTCAACAGGGATGGGGGGAGATGGCTGAGGCCACAGAACAATGAGATGTGCTACAGTGAGGTTCTGTTATGTTTCATCAGCCTAGAATTGATAGTTTACTTTTCCACTGACTGATGAATTTATGCTTTTATTATTCTCTGCCTTTTGATAGGAAGATTTTGGAGTCAGTTAATCTTCTAATGCAATAACAGGAAATTTAAAAGACAGAATTCACTAAGCAGGTCCACCACGAACCTTGTCCTGGGGTGATTAGAATCAAAGGAAATAGAGAGCAGTGACTTCAGAGCACATCTTAATGATTCAAATTCTGTTAAGCATTCACATTTCTCAGCGAATTTAGAAAATATGAGCTTGTATGGCCATGGAGAAAATTAGTTTAATGAAATAAATACATGCACATGCAATTATAATTTTTTTTTAATCTGGAAATTTGCTGGAAGTTCCCTGAGCCTGAGCTTGAACGTCACGTCATGGGTAATTATAACTCATTTGGAGGTTGCAAAGATTAAGATTTAAGGGAGGTATGTTACAAGTTATGGCCTAAGATGGAAGGCCAGTTACAACAGGTGAAAATACAGGAAAAATATGACAAATGCACCTCAGGTTTATGCTTACATCAGAAAAGGTAACTGATTTTCACTTTGGGTAAACAATATGCCTTAAGTAGCAAAAATAAACAAACGGGACCTAATCAAACTTATAAGCTTCTGCACAGCAAAGGAAACCAGAAGCAAAATGAAAAGACAACATACGGCCCGGGAGAAAATATCTGCAAACGATGTAACCGAAAAGGATTGAATTTCCAAAATACACAACAGCTCATACAACTCGATAACAAAAAAACGAAACAACCCCATCAAGAAATGGGCAGGGCTTCCCTGGTGGCGCAGTGGTTGAGAGTCCGCCTGCCGATGCAGGGGACGCGGGTTCGTGCCCCGGTCCGGGAAGATCCCACATGCCGCGGAGCGGCTGGGCCCGTGAGCCATGGCCACTGAGCCTGCGCGTCCGGAGCCTGTGCTCCGCAACGGGAGAGGCCAGAACAGTGAGAGGCCCGCGTACCGCCAAAAAAAAAAAGAAATGGGCAGAAGACCTAAATAGACATTTCTCCAAAGAAGACACACAGATGGCCAAAAGGCACATGAAAAGATGTTCAACATCGCTAAAAGATGTTCAACATCGCTTATTCGAGAAATGCAAATCAAAACTACAATGAGGTACCACCTCACACCGGTCAGAATGGCCAACATTAAAAAGTCCACAAACAATAAATGCTGGAGAGGGTGTGCAGAAAAGGGAACTCTCTTACACTACTGGTGGGAATGCAAATTGTTGTAGCCACTATGGAGAAGAGTACGGAGGTTCCTTCAAAAACTAAACACAGAGATGCCATATTATCCAGCAATCCTACCCCTGGCCATATATCAAAGATGAAAACTCTAACTCAGAAAGATACACGCACCCCTATGTTCATAGCAGCACTATTTACAATAGCCAGGACGTGGAAGCAACCGAAATGTCCAGATATTGGAGGAATGGATAAAGAGGAACGGACAAAGGTGTGGCACATATACACTGGGTTGGCCAAAAATTTCGTTCGGGTTTGTCCATAAGATGTTACAGAAAAACCTGAATGTATGTTTTGGTCAACCCAATATAATGGAATATTACTCAGGCATAAAAAAGAATGAAATAATGCCATTTGCAGCAACATGGATGGACCTAGAGATTGTCATACTATGTGAAGGAAGTCAGACAGAGAAAGACAAATATATGATATCACTTATCTGTGGAATCTAAAATATGACACAAATGAACTTATTTACGAAACAGACTCAGACATAGAAAACAAACTTATGGTTACCAAAGGGGAAGGGGATGGGGGAGGGATAAATTGGGAGTTTGGGATTAGCAGATGCAAACTATTATATTTAGAATGGATGAACAACAAGGACCTACTGTAGAGCGAAGGGAACTATATTCAGTATCCTGTGATAAACCATAATGGAAAAAAATACGAAAATGAAAATATATATATGTATAACAGAATCACTTTGCTGTACACGGGAAACTAACACAATGTTGTAAAACACAATATTGTAAATCAACTATACTGCAATAAAAACAATAATATGCCTTAATGGATCAAGTCCCTCATTAAGCCCTTGCATACTCATTCAGTGCTTACGAACAGTCAAGTCTGCACTTCAGGGCTGAGGATACATTAGTGAAGAGGAGAAGGTACCTGTTCTTAAGGAGCTGACACACAGAATGATGAGCGGGGGAGGGGAATGAGCAGAGGGTCTCCAGCCCAATCACGGCTGTGGGTGAGGGTCTGGCAATACTTCCTGAGACCAGAAGGTGGCTTTAACCAGGCAAAGGAGCTCGGGGTCGGGGTGAAGGGTGGGATTAGCAATGTGTTCTAGAGTGTAGGGACAGCGTGGATACATGTGCAGAGAGCAGAGGGTCTGGGACGTTTGGGGAGTTGCAGAGTGTTCATTATGACTGGTCCTCAGCCTGGGATGGGGAGACCAGTGTCAGGGGCAGCACCTCAGGAGCGTTAAGGGGTCTGGGCTTTCCCCTAAAGGCAATGCAGCAGGGGAAGGATTTTACATAGGAGGTCGACATGATCACTCAGTTACAGAATGTTCTGAGCAGGGTAGACTCAGGGCAGGAGGCCAAGCCAGCAGCTATCACAGGGGTCCACTGGGAGGTGATGATGGGAATAGAGGGGACAGGATGGGGCCTAGTAGTACCAAGACAGTAGAATTCACAGGACTTGTTGATGGGTCAAGTTGGGGATGAGGACGGCAGAGGAGTCACGGATGCCAGGTTTCTGACTTGGGCAGCGGAAGAGATGGTGGTCCCTTTACTGAGTAGCAATTACTGCAAGTGTAGCCACAGCAGGCTTGGCAGAAACAATGGTGAGTCCAGATTCTGAGTCTGGGTAAGTTCGGGGCAGGCATTGCTCACGTGGGCAAGGACTCCGCGCAGACCGGGGCTGGGGAGATGTCAGATAAAAGTATTGGCCTAGCCTTGGCTTACCAACATGTGTGATTTACACTTATTAAACCAAGCCCAGCTGAGGACATTAAAACATAATTCCAGCTGTTAATGGCCATCAAAGCCATTATGGTAAAAACTGAAACCAGTCAGACAAATGATTAGGTTTTCAAATTGAAGAACAAACAGAAAAATCAATTCACAAACTTCCTAATTATCCTTTATAAATGGAAATGACTGAACTGAACTAAATTTCAGCCACTATATACATAAAATAAACACACTGTAAAATACATAAAACTAGGTCTGTTTTTTTAAACTGACTCATGGATTAATTACGATCACTCGCATCTTTGTTCTGTCATAAGGAGATGTCCGCATTCCCCAGGAGTCAGGCGGCTAAAATAAAGCCTCGTGGATTGTGGGAATAACCGTGTCCAAGGGCAGAAAGAAGACACTGGTATCGAGAAGGGTTCTTTAAAAAAAATGAAGTATTGTGACTTTCCAAAATTTATAACTGATTTCTAATAATCAGTAAGGGTTGACACGGTGTTATAAAGGAGTGCTGGGAGGTCTGTTTTGAAGAAAAGGCAGGAAGAATCATTCCCACATAACCGACCAAGATGTTGATAAAGTTCTTAGAAGCATCTTGTTTCACGTGAGCTAAACATTTTCTGTCTGGTGCCCTGTGTGTCTCTGTGCTGTTCACCAACCCAGACGCAGTAACCAGAGGATGAGTGAGGACACACATCAGTGAGGTCTGATTGTCCCCTCTGATAGCAAACAGAATGAAATCACCTGCATCTTGCTGGGACAGGAAGGGGTGCATTTGTACTCTGAAATTCCTGGGGAAAACCAAAGAGTTCCCACTCTTTGGTCAAGACGCTCAGTCCAGCCTGTCCTTGACAAGTTTTAATAGTGAAAATTCACATCTTTGTTTTGAGATCTTTCAAAGCATAGCAAACATTTTATATATAAAAAAAAAGTCCTCCTCAAAAATCCAGCATTCTTTCCATGTGTTGATCACAGTCTGAACTGCTGAACTGCTCACGGTCTAAAGCATCAGACAAGTTGCTAAATCTTAAAATTTTTCATTTGCAACATCAAGTGTTTCTATTTCCATGAATTTTGGACCTTGTGTCCATAACTCTGACATTTCAGTTTCTTTTCCCTCTGGGGTACCACTCATTTTCCAGGTATTTGCTGAGAAGCTGGACTCTGCTCAGTGGAGCCCTGGGCTGGGGAAGACCGAAATGTAATGAAAAACATTCTTTGTCCTTGACGAGCTTACATGTGGTCTGGGAAATAAAGTTATTCACAAGTGAAATAGCTGAATAATAAAACGAGGAAGCTAACTGCCACAATAAGTAGGGCTGACAATATCACAGCAGTTTAGAGAAACAACAAGTCATGGTTATTTTATGGAGACGAAGAGACGGAGCCACTACTCTGATATTTTCCAATCGTGAGACATTTCAGGAATCATGAGAGAGAGGTGTCCCCTCCACCCAAATGGGAGAAGTCCGCAAAATATCCTGGAAGTCCATTACAGACACTAAAGAGATTCTTGGCAGCACAGATAGTGTAGATCACCCCCGAGGCTCCTGGAAAGGAGTATTTGAATGTCCAGAACCTGTTCTGCACATAATGGGAAATGATGGGTTTGTCCATGGCTGCAAATGGAACTGTGGCCTCCACCCCACGTCCTAATGTCTAAAAAGGTTATTTTAATTTATAACTGCCTTGTTACATTATCTAAGGAATCTATCATTAAATGCACTCTTTCTTAATGTAGAACTCTGGTCCTGCTTTTTAATTCTATTTGATAGATTATCCTGAAATTCTCTAACCTAATATTCTCAAGGCTGATGTGGGCACCCTTCAAAATTAGATTCTTTATAAAAAAATAATACACTGCCCCCATCACGATCGCATTAGGGAAGCCCTGATGAGGAAGAGAACATGGTTTATCTTCACAGACCTACGTGCACAACTAGGTCAGGACCGGTTTTCAACCCTGAGTCCACCTTTTTCTTAATTGCTTTTGGCTTACAAGTCAATTCTGGAAAATCCCTCCTGAGGGTTTGCAGCAGAGCCCGGGGGAAAGGGCACATGCACAGTGCTTTGAACCCAGTGGGACTGAAGGCACCCTCGTCCCAAGGACCAATTTGCAAAAACCACCACGCTTGACCCCCGCCCCCCTTGGGTGGAACACACGTCTACTGAGTGGAATTCCTAAACCTTGCCCTTGACAATGCACTTTCTTTCCAATTTTTAATGAATATGTAATGTTGCTCATCCAAGAAACTTTTAGAAGTGGGTAAAATGCCCATATTCTGGCCAGGCTCAAATAGTTATCCTTCCCCATACGCAAATATATACCAAACAGCTTATATTTAGTTCTAATCTTATTTAGTAGATGGTATATTTCCCCTGTTCCTATACAGTCTACCTGCTGCTTTTTGATGGTTGTATAATGGCTCATCCTGTCAATGTACCACACTTTACCAAATTGCTCTCCTGTAAACACGTAGGACATTTCCAGCCTTTAAAAATCATTATTATAGATAAAAGCATTATGAATGTCTTTGTTTATATAGCTTTTGGCTTCTCTTTAACAGGGGTTTCTGTGCTAAAGTGCAGGAATGTCTTTATGACTCTTACTATATATTTTCATACTGTTTTGAGAATGAATTTTCTCTTATGCCCCCCATATTCACACAGCATGACAGAAGTTAAAAAGAATCTGCACTGAATCTTAATTTACTAATTACACTGCTTTCCTCACTTCCTCTCTAACGCCCCAATGACGAAGTTGCCTTTGTGTTTTGAAATCCCTGTATCTCCAGAGAACCTGCTGGTCAAAGGGAAAAGCCCTGGCAACCACTTCCTAATCGTCCTGGTTCTCTGACTGTGATCATCGGGAAGCTCCGCCCCATCTATCCAGGTTATTTGCTGAAAACTCAGCTTATTTACTTGACTGCAAGTGAATACTGACGTGACTGAGTCCCACAGAGCCGTGAAGTGATAACACGTTGCCTTAAATTTGAAGGGTACCCTTGGCAGAGCTAGTAAATCACGGACTGAACCGGCTCCATCCGTTATTTGAGGACATAAGGCAACTTCCATCCCCGGGAATTAATTTCTTGGCTGCTGTCATGGACTTCAGTGCCCATGATGAATGTTTTTACAATGAATACCAAACTAACCCAAACTGATTAGAGACTTTTATAAGTTATTAATGGGGTGTCACTTCAGTCTCGTTCTCCCCATGTCTATGACATTTCATTAAATAATCTTCTCTTGCTGGAAAGATCAATCTTTCTCCCCTCGGCCGACTTGTCAAAGTGGATGAAACGCTCCCTGCCCCCTTTGTTTTCAGAACTGGGTGAGCAGTAATGCCCTTGGGGGCTGTGACCTGGGGGAGGCAGCTCATCCATTTCCGCTCAGCTCGCTGTGGCTGCTGGTAAGGACTGGAGAACAGCGACCAGCTGGAGGTCCCGGGGCTGGGGACTCCGGTTTACAGGAGGGTGAAGGAGACAGGAGGTCCCACAGGCTCGTGGGATTCCCGCCTGCCCCCGCCTCCGCTTTATTGAGATGTAACTGACATGTATCACTGGGTAAATTGAAGGTGCACAGCACATTGACTGATACACTTCTCTACTGCAAAACGATTTCCTCCTTCCACTCACTTAATTAGCATTTCATAAGTCAGACAGAAAGACAAATACTGTATGATCTCATTTATATGTGGAATCTAAAAAATCCGAACTCATGGCAACGCAGAGTGGAACGGTGGTCACCAGGGAGCAGAGGGTGGGGTGGGGGGAAGGGCGGGGAGATTATGGTCCAAGGAAACTAGCTTCCAGTTAGAGGATGAGTATGTTCTGGGCATTGACTGCCCAGGCTTCTTATTTTTTTATTTTATTTTATTTTATTTTGTAGGACATATTTTATTTATTTTTTAACATCTTTATTGGAGTATAATTGCTTTACCATGGTGTGTTAGTTTCTGCTTTATAACAAAGTGAATCAGCGATATATATACATATAAATATATCTCCATATCTCCTCCCTCTTCCATCTCCCTCCCATCCTCCCTATCCCACCCCTCTAGGTGGTCACAAAGCACCGAGCTGATCTCCCTGTGCTATGCAGCAGCTTCCCACTAGCTATCTATTTAGAGTGAAGTCAGAAAGAGAAAAACAAATACCGTATGCTAACACATATATATGGAATTAAAAAAAAATGGTTCTGAAGAACCTAGGGGCAGGACAGGAATAAAGACGCAGACGTAGAGAAAGGACTTGATGACACGGGAAGGGTAAGCTGGGACGAAGAGAGAGAGTGGCATGGACTTATATATACAGATACTGCCCAGGCTTCTTATAAGGAACGTATTCTCTCTGTTCCTCCAGGGATAATCCTGCGGTGGCATCAGCGCCGGGGAACTGTCACCTGATAATGGTCTTTTCTAAAGAGACACATGTTTGAAAACCGACGTGGAGCCAAAGGCTTAGAGGCATAGGAGTTGATGGTGCATCTGGCGAATGGCTTCCCTCCCCGCTACGAGTCGGGAGAAGAGTCGCGGAAGAGACAGCCCGTGGCCCCCCACCCAGACCCTCCGTTATAGCTGGCATCGCCCCGCTCTATCAAACGCAGCCCCACTCAACTTCCTACACATACCAGACTCTCATCTGATGAAATTCGTATTTTGTTCTCATTCTCTACATTTTGGTTAAGCCACGTAATAACCCTAACAGCAAGAACAACAATAAACGCCATCCCTCAGCGAGCACTTTCTTCCTACCAGGTTCCACTCCACGTACTTTAAACAGATTAACTTAATCCATATGGTGACCCCTACAGGATATGCGCTGTTATCTCCATTTTACAGATGAGGAAACTGAGGTCTTGAGAAGTTAAGTATTTTAATCCAGACCATGCCTTTAGCACGTGCCAGCAGCAAGATCTGAATATGACCCTCCGGCTCCAATGTTTTTATTATTAATGAAATAATAATAATTAATGTTTTGGTTTTGAAAACCAAAACAAATTAAATAAAACTTCCTTCTCCTTTTAAGGCTTAAGATGGGGGCCTTCAGATTCTGAGATGGATGAGGTGGTTGTGACGCTAGCTCAAGGCTTCTAGGTTCAAATCTGGGTTGGTTCCTGGACTCCCGGTGTAGTGGAAGGTGTCCTGGCTACACCTGCCCATCCTCTGAGCTCAGTGTTGCAGGGTGAGTGCCACCCACTGGGCCCTTCTGTCTGCACTTGGTTGTCACCCCGAGAGCTGAGGTCTTCCCCACGGCTGCCAAGCTCTCTGCAGGCACCTACACCTGAGAGGGGCAAGAGGCAAATGCACTCCAATCCTCACGTCTATTCTCTCTGCCATTTATTCCATTTGACGAAGTGTTTTCAAGAACAACCTCTTCATTAAGTATCTTATGCTGAATTATTGACATTTCAGTAGCATGAAGTTTTACAACGGTAATGAGCTATTTTTAAAAATTCGTTTTCAAATTAAAAAAATAAAATCAGATAATGAATCTAGGTTAAAAATACTAGACAGAATAAACATATACCTGTCATAAGCCTTCATGCATCAAAATGCATAGCAACTG
Source organism: Globicephala melas (assembly GCF_963455315.2). NCBI lineage: Eukaryota > Metazoa > Chordata > Mammalia > Artiodactyla > Delphinidae > Globicephala > Globicephala melas. Next base: position 3,201,371 of record NC_083322.1, read on the forward strand.
AATATAAAGCGAAAATACACAGAAAAGCCATTAAAATTTAATTAAAACACGAATATATTGGTAACCCTTATTCTGCCTATTTCAGAATTAGACAGCTGTGTTAGATCAAAAATGAGGACATACAAAAAAGAACTGAATAATACAATTTTATAGTTTTTAAATGGAAAAATACATCGTGTATATATATCCGTAGAATGTTTACAAGAATTAATTACATACTTGCCTAAAGAAACTGTATAGGGTATGCTCTATGATTAAAATAAAGCTAGGAATAAGTAGTTTTTTAAATAGATTGAAATTATAATTAATAAAATACCTTGGATCAAAAAAGAAATCGGGCTTCCTGGTGGCGCAGTGGTGGAGAGTCCGCTTGCCAACGCAGGGGACACGGGTTCGCGCCCCAGTGTGGGAGGATCCCACATGCCGCGGAATGGCTAGGCCCGTGAGCCATGGCTGCTGAGCCTGTGCATCTGGAGCCTGTGCTCCACAACGGGAGAGGCCACAGCGGTGACGGCCCGCGTACCACAAAAAACAAACAAAAAAAAGAAATCAAATCTGAAATTACAAATGGTTTGGAAGGGAGTGAAAATGAAAATACTTCATCAAAAATTTAAGGATCATAATAAAGGTTGTATTTAGAGGAAAAAAAATAAAAATTTGTTTTCTTTAAAGTGGGAACTCGAATGCTATGAAGTGACCCAGTGGGAGTGCAAAAACCTTCCGCCTGGATTTTCCTGAACCCTCCACTGACCCACAGAAGCGTATCGTGATGCCATCTGGGAGGAAGAAGCATGAGCCAGTGCCAGTGAACAGGTGAAGTAAGACCCTCGCTTTCTTTTTTTTTTTCCTGCTGGTGACATGTTAGAAAGAAAAATAGCCTCCTTTGATAAAATGGTGTTGTTAAGTAGGCGGGAAAACAGCACTGACACAAAAGGGTTCCTAAGAAGTTGACTTTTAATGCTTACTTTCCTTAGAGCGGACTCAGACCTTTAGAGTCACAGCTGTTACGTCCCAGGCCTAAGAAGTGTAATCACCACTAAGGTACAGCCTGGCCCAAGACTCTGCAAAGCTGTCTCCACCAGGTAACTCGGAGAACACAGGTGTAAAGGTTTCCATGAGGAAAGGCTGCTGGAACTTGGGGAGGAAAGCCTGACGGACGTGTGGGGCTGGAGAGAATCAACAGGACAGCAGGTGACCTAGTTCACTCCTGGGAGGAGGCCCAGACTTCAGTGTGTTGGCTGAGCAGGGAGAGACCTGGGAGGGCTTTGTTCCAGCAGAATCATTTTATCCAGATTGAAGGGTCCAAGAGGCCTGGGCAGCTACCGATCTCCTGCAGCTCCCGCTGTGGACAGGACACTAAGTCTGGGCGGAGTGGACAGAGACAGGGCAGGGAACATTTCTGAGGGTGGCCGCGCAACACGAAGCAATCATGGCTGCCAAGAGCTGTTGACCATGGCGACAGAGGCACCTTCCATCAGAAGCGGAAGTCGGTGAGGAAAGAACCATGCCTCCCTTCTGCAGCGCCAGGATCTGGCAGAGGCTCCGGGACACGGGGAGTGTTCAGTAAACAGATGAGCGTCCAAACTGTGCATACACAAAAGGACTGGCCTGCCAGGTCCTTCACGTTTAGCTGGCTGACAGCCCACATCTGTCATCCCCCGAGAGTTCTGGGGCTATGGGCAAATGCTTAGGAGTCCAGTCCCCACTGCCCTGAGACCTTGTCAGGAGAGCTGATATCTGAACCGTTCATGAAAAAAAGCAACTCTGTTAAACAAAGACTCCTTGACTCTCCTGGATAAATTATTCTATCCATGATTTTGCCTGGAAAAGTATCCTAGGGTCTAACAAGCCATGTCATCGTGAAGTCAAGGTGAATCCCAACTTTGGTAAACATGCTTCACTTTGTTCTCTGGTCTCCAGGGAGACACAGAGCAGTAGCTCACTGTCATCAGTACCACAGCCCCCCACCCTGGGCGATGATGGGTAAGTCAGCTTCCTCTTCTGAGTGGGGATGCAGAGCCCTGAGCACTTCTTAGTTTTCTTCCATTGGGCTGCCACATCCCCAACCCCATCCGCTCCCCAAGGACGGCGCCAGCCCTGTCTGCCACCAGGTTCCCTCACCAACCCCTCTGCTCGCTCTTCACTTTGCAATTCTGAAGACTTCCCGACTGGCTTATTGTTCATTTGTCCCCATCCTGGGAGCAGGCCAAGCAAAGAGAGACCCAGTCTCTTTGTCTCTGATCCACCAAGTGGACCTGCACAGACTCCAGCCTCAAATTCTTAATGTTGTCTAATACTGTGCAGTCGCGATTGCAGAAGTTCCCACGTCACTTGGTTCTAAAAGAAAACATTGCTATGTGACAAATACACCAAGTTCCCTGTGCTGGTGTGTTAGCCCGCAAGGTGCCCTGAAGAGGCCTGAACTCAAATGCCGTCAGCTGTAAACACAAGGAAGGCCACTGCAGCTGCCCTCAGTGTTTGTGTGTTTTTACTAAATGTCTCTAGCAGAGGTGACATGCAAGGAAATGAAAGGATAATTTGATCATATTCTAGGTCAGCAGAGACAAAACCTCACATAAATAGACAAACACGCACGGGGTAGGGCTTCACGAAAAGATCAAAGAACTCAGAGACGTTCTCAATTTAGGCAGAGACTCGTCTGCAGGGGATACCTGGAGAATGATACAGTATGGAGAGAAATTTTGATATAGTTTATGTTTTAGTGTAAATCACTACGTATACTGACCGCATAAAGAATGGGAGAAAGGGGAAGCAAGGGGGAGGAATCTGTTCAAAGTTTTACATGTATTTTCTCACTTAATCCCATTTAATCTATCCAAATCCATTTTCCTATCTCTAGGCTTTCAGTAGATGATGTCGAATTCTGGAAACAACCTGGTTATCCGTCTTGAACAACCAAGACCACAGACCAGCACCATTTCAGAAGCGACTTTCCGGCAGAATGGAGGCCTCTCCAAGGTCAAGGTTTTCCCTCCCCTCTAACAGTGCAGAGACCAGTGTTCCTGGCAGTGTTCATGACCTACGATGTGACTGAAGGTCTAACAAAATCTACCCTAAAAGGTAAGAGCCACTAATTGGAGGCCACGTCGAAGCATTGGAGAAAATGCCTTTAAGCCCCTCCTGGTGCCCAGTGTCATCTTCCTGTGGTTTATGGGGTTCCCGACCCAAATGCATCGCTGAGACCCCTCCTCACGAGGAGGTGGCGATGCTGGGAAAGTTCTCCGGTGAACTTTAACCACAGCTGTGTTCGCTGCTCCCGAAGGAGAATTACTCATTGAAATTAGAGTCGATTTCCTTTAGGAGCAATATTTACTCTTTAAAATAAAATGGCAATGAGATTTGTTACTGTTTACAAGGCCTGCTTGTGGGTTTTGAATTTTCTTTGGCAAGAGTGCCCACTGGGAGTACTGGTCAACTGGGTGCTGGTCCCAGGGGTCAGGCCTCCCCAGGTAAGGACGGCCAAGAGGGCATTTGATCCCCTAAAACATTTACTACCTGGCCCCTTATGGGAAAAGTTTGCTGACCCCTGCTCCAAGCTATAGGATATTTTCTCAGTGATGAGCTGTACTGCCTACTAGACTCAGTACAAGAACAGTATAATAAAAACTGCAAAGTTAAAAAAGTTTAAAAACTCAAAAATTCCATGAGCACATGAGTACTTCTGGTACTAAGCTCAAATATCGGCAATTACTACTTAACCAAACCTTTGCTTCCTTGCACAGAAAGGAAGCTGAACTTCCCTCCCCGTCAGTAACATCCTAAACGTACACGCAGATTCTGGCTACTTGTGTCCCCCCAATTACTTTATGTTTAAGTGGTTGAGGACCACGAGAATGTATCAGCTGATTATTAACCCGTCCATTCACGCGTTCACTTTTGGCCTCAACAGATAGTTCCTCAGCGCCAGGTGTTGAGCTAGGCACTCAGAACACACAGACGAAACGTGCTCGAGGCTTAGACCACAGGCCACCTCACCGCGGAGAGATGTGTGGGCAGGAAACTGTGTGACAGGAGATCGCACGGTGACACGTGGGCTCCGGAGGTGCCACCTGGCCGTGCGGGCAGGGGAGCTTTCTCAGAGAAGGTGATGCCTGGTTATGCTGCCGGTTATTCTTTAAGAGATGAATATACTAACTTCTATAATCACTTAACCCAGCCCCGTCCACTGGGAAGCCTGGCATGAGTGTAAAGTCAATTTACAGGAAGCAGCAGTGGCTTCAGGCAAGGGAGGGACTGGCCAACGAGTAAGCTGCCCAGAGAATGATCAGCCCAGGGCCCCAGCTGCCCCGCATTCCAGACAGAATCCTAAGGCGTGTGCGTGTGCGTGTGCGTGCGTGCATGCAATACACACCACCTCCTTTTGCAGCTGTGGGTTATTCTTCCTTAAATTGCAAGCCCTTTCCCGAAGGCAGGCCTAGGGGGCACGACCTTATCATAGCATCCGGCCTCCCCCACGGGCCCACGTGAGCCTGCAGGTTTAGTGAGAATCACTGCGCAGGCAGGAAGACAACCCGACAGTGCCCGGGTCCTGATGTTCTTTTCCGGATGACGATAAAACGGCTGGACGATGGCCACTCAGTAAGGTGCCCATTCCCCGTGCCCGCCCCCGCCCCGAGTGGTGCCGTGGGCCCCCAAAGGACCAAGGAGAAAGGGGAGAGCCCTCTACGGAGGTGCAGCGTCACGTTTACGGAATCACTTGATGGATGTGGGAAAGATTTGCTTCCCAGAAACGTTTTCCATCGTTGATTTTCAGAGGGACTTAGCTATCAGAGATCAGTCACATGAGTCTTAAACACTTAGGTCTTCTACGGTCTCCTGTGGAATTGCAGTTTTTCCTTGGGTAAGAGTTAGCGCCTTTGAGCAACGATGACTTTTCTCTCCTGGTTCTGACTGCGTTGATGGACTGCTGTCATCCTGCCGAGTCAGCCTGCAGCACCCTCCTGACCTGCTGTCACTGGTTTAGATCCTTACATGTGCCTTTCGAAACCTCTGCTCACGAAGTGGGCAGCACCAGGAACACTGGGGTAACAGCTAAAGCAGCCTCGTGGCCGATACCCTCCTGTTGCTTCAGATCAGTTTGAGGCAATGGAATTAATACGAAACCAAGAAAAAATAATTGTACTATTGGGGAAAGTAGGACTGTTTTAATTCCTAAGACAGTAGGCAGCCTATCCAATAGAATCTTGCCCCAAGATTTTAAAAAATGATCATTTTCTGCGCTTTTTCTGGGAAAAGAAAGCTTTTAAAATGCAGCTTTGTTAATCAGCTTAAAGATGGAGAAGAAAATGGTGACATGATCAGCCACCACGTCACCTGACCTTCAAACTGCAGACACTCTGCAACCTCCTGAACGGAACTGACAACTGTCATCCGGTTTTAGACAAATGTAACGCTGGAGTTGGGACAAACCTGCAAGGTCACCTCATCCAGATTTTTCACTCAGTAGCTGGGCCAGGTGACAGCAGCCTAGCAGCTAGTTTGTGAACACCCAGGGTTAGAACCTCTGTCTTCTAACCGGTTGTTCAGACCCCTTTCCACTACACCATCCTGGCCATTCAGTTTCTTGAAACATCTTAGCTTTGCCAGTTTGAGTGGGAATCCATGAAGATGTTCAGTGGAACGCAGAGAGGGCCACACTAGCTGTGGAGGGTTCTGCAGATGCTACTTGCAGGGAGCCCGGCTCTACCATGGCCAGCACATCTACTTTTCCCATAAAACCTGCCAAAGAAAAGAGCCAGAGCTCCAAGAGCAAAGCAGAAGAGCCTTTCATGACTCCATGATTCTGATCGTTCCCATCTGCGGCCCTCTGACGAGGTGTATCTCGGATTCACAGTACATCTATAGTCCATACACACACAGCTCCAGTCAGGGACTGCTTTAAGGATAAAGGGTACCAGAACCAAGGCATATGCTCTCCCAATTTCAAGACGGTTCTCAAGCAAAAGAAATGGCCATTTACATATGCAGATGTTCTGGGGACTTTTTCAAAACTTAAATTCACACAAACACAGATTCTGAGTATAGTGAGATACATTCAGTGTATAAAAAGGAAACTTCAACGCAAAAAGTTGGTCACTGAAAGCGACCTGCTTACCAGCTGTTGACCCTTGGGGCCCCATCCTGCATACTGAAGTTTTGCGTTGCTGACTTCTGGTGGATCTAGACTTTGAGGATCCCTGAAAGAAAAAAAACAAGCAAAGAAAAATGGTGGGAAACAAGCATTTAAGATGCTGTAATACTATCCTCCAGCTGAAACTTACTCCTTTTTCTTCCACTTAATCAATTTCAGGAGCTTGTGTTATTAAATAAAATGTCTCATTTCAGCCTCCATTAGATTTCTTCAGATAAATAGATAAAATTATATATTTATATATATTTATATATGCATATAAAATTTACATGAACCTGCAATAGGTCCATCACTGCTTAACTTCAATAGTAAATATTCATCGAGAGAGAACATGCAGAGAGGTCTGTAGATCAGCTTTTAAAATATCCATAACAGTCAAAATTAAAAATGGAAATGCACAGCTATGCAGTAAGTCCCCACAACTCATATTTCCATCGTTGGCTTTCCTGGCAGATAGGTTTTTTCCCAAGCAGGTCATTCTGACCTTTTAAAACCGGTGGTCTCAGGACAGAGTCCACCCTTTGGTTTGTGTTGATAAGAAGGGAGGGAGGGAGGGACAGAGAGACAGAGAGACACTGAGGTGAGAGGGAGTGAGAGGAAGCATGGGAGAAGGAGTTTTTTCTTTCAAACATCACTTACGCTTTTCATTCTTAATTTACTGATATGCAAAACACCATGCTAAAAAAAATCTTGACTATGTACTTAAATAAAGGTAATAATGAATAAAAGTCATAACGAGAAAGAAAACAACACTTTTATAGATATTACATATTTCAGCATATTTTGTAGCTACCACTGTGCTCACGTGTAGGAAAGACTGACGTCTGTGTTTCTTTCGGATGCTGCCTCTCCCTGTGTCCTGCTGGAGAGGCCAGACTCTGTCAGGGGAGCTTCCTACCACCCCGCTACGGTGCTTCTTGTGCAGAGGACACAGCTATGGATGTGCTCATTCATCTACAGAGAGACTAGGGTTGAGTGGTCTTTGGTGAATTTTAAAGACGGTGAATTTTAGGAGTTGCTTGAACCAAGACGAAGCAAGAAGGGAAGGGAGGTGAAATGGGTAAGGATGTGCTGATTCAGAGCTTAAATCCGTAGAAAATTCTAAAGTAAATGTTTAACAATACTATCAGGGCAAGGCAGAATACATTTCAGAGTAAAAAGTGTCAGGGAAGACAAGATAGTCTGCAAAGCCCCAGGGTAGTTTTAGATGGCATGGAGATGGGTCTGGAGAAACCAGGGAAGCCTGAAGGTGGGTGATAAGGTACGGAGTAGGGGGTGACCATGACAAGAGGAGTTGGCTGGGAAGGCTGGTCCTCAGGCAGTTAGAAGAGGAAGGGCGTCTAACATTCCAGCTTCCAAATGATTTTAACAAATCCTACCATTTGTATGTTTTTAATATTTCAAAGTATTTTCGTAAACATAGGTGATTTCCTCTCTAACATTGTGGAGGGAAAGGCTTTCTAAGGATGACTCAAAATCCAGAAGTGATAAAAGAGGGGTAAACTTACATAAAAATTAAAAAAATTTTGCATGACAAAAAGCCCACAAACAATAGAAAATTGGAAAAAAATATTAATAACAAATACCATGGAAAAATGGCTAATATCCCTATTACATAAATAACTCTAAAATATGGAGGTTATAAAAGACCAAAACAAAAAAATAAGAAAAACACATGAACAGATAATTCACAAATATAGAAAAATGGTCCTCAAATGTATTAAAAAGTACTCAAACACAGGCAAAATTAGAGAAATACAAATTGAAACTATACTGATATCATTTCTCACCTATACATCCACACACATACATATAGATCCAAAATCCAGATATGTGAGTCCACAGGTTAGTACACATACATACATGTCCTTGCTCTGTTCATAGAGAAGACCAGATCTAATAACCACCAATAACAACGAGCCCACCCAGGGGGCTCATATGTTGCTCTCTCAGCACCATCTTCCAATTAAAAAATAAATAAATAAAATAGTGCTCCTAGGAGAAGAAATTTATCCAGGCTAGAACAAGAAAAATGCAGGATGATTCTGAAACATCTTATGGGCCAGAAAGTAAGGAAATACTCAAAAAAGGTAGAGCTTGTTAACAGAAGGCAGAACCTCACCTACAGGGATCTCTCACGGCCAAAGCTGGAATAATTTGAGCAAAAAAAATAATTAATGATAATACTGGATTAACCCATAGAATAAAACAAATATCCATGAATCCTTACTAATATAAATAAATAATCCAATATATAACTAAGTGGGGGGAGAGCCAACTCTTCCTCACAAGAGAATTCCAATCCATCAATTCCAATCAATTCCAAGGGGAGAAGGTCGGAGCATCACCCTTGGTCGGACACCACAGTGATGAACCCGGCAGACAAGATCCACCGAGATACGCTAAAATCAGTGGGTGAAAGTCTGAAGAGAAACAAGATCTGCACAGTCGCAGGATACTTACCAACCACAAAGGGGAAGAAGATGGCAACTGTGCAGGGAGAAGCCTGGCAGACAGCAACTCAACCCGGAGATCCGCTCAACACCCCCAGAAGTGAAACACATCAACATCACGAACCTTTAGCAAGATGCACTGAGAGACAACATCCTACATATGGTATCGTCACTGGCAAACCCCGTCAATGACTCCCGGAGAATGAAAAAAGAATCTGGGTAATAAGTCTAACCTTTCCTTCCTCTGTGCTTAGTCTAGTTCCACTTGCTCACAGCGGGTCGCATGCAGAGGCCTCGCCCGCTCAGACCAGCGTTTCTGACGCAAAACGGCTGCGCCCGACACCTCGGCTCAGGGCCCTGAGCACGAACGCCGCTCACAACACCGCGATTCAAGATGGCGGCAGCGGGCCGTGTGCAGAACCGCTGCGCCCGGCACTGCGATCTGGAGCGTGAGTGGCGCGGCTGCCCCGCCCCCGAGAACCCCGGCCAGACCCTATAGAGCAGCCCCGCCCCGGCCTGGCGGGAGAGCGCGTGCTCTAGAGCCCAAGCTGTTCTCGCTCAGAGAGCAAAGCTTCCCTTTGCCTCTGAACTGAGCTCTGTCCCCTCCTGCTGGCTCCAGCGACACCACGCAGGAGACCCCTGTTGGGGACCAACTTGGGTGGCTCGGTAACGGTATTTTTGCCAAAAATGCATCGCCTTACTCCAATCATGAGAAAACTTCAGACAGACCCAAATGGAGGCGCTCACCCAAACAGCTGACCTGTGATCTTCAAAAGTGATCTTTCTTTCCATGAAAGACAAGGAAAGACTGAGGAAACGTCATAGCCTGGAGGGGACTGAGGGGAAGTAACATCTACAGGAATGTGGGATCCTGAGACAGAAAAAGGACACTGGTAGAAAAACTGGGCAAATGCAAATAAGGTTTGTAATTGAGTGAATAATATTGTACCAATGTTAATTTTCTGTTCTTGTCATTATAAAATACACTGACAGTAGGAGAAGTGGGTTGAGGAATAGAAGAGAATTCTTTGTACTATTTTTGCAACTTTTCTTCACCCAAAATTCTTCAAAATAGAAAGCTAAAAAATTCCAAAGAATTTTAATAGCTTATGTCTCATTGGTCATAAACATTATTATAGGAAATAAAGAACAGTTAGAGAATTCTCCTCCCAACATACTGTAATCTCGATATTGAATTGAAAAAAAAAATTACTTCCATATCTAGACAGTATCAGCACTCAACACACATTTGCATAAGCAAATAAGTAAGGATGGAGGGATTATGGGGGCGGCCCTGAGTAAAAGACCTTTTGCAGGTTTGAAGGTCTAATGAATTCACCTGGCCTGAGTTGATTTAGAACTTTCCAAGCACAGAGGACAGGGTAAGAGATCAGAAGGGAACAGCCTTACTTAGTATTGAAATTCAGTTTGTTAGATTATGGTTTCTAGCAGGTGTCTAGTATATTCAGGAACAGCAGACTAACTTCTGTTTAATCTAACGAGTGTCAATTTCCATAAATGCTACCTGGAAAGGGTACCTCCAGTGGATCAAGTGTCTCAGAAGGTTGGGTGAGCACGCAGCCATGCACACCTTCCAGCTTTATGACCTCTGCTCCCCTGCACACAGGAGACCTTTACACCCTCTCTAGAGACAATGCACATTTCCCTCTGCTCATCACCAATACATCAGACGAGTGTCCCCAGTGTGGAGGCAGCACAGTAACAGGAAGAACCACAGACTGGGGATCAGAAGTCTAGCGGCCGAGTGCCAGCTTCCCGAGGCACAGAGCATGCGCTGGGGCTGATCACACGTGACCACAGATCACATGACTCAATAGTATACTGTATTACATGATAGATACTGAAACCAGGTAGCACAGCGCTTACCTAGTAGATATTTGAAAAATGCCTGTTTGTTTACTCATGGGTAAACTGGTAAATACTCAAGTCAACCATGCACCACTATCTAGGTGTAATTCTAACCAGAGGCACAATCATCTACCATCTATAGGGACAAATTTACTCCACAGGACCCAGCAAGCCAGCGCATGTCCTACGCTTCTGTATTAGGTGGGAACTTGGGTATAGAGAAGTCAGCTCTCAACCATGTCTTCCTCATTTGTTTCTATGAAATAAGCCTGTGTTTGGGCATCTGCCTGCGACTGGGTCGGATTATTTTGCTTTCATGTTAAAAGCGCCTTTCAGCCTTATGTCTTCCAACTCCCCCTCCAATGATCCACTTGATGGTCATTCATCCTCTGCTCAAATCTCCCACTGAATGGCTCCCCTCTCACAAGCCTAGCAAACACCCAACTTGGCTTTATGTTCAATCTACCTCCTTCATAGACCATTGGAAGCAGCAGAGAAAAGCACGGAGCCAGCTGGAGTCTCCAACCCTTCCCATCATCGTCCTTACAACCAAGTCTTGGGTGGGCATGTTCTTCTCAACAACAACTCCAATCTTTTGCTGCTCTCTTCACATCCCCTTTTATCTACTGCCTCTGAGCAGAGGCCCACCTGTGGGGCAGACAGGAAGGGGCCCCCGGTTCTGATCACCTTCCAGGAAGAACCTGTGGCTCGGCTCCCGGCTGCTCACATCAGGAGTCAGCTTCAGCTTTCAAGCCAGGCCATGCTCACCTTGGGCAGCCCCCGGCCCATGATCGATCATGGCCGGGGCACTGGAGCCTGATACTTTCACCCAGTGCAGGGTCCTCGATGGGCAGTCTTTGCTCTGAGCTCCCCATTGGGTTGTCCCAGGTGGTCAGACATGCAGGAGTCTGAGGCCCAATCCGGCTTCTTCTCCTTTTCCCAGCCTTGCAGCTGCCATGTTTGCCTTGCGGCCTGAAGCTTTTTCCTCCCAATCCTGCTGCTGCCCTTTGGTCTTTCATAGGCCTCACTCTTAATGTAGGTTCAGCCTTTGCTTCCAGGAAGGCTCAGCTGGCACCCCAGCTCCCTGCTACCAGAGGCAGTGGCGTCCCCTCTGCCCACACATGTAGGTACCTGTCCATCCTCACTCCAGTGTCCGAGGATGAGGCATCCCCTCTCCTGTCTAAGCCAGCTCCTCCTCTGTACCTCCTTTTCCATTCCAGCCTAGAACCATCAAATCCTTTCCTTCCCACTTACCTTCTTGGTAAAGCTTTATTATTTATTTTTATTAGTTATTAGTTATTTTTGAAAATTAACACTTATTTTCCAGGGCAGTTGTAGGTTTACAGGAAAACTGAGCAGAAACTACAGAGTTCCCATATGTCCCCTCTCTCCTGGCACCAGTTTCCCGACTTATGAACTTCTCGCACTAGTGTGGTACATTTGTGACAACTGATGCACCAATATCAATACATTATTATTAACTAAATTCTCTAGTTTACATTAGGGTTCACTCTCAGCCTCGTGTGCTCTGGGGGTCTTGACAAATGTACAATGAATGTCATGTATCCACAGTCGTAGGGTCAGAAGAGTCTCCCTGCTGTACGAATCCCCTGTGCTCCACCTACTCATCCTTCCCCCTGCCCCCTACAGCCCCTGGAAATCACTGAATTTTTTTTTTACTGTCTCCATAGTTTTGCCTTCTCTAGAATGTCATCGAGTTGGAATCATACAGAGTGTAGCCTCTTCAGATTGGCTTCTTTCACTTAGCAATATGCATTTAAGGTTCCCGTGTGTGTTTTTGTAGGTAACTTTTTAAAAAAATTTATTTTATTAAAGTATAGTTGATATACAATGTCGTGTTAATTTCTGCTGTATAGCAAAGTGATTCAGTTATACATATATTTACATTTTCTTTTTCATATTCTTTTCTATGATGGTTTATCACAGGATACTGAATATGGTTCCCTGTGCTCTACAGTAGGGCCTTGTTGTTTATCCGTCCTACAGATAATAGTTCGCATCTGCTCATCCCAAACTCCCAATCATCCCTCCCCCACTCCACCCCCGTTGGCAACTACAAGTCTGTTCTCTATGTCTGTGAGTCTGTTTCTTTTCACAGATATGTTCATTTGTGTCATATTTTAGATTCCACATATAAGTGATATCCTATGGTATTTGTCTTTCTCTGTCTGACTTCACTTAGTATGATAGCCTCTAGGTCCATCCATGTTGCTGCAAATGGCATTATTTCATTCTTTTTTATGGCTGAGTAATATTCCACTGTATATATGTACCACATCTTCTTTATCCATTCATCTGTTGATGGACATTTAGGTTGCTTCCATGTCTTGGCAATTGTGAATAGCACTGCTATGAACATAGGGGTGCATGTGTCTTTTTAAATTATAATTTTTGTCCGGATATATGCCCAGGCGTGGGATTGCTGGATCCTACGGTAGCTCTATTTTCAGTTTTCTGAGGCCCCTCCACACTGTTCTCCACTCCCACCCAGTATAGGAGCTCCCTTTTCTGTGGAGTCACGTTTATGCAGCCCCAGCCTCCCTAGGACTTGCTCCATCTGCACTTTCTACCTTCATCCTCTCCTCCTTCTTACTCCTTTCCACGGGGGCACCTTCCCATCTATGTACAAAAGACGCGTAATGCAGGAACAAACAAAACACACCTAACCTGACGCGGCATCTCCATCCACTTACGATCCACCCCCTTGCCTTCTTTCCTGGACCTCAGTGGGTAGTAGGTCCCATTCGGGGCCATTTTCTGACCTCCGACCCCATCCTCAACCTAGTGGAATGTGGCTTCCGTCTCACTGAGGGGCTGAAGCTGCTCTTGAGATCTCCCATCACCATCGAGTTGCCAAATTCTCCTTCCGTGGCCTCTTCTTCCTCTGCCTACTCCTTCAGAGTGAGTGTCCTGGGTTCCACCAGCCGCACCTTCTCCTCCCGTTCCACACTCCCCACCCTGGTGATTCCTTCACGGTCAACCTCAGTTCCTACTCTGAGGAGCACCAACACTGCACCCCAGCCTGGGTCTCCCCCCAAACCTCAGTCGACGTACAGGGTGTCTGCACATAGACATCCCACTAGTCCTCAGCGCTGACGTGAGTGAAACGAAGCCCCTTCTGCCCCCTCCTCTGGTGCTGACACCACAGTCCCCCCAGTCATGCAAACTAGGAACCTGCTGCAGGCATCTTAGAGGTCAAGTAGCCAAAGCTATATGTTGTGGGTCAAATTCTGTCCCCACGAAAGATATACTGAGTCCTGACACACAGTACCTGTGAATAAGACCTTATCTGCAAACAGGGTCTTGGCAGCCGTCATCACATTAAAATAAGGTCATTCTTGAAAAGGAGGGGAGGCTAACCCAAATCCAGCAGCTGGAGTCTTCATAAGAAGAAGAAAAGACACAGAGGGAGAGGCCACGTGATGATGGAAGCAGAGATCAGAGCGGTGCGCCCAAATCCAGGAGCACCGAGGACTGACAGCATCCTCCAGAAGCTGGAGGAGGTGAGACGGGGCCCCTACCGGTGTCAGAGGGAGCATGACCTCTCTGACACCCTGATTTCGGACCTCTGGCTTCCAGAACTGGGAGAAAATAAATTTCTGTTGTTTTAAGCCACTGGGTTTGTGGTAATTTGTTACTGCAGCCCCAGGAAACTAACAACCTTTCATTTCTCAGGGAAACTGAAGCCCTGAGTGGTAAGTGATATGCTCAAGGACACAGGGCTGATCAACTTTTGTTTGAAGATTAATCTCCTGTTTTGGTCAAAGGGGAAAAAATTCTCCAACTGACTGAGGAACAAAGTAGAAAGACCCTCAGAGAGACCAAAGTAAACCCAAGGAAGCTTTATCTGCTGACCTCTGTGCTTTCATGTGGCTCCCTGTGGAGGAAGCTTCTCCATCAGAGGGGCCTGGATGCCGACTTCACACGTGGAGGACCACTCGCAGTGCTCTCTGCCTGGAGCCCAAGACCTGGTTCATTGTCATCAAATGATTTTCCATCATGGACTGGATTATTCTGAAGGGTGTGTGTGTGTGTGTGTGTGCGTGTGTGTGTATGTGTGTGTGCGTGAGAGAGAGAGAGAGAGAGAGAGAATAAGAAAGAAAATGCATGAAGCTGTGTATTTATTTTGGGGTTGGTTGGTGCCCTCCCCCCATTTTTCTGTCTTTTTATTTACTTATTTATTTTAAAGAATCTATGGTAAGCTCTGTGATGAATCATCTCCAGGATGAAGATGGATCGGTAAAAAAAAAAAAAAAAGATTAAGGAAGAATAAAATTGTCTGGACTTATTACATCTGAAAATAATCATGCAATCAGTTCTCATTTTGCTTATTTGAGCAATAAATGAAATAGGGCATAAATCATGATGAATTTTGAAAAGTAAATTAATGTAGTGAAGTTTACTCATTTATCTTCTGAGGCTAGTTCAGGGGATCGAAAAGCTTCCCCCAAAAAACAGCATTTGGAAAAGAAAAGCAAAAAATTACTTTTTTGGCTCCTAAACTTTCGTGGCGAAAGACATCAAAAAATAGAATTTTCTTTTTTTTTTTGGCCGCACTGTGCAGCATGCGGGATCTTAGTTCCCCAACCAGGGATTGAACCCATGCCCCCCTGCAGTGGGGCGTGGAGTCTTAACCACTGGGCCACCAGGGAAGTCCCCCAAAATATCATTTGCAATATTAAATGATAAGTGTTTTCTGAGTCTTCCTATGTGCTTTGCATGGTGGGTAATATAAAAATATAAGATACACTCCTAGTCCTGGAATAGTGTCTGACACATTGCAGATATCCATATGTATTGACTGAATAATGAATAAATGGATGGATGGATGAACAAATGGGATCTAGTCTAATCCCCATTGTTGATGGTCAGTAATACTGTAAGCTGATACAGCACTTAAAAGATTTGCATTATCATTTTTTTATGTATATCTTAAATTACACAGTTAAATTCTTGAGGGCAGGAATCCTTATAGGCAAAAACCCTTCCTGATTGGCCAACATTTGAGTACATAACCTACTATTCATTTTAAGATATTTCTATGTCTATGGTGTATCAGAAGTTCCTTTCCTCGTGAAAGATCTGGATATAGAACTTTTGAGGCAGAGATGCTCTACCCACGGAAAGAGTGACTCAGGGGAGGCTTGCTCTGAAATATTCATGATTTATCCCCCACCCCATCTACAGGGATACTTTAACATACATGGTCACAACTACAAGTACTAAAGAAAGTCACACAGAAAGATTTTTTTTTAAATAAAAGGGGACTTGTGTCTTATTTGTCACTGTATACCCAGTGTCTAGACCTGTTCAAGGAGGAGGTGGGG
This sequence comes from Globicephala melas, assembly GCF_963455315.2. NCBI lineage: Eukaryota > Metazoa > Chordata > Mammalia > Artiodactyla > Delphinidae > Globicephala > Globicephala melas. The sequence goes on from NC_083322.1 coordinate 3,217,192, forward strand.
AGGGGTGGAGAGGGGTCCGGAGCCTCAGCCAAGTCTTGAAGTGTATTCTGGGGGTGAGGAAGCATTCTACAGCTGATGGAGGTGATGGCTGCACAACTCTGGGAATACAGAAAATACCACTGAATCATACAATTCACATGGATGAGTTGTATAGTATGTGAGTTACAGCTCAATAAAGCTGGGACAGGAAGTGGGAAGGGGAGAGGAGGAGGGGGAGGGCAGGAGGAGGAAGGGGGTAGGAAGAGAGGGAGGGGGAGGGGTAAGAGAAAGGAAAGAAGAAGAGGAGGAAAACAGGAAGAACAGAAAAGAGGAGGAAAAGGAGGAGGGAGAGAAGTGGGAGGAGGGAAAAAAGGAGGAGGGGGGAGGGGGGAGGGGGGAGGAGGAAAGACAGGGGAAGGCGGAGTGGGAGGGGGAAAGGGAGGAGGAGTCCTCACTGTGTCTGCTCCAGGGCATCAAGCCTCATGTGCAGAATCTAGGTCCAAGGTTATTTCTGTTCGGCTAACGACCTAGTGCCAAGGCTTCATGCTCTAATGCTTCCTCCAGATGCGTTCCCTGAATTGGAATTCCCATGCCTCCTCCCTGGAAAGGGTGGATGATCTCAAAGATGGCAACAGCAGCAGCAAGCCTGAGCCCACAGGCTGACGCGCTGGATGGAAGTGGAGAGAAGCCTGCAGGACTAAGGAGGCCACCCGCTGTCCTTTGCCCCACCACACCCAGGGACGAGTGTGTGCTTGGTTAACCAAACTAAAGGAGCCAGCCCTGGTCAAAATTAACCAGCTAGGTTCTGGGTGCCTCTCAGCTTGGCCTCCAATCCCTCCAGAAAGCCCTCTCCTTGAAACCAAGCAGGATCCTATGGGGCTCCTGGGCACGAAAGCCTTTCTGTGGCCCCTGTTTCTTGTTTGTGGGGAACAGATTCCAGCCTTCATGACCTTCCCTGAGTTCCAAAGGGCAGATTCAAACAATTGCTAATCAGGGAAGGGAGGGGGTGCAGAATACAAGGGAGGAGCAGCTACAAGACAGTAGTGCAGCCTTGGGGCAGGTCCTGGTTCCCCTCAAGGGATACACATAACAATATCTTTGAGCTCTTCTACAGAACTAAACCCCCAACAAATAGAAGATGTTAACTATTTGATGAAGCGTTCTTCATTCCAGAGAAGGTCACAGTTTGATGAACTTGAGAACCAGAGAAGCTCATCAGGAGACCCCCTGAGGCCAGATTAAAGGAGCACAGGCCCTGCACACACCCCGGCCCTTATCAGCAACCCTACCTTTAACCCAATGCTATAAAACTCCTCACCAAATCCTCCCAGGCTGGGGCCTGGGAGGTTTTGAGAGGCACAAGCCTGCTGTGTCCTCCTTTGCCTGCAAAGCAATAAAGCTGTTCTTTTCTACTTCACCCACAACTCTGTCTCCAAGATTCGATTTGGCACCAGTGCACAAAGGGTGAGTTTTCGGCATCACCCTCTGCTGCTCAGAGAAGGTACCCCCCCCCCCCGCATGGTGCTGCATAAGGCTGCTCACTCTACACGGCTTGCACAACCCAGAACTTTCCATCTTCTTTTTTCCTACATCACCACATGCCTCTTCTTGGTCCCTTTCCTCCAGGCGCTGCTCTCGCAGAGTAGACATGCAGTCAATGTGATGACACATGTCACATGCTCTCAGGTGAAATTACAAAAGGGGCTCTTTGGAAGCAACGCCTTAACTCTGTGCTGTTTTGAGTAGGAGAGAATGTGGCCTTTGGATCCAGACATGGGTTGGAATTCCAATATCTCCACTGTGTGGCCTTTAACCTTTCTGAGCTTCTGTTTTCTCCTCTGTGAGATGGGGTCATTTCCCATGGGGTTACTGTGAGGTTTAAGTGAGCAGGTCTAGCACCTGGGTCCTGGAAATCAGGGCAGAGGTGTGACTGCTATGATGTTACTGCTGCTGATGGTGGAAGAGGTGGGAGATGGGAGAGGTGGGCATAATTCATTTGTTCAAGGTTTTGCCAAAGTCTGTGTGGTCTAAAGCTCCCGGCACTCTCAGGCACCTTTGGGTTCAGGTAATCTTCTGCAGGTGGGGTGCCAGTGTAGATACCCTTTGGGTTCACGGTGAGCTGTGCCAGCCTGGGCATCTGAGTTAACGCCTCTGTAATGATCAGTGTCACACTCGGCTTTCTTCCACCTATTTGTTTACCTTCTTAGAGGTTCCACCTTACACCATACAGTATAAAAAACAAGTTTTTGACAGTGTGGTACTGGCATAAAAACAGACATATGGATCAATGGAACAGAACAGAGAGCCCAGAAATAAACCCACATACCTCTGGACAATTAATCTATGACAAAGGAGGCAAGAATATACAATGGAGAAAAGACAGTCTCTTCAGCAAGTGGTGCTGGGAAAGTTGGACAGCTGAATGTAAATCAATGAAGTTAGAACAGACCCTCACACCATGCACAAAAATAAACTCAAAATGGCTTAAAAATTTAAACATAATACACGACAGCATAAAACTCCTAGAAGAGAGCATAGGCAAAACATTCTCTGACATAAATCTTATCAATGTTTTCTTAGGTCAGTCTCCCAAAGCAATAGAAAGGAAAGCAAAAATAAACAAATGGTACCTAATCAAACTTAAAGCTTTTGCACAGCAGAGGAAACTATTAACAAAACAAAAAGACAGACTATGGACTGGTAGGAAATATTTGCTAATGATGTGACCGACAAGGGCTTAATTTGCAAAACATATGAACAGCGCATACAACTCAATGACAACAACAACAAAAAACCCAATTGAAAAATGGGCAGAAGACCTAAATAGACATTTCTCCGAAGAAGACATACAGATGGTCAATAGGCACATGAAAAGATGCTCAACGTTGCTAATAATCAGAGAAATGCAAATCAAAACTACAGTGAGGTACCACCTCACACCAGTCAGAATGGTCATCATTAAAAAGTCTATGAATAATAAATGTTTCAAACGGTGTGGAGAAAAGGGAGCCCTCCTATATCGTTGGCAGGAATGTAAATTGGTGCAACGACTATGGAAAACAGTATGAAGGTTCCTCAAAAAACTAAAAATAGAGTTGCATGTGATCCAGCAATCCCATTCCTGTGCATATAATCCAGAAAAGACAAAAACTCTAATTTGAAAAGATACATGCAGCACTATTTACAATAGCCACGACATGGAAACAACTTAAATGTCCATTGACAAGATGAATGGATAAAGAAGATGTGGTGTATGTCTACAATGGAATATTACTCAAGCATAAAAAGAAGGAAATAATGCCATTTGCAGCAACATGGATAGACCTAGAGATTATCATACTAAGTGAAGTAAGAAAGGGAAAGACAAACACCACATGATATCACTTACATGTGGAATCTAATATACAACACAAATGAACTTATCTACGAAACAGAAACAGACTCACAGACATAGAGAACAGACTTGTGGTTGCCAAAGAGGGTGGGAGTCGGGGAGGGATGGACTGGGAGTTTGGGATGAGCAGATGTAAGCTATTATATATAGAATGGATAAACAGCAAGGTCCTACCATATAGCACAGGGAACTATATTCAATATCATGTAATAAACCATAACGGAAAAGAATATATATGTGTATAACTGAGCCACTTTGCTATACAGCAGAAATTAACACAACATTGTAAACCAACTATATACTTCAATAAAATTTTTAAAAAAGTGTTCGATCATTTTAAGGGCTTTTTTTGTTCCTGCCTTTTAGTAAAGTCCCAGGACAGAAAAAAACAACTGAAGAAGGGCTGCCTGGAAACACAGGCTTCAAGGAAGTCGGTGATTGCTTCTCAGTCTGTGTCAGGAGTGAAATGAGATCCCAGCCTTGTAGACTGGGGAAAACAGGAATTTTGAGAGGAACAGGAGAAGCTCTTTAAGGAAATGGATCGACATGAGCGTAGCCAATTCACAACAGTGCTCCCTGCCTTTCTTCCACTCAGAGGGTCTGCATTTCCTCTCTGTCCTTTCCTGCTGCCTTTTCACCCTCTCCGCCAACTCATGGGCATAATCTCCAACTTTGGGAGAATCTGCTATCATTGGTCCAGAGAACAAATTGCTCGGAACTCTTTTATCCAAGATGTGGTTTCAGCGAACATAAATGTTGTAAAAGACAAGTAATCAAAACCTTAAAACTCCTCAGCTATTTGAAAGCTTTCTTCCATGGTTTAGAAGCAAAGTTGGTACCGAAGACCAACCCTTGTAGTTGATGGATGAAAATCGGTTGCACACAGCACAGCAAGGCAGCGTGTGATGGAGACGAGGGTCTGGAGGGAGCTGCTCACCACTGAGTCAGTGACTCCTGAGAGTCGCTTATCCCCATTCTGTTCAGGAGGAAGCAGGGCGGTCAATACCCCTTTATCAGCTCACAGTGTTTGAGGAGGAAACGCACATCGTGTGCGGAATTTCCCTAAAGAGCACGAACGGTTCTATGAAGTCTTGGAATAAGATGGGGTTCATTAATGATAAGGTCTCTTCAAGTTTCTGGCATCTAGCAATTGATGAAACATTAGCTAGGCTGAGAAACTGCCAACATTTCAACAGAATAAAAAAACAGAATGAGCAGACTGGAGTGTTAAAACTTGGGGACTCTGGAAGTTACTGTTTCATTATGAACTCTCATGAATCCACAGGGTCCCAAACACTCTTGCTATCACTAGCAAGTATTATCACAGATATGGGGAGAAAGTCACATTTCCCTATTCCTATACTTAAGACACTTGTTTCTACTATTTCTTAAAGGCTTTCATAAACAATTTCTATTTTTCCATTCAAGCATCTCTTCCAAGAAGAGATCGGATATTCAGTAGAAATGGTAGACAGTTGGGAGATTTGCCATGAATGGTTTAGGCAGTAAAAAGTCATACTATTTAAGTGTAGACCGTACATACCTGGATGGGAGGCTACGAGTCTTACTTATTGAGGAACTTTAAATATTTCTTACATCTAAGCTTACAGAAAGCTGAGATAAGGAAGCCTACCTTTCGTACAATGAGAGCAGGGCTCTGTTACAATACGCTCTGTCCACGGTCTTCAAGAAAGTCCAGATCTGAATTTTAGGACAAAGTGTGCAGGTGCAGTTAAAAAATGCATATTATATATACGTATATATTTTGAATACAACCATATAAGCCATAGAAAGAAAACTCAGCAAAGCTTTTCAGCTTGTGTGGCAAATGGGGTTTTCCCAACATGGCCACAACAGTATTTCTGGTCCCAAATGCTTTTTCAAAACCTTGGCACTTTCCATCCAAAGATGGAGTTTATATCCTTGAAACTGGGCAGTGCTTTTGACTGCATCAGAGTCGAATGCAGCAGAAATGAGATTCCTGGGGCTGAGTCACAAGGCAGTACTGCACGCCGCAGGTTCTCTTTCTTGGGAAATTCGCCTGTGGAACCAGCCACCACGTTGCAAGGGGGCCCAGGCCACATGGAGAGACCACATCGAGGTGTTTTAGGTGACAGACCCGGCTGAGGTGTCAGCTGACAGCCATCGCCACCAGGCACGGGAGGGAGCGAGCCTCCTGAGGAGCCGCCCCAGCTGACACCACAGCGCAAAGTAGAGACGCGCTGGTCGCCCCAGCCCCGTTCAAACGGCAGACTTGTGAGCCCAGTAAATGTCAGATTTAAACCCCCAAGTTTTGGGGTAGTTTGATATTCAGTCATAGTAACTGGAACTTCCAACATGAGTACATGGAAAGTAAGAACAACATATTGCATGGGGGGCAGTTAAGATGGCTGGGACAAAGTGATCTTCATGGTGTCATTTGAAAGGTACAGACCTTGGACTTGCATCTACAAAAGGAAAGCCTCCCTCCCCACTGGCCCAGCCGACCCTTCTAAACGGGCAGAGACAGTTAGGAAAGGTGAGAACTCCCCAAAGGCCAAGTATCTCTCCCCACACAGATGAGCCGCAGCGCCCTGCGCAGGACAGGGCGTGGGCCGTCAGGAGCCAGACGCTGGAGGCGTCCCCCAGCCGCTCTGGAATGACACCTCTTTCTCGCCCCTGCTCTTCTTCCCCTGCATCCGCTCTCTTCCCCTCTCTTCCCCGTCCCCTTCTCTCTCTGAATGCCTCCTTTTACTCTTTCCTACCTTACCTACCTATGTGTTAGACGTTGGTATCTGAGTTGCCAAATATTTGGGAGAAGTCATTGGAATCATTTGTAATGAGGACGATGAAACTTACTTCCTGGGTGGTGCTGAAGATAAATTGGTTTTTTTATGTAAGGCACTGTTGGCATTCTGCTCAGCAGGCTAAAGGCTGGTGTGTGGCTGTGAGTACAGGTGAGCTGGTTAGTGCTTCTGCAGCAGGTCCAGAGACCCCTGCATCGTGATTACTGAGGAAGCTGCTGAAAGAGGCAGATTCCTGGTCTCCATCCCTGTGTGCTGTGCAGAGTGGGTTGTCACCCTTTCCCCGTTTTTTGTCCTCAAAAAATCCCTCCTGGGCCCTCAACAGCTGGCCCTGGCCACGGGCACGCTCTTCTCCTCTTGGTCCTTCCCTGCTGGCTGAGAGTCCTACGTGATCGCTAGGCCAGGAGCAGCCACCAAGAGACGCGATATGGAAGCCACCAGGCTGGGGCGGCAACATGGCGGCCGGGGTCCCGGGGCACCAGCCGGGCACCCATCTCTGCACTTTCACGTGCGAGAGAACAAGTTCTACTTTGTAAAAGCCTTTGTTATTTTGGGTTTTCTGCCCCCTGCCCCGCCCCACCAAATCTGACCGAATCATACCTAATATACCTCGTTCTGGAGAGATCCTAGAAATATGCATTCTTATAGCTCTCCAGATGTTTTCAAAATAAACCGAAGCTTGAGAACTGGCCCAGCTAAATAGCCCTGCATCTCACTGATGGCAGTGAGTCACACACTGATGGCGTGGGCTGGCCCTGGCTCTTGGAATGAACACCTGGGAAGGCTGGGTGGCCACGGCACCTCTGTGTAGTCCTGAGGACCTGACCACACACATATTCTACATGCATGTAGGGGCAGGGCTCCTGGGATCTGTACGCATGGCCCCGATGAACGTTGCTCCTGACCGAGAGCTGGGTCTGTTATCTGAAGACACCGATGAGGCCTGTTGCGAAATTATTTTAAACCAATTGAACTGGGTATATTGATAATAATAATAATAACAATAAAGCACAACCCAGAGAAGCCAGACAACATTAAATCTCCAACAGGTCAGGTAGGGAATGAAAAGCAACAAATGAGAAAGCAGAATGGTACCGAACACAGAGAGGAAAAATTATCTTTGGAGCAGGAACGATTCAGATTAGACACTAATCAGCAAAGCAGGGCCCAGGTGAAGACGAGTTCCAGCTCCTTTGCATCTCTCCTCAGCATCCCCACGCTCGGCTGAAGTAGCAGCCCACATGTCTGAAGCCTGCAGAGAAACTTCTTTCTGTTCTGTAAGATTCCACTGCTGGTTCCAGGACGCCACCTCCTCCTCTGCTGATCACAGACTCGCCCCTCCATCTGGGCTGTCATCCCTTTCAAGTTCAAAGGCTTAACACAGACATTTTATCTAATCTAGGGCTTCTTTTGAGAACCAGGCCTGAAACAATCTTGTTATTCCAAGGTGTGTTTTGCGGGAGGAGGCCCTGGGAGGAGGTTCCAACTCTCAGACACTCGTCCAGCCCCCTGGGGCTTCAGGGCGTCACTCACCCGGTGCCCTTGGGCTGCCCATGTGTAAACCGTGAAGGCCGAGCCCAGAGGTGTGCTGAGGGTGACTCCTGTTGCTGAGTTTGCAGAGAGAAGAGCCATTCCTCTGAGAAGGGAATCCAGCAGCCTGCCCACAGTCAGGCCCACCTGGGCAGCACCTGACACAGTTAGGACTGGGCAGTGCGGCCTGGATTTTTCCTACTCAAGTGGCCCTGGCTCCGGAGCTGTGCTCCATGGTTAGTAACCAACAGGGCTCCAGGATGAGTTTAACCCATGAAAGGATGTGGTGAGACGTGATGCTGTGTAGACGGGGAGTGAACTGGAAGAAAGCAGAGGAGATTCCCACATGCAGTGGATACAGGGGCTTAAAATTATATTTATTTAAAATTTTTTATTGAAATACAGTTGATTTACAATGTTGTGTTAGTTTCAGGTGTCCAGCAAAGTGATTCAGATGTATGTACACATATATATATTCTTTTAGAGTCTTTTCCATTATAGGTTATTACAAGATATTGAGTATAGTTCCCTGTGCTATACAGTAGGTCTTTGTTGTTTATCTATTTTATAAATAGTAGTACACACTACTATATGTTAATCCCAAATTCCTAATTTATCCCCCCCCGTTTTTTACCTTTCCCCTTTGGTAACCGTACATTTGTTTTCTATGTCTGTGAATCTATTTCCCTTTTGTAAATAAGTTCATTTGTATCATTAAAAATTACATTTAGCTAACTCCCAAATGTGCTTCTAAATTTCTCAGCTGGGCCCCTAAATCTTCATGTCTTTCCTCTATCTTCTGTTATCTCAACCTTCTTTTCCACTTTTCATATCTCTTCGTCTGTCTCTGTTGTATTTTCTGGAAAATGTCCTCACCTTTGTCTCTAAACTTTTCTACTGAGTTCCATTTCTATCACACTTTTCATTTCTAAGAGCTTTTTGTTCTCTGAGATTAAACATAGTATGTGTTGTTCTGTTCTGTCTCATGAGTAACATATTATCTGAGGACATTAAGAAGAGGTTTTGTCCTGACACTGCTTCTCCTCTTATGATCCCTATTTTCTCCTATTTTCTCTCTGCTTCTGTTTGTTGCTTTGATTTCTATCTTTCAGGCGAGAAGGTTTCTTCAGTCCAATCACGTTCTTTCTCGTGGGCCACATTTAGGAACCTGGGGCTGAGGAGCTGATGGGAAGCTCTGAGGAGAAGGGAAGGTTTGCCTGGGGCATTTGGGTCCTCTGGTCGGCATCCCCTGGACCTGGCTTGGTCAGTTTCTTCTGGGAAGGATCCCTCAGTCCCCACCCCGGTGGGTGAAGCGTAGCTGCCTCGTGTCTGGGACAAGGAAAGAGAAGGAAGTCTCTCCATCAGTGTGAGCAACTCTTCGTCCCTGTTTCAGACCTTAAACTGTCCCAGTGTTCCTCTATTGGAGGGCCTCTGCTCTATCCTGGCCAAGAAATAAACCTCCAGTGTTCAGGGGAGTAGGCAAGGAAAAACTGGGGTTCTGATGGCTTCTTAATTTTCAAATGGCCCTTGTTTTTCTTCCACAGCCCATCCATCGACTTTCCAAAAGCAGCTGGAGGGGCCCATGCCGAAGCCTTCTCATCAGAGGTGATATTCTAAAGGGCTAAGCCACCAGCGTGGACACCACAGCCAACCAGGAGAAGCACCATGCGGTCTAAACTGAGCACTGCCTGTGCCTTGTGTGCTGAGGACCACTCTGGGGGCGGGTGGGGAGGGGTTAGGAGAAACCAGGTCAGTGCTTGGGGTGGGACTCGGCTGTCTTATGTTTGTGCTGCATCATTTCCCACTCTCCCTTTGCTTTCCAACTTTCACAATTTTGTTGTTTATGTTTCTTCTCTTTGCTCCTTGTGGGTTATGCGTTAAATTTTATTTTCTGTTTCATTGGTGGGGCTTAAGAACACCTGAAAGTAGAGAAAGTTGCTCTGCCCTCTTGACCTGGAGCTCCTCATTCATTCTTTTGAAGAAGGACGGGGGTGAACAGAAAGGTCAATATGCAGACAAGAGAAGCCCAGAGCGGCAGAAACAGGCAGCACGCCCACCCTTAGCAGAGTCATCCCTGCAACCGGGCCGCCTGGGGGTGATGTTGGCTCTGCCACTGACTCACTGTGCCACTGTACCCTCTACGCCTGGGTTTTTATATGTAAAAGGGCCAGTAAGAGCCTTTACATCATAGGTATATTGTAAGCATTCGATGAGGGGTATATGGAAAGCACTAAGAACAATACCTGACCTAGAAACTGCTGTATCAGTGCTAGCCGATTTTTTTTTTTTTTTTTTTTTTGGTTACGATTGTATAAAATTTCTGGGGTCGAGAAATAACTTTTGAAAACATGGCTCTTTAAACAGTTCAACCTGTTGTAGAAAAACGAGAAGCAGCTTGAGAGTGATCAGGATGAGTCTCTACCTCAAGCTTCCTAACCATCTCCCCTGCATAGTCCATGGGCCACTTCTGCGGACCTGTAGGAAGCTGGCAGAACTCACAGGTTTCCAGAGCAGGTCCTGCTGATAAAGCCTCTGCAGATATATTCCTGCATCTCTGGCTGATTCCATCTGCAGATATATTTCTGCATCTCTGGCTGATTCCATCTGCAGATATATTCCTGCATCTCTGGCTGATTCCATCTGCAGATATATTCCTGCATCTCTGGCTGATTCCATCTGCAGATATATTCCTGCATCTCTGGCTGATTCCATCTGCAGATATATTCCTGCATCTCTGGCTGATTCCTTCTGCAGATATATTCCTGCATCTCTGGCTGATTCCATCTGCAGATATATTCCTGCATCTCTGGCTGATTCCATCTAGTGAAGAATCCTTGAAGTTGAATGTAAAAGAAGTTTTTTTGCCATTTCTTTATGAAAATATTTCACATATCACGCAGCTTTTAGAGACGACTACATTGGTAGCAATGGCCTCTATTTTCAAAGGAGTCTTTTTTCAGGTCTGGCTTCTCATGGCAAATGTATGATTTAAAGTGATTTTCATATATATGTGTTAGCATACAGTATTTGTTTTTTTCTTTCTGACTTACTGCACTCTGTAGACACAGGGAGGGGAAAGGGTAAGCTGGGATGAAGTGAGAGAGTGGCATGGACATGTATACACCACCAAATGTAAAATAGATAGCTAGTGGGAAGCAGCCGCATGGCACAGGGAGATCAGCTCGGTGCTTTGTGACCACCTAGAAGGGTGGGATAGGGAGGGTGGGAGGGAGACGCAAGAGGGAGGGGATATGGGGATATATGTATACTATACATATAGCTGATTCACCTTGTTATACAGCAGAAACTAACACACCATTGTAAAGCAATTATACTCCAATAAAGATGTTAAAAAATAATAAATAAATAAATAAATGACTTTCAGATTGACTTTAATTTGGGGGAAAAAGAAAGCAGTGGACTTAAATTAGGAATTTTTCTTTTTAGAAGCATTCTCCCTCTCTCCTCCTCCTCCACACACACACACGCGCGCGCACACACACACACACACACACACACACACACTCACAGAGATGATTTTTCTCCATAGACTGGGAAAACATTCTTTATCCAAGACTGAATTCTCTGCTTTGTGGCAAAAAGTATTTCTTCCATTCTAATGCTACTTAGTGTTTGGCATTAATTTGGTAACAAATCAGCAATAGACAATTTGACATAGCTAAAGTCAGGTTTTTTTGGTCCATGTCAAGATAATAAGGACACCTAGGAACTCAAAATGATATGATCACTTTCACAGAAGACCTTTCTCTCCGTGGGTCTAAAAATCATGCCAAAAATAGCACTAGATACCAAAAGGACAAGTGGCCTGGCTTAATGCCCTGTTGTTGATAGGATGGGCATCTTGTTGTCAACAAGAAGTTGCAAGTGGCAGAGGGCATCCCACCTCTGAAAATAAACACTTCCCATGACTGGAGTTGCGTTGTTTAGCATCTATGAAACACAGGGATCTGAAGGTGAAAGTCAAACGTAAAGACCAACCACAACACTACCACCATCGACAACAGTGAGACCCGTGCTTAGAGGTTACCACTGCATGGTAAGAACCAATTCTTTTGAAGGATATATTTCTTTATATTTTTAATTGACTTTAATTAGATGACTTTTTACAGCCAAATTTTAGTCAAACTCATAAGGATCTATATATAACCAAGAAAGATAGTCTATTAATTTTTGATGAGAAATACAACGGGCCAATTGATCAGGCTCACGTGAATGAAGCAATTAAGCTCAACTGTCATCAGAAGCTGCCCGGTTAGCTGGACAGAGTGAAGGGATGAGACCTGTCATTCAGACAGGGACATTGGCCTCTCTATGGGCAAGGACAGCTTTCCTCTGCAAGGGTGGGCGCACTGCCTGTTTCGGCCGCTCTGGGTTTCTCTTGTCTGAGTATTGATCTTTCTGTTCACCGGCTCTTTCTTCAAAAGGGTTCAACCCAACACTTCTATTTCAGGTTTTTATTCCCTACAAAATAAGCATGCCCGAGTTCCCTCCCTGGATTGAGTTCTCAGCATCGCCACGTGGTCCAGCCACATAATTTCAGATAAATACCTGGGCTGTGCCCACAGGGACTAGGGCAACCAGTGCCATCGGATTTCCTTGACTTTCAAAAGACAAGTTTTCCCTTTTTCTCAGGGTTCCTGGGAAAGTTGGGGGGGGTGGGGAACAGGGGATGGTCATTTGAAAGCTCAGGTATGCTCAACACATGGAAGTAGGAATTTTAATGCAAAACCAAAACTATATTCTTAGTACTTTCCAAAGTCACATAAGACTCTGACAGCCCTTTAGAGCATCTGGAGCAGTTGCCTTTAGCTCCAGGAACAAGGAGACCAAGGGCAGTGCCTGAGGTTACACAGTAGAACCCAGCTCCGTGACCTTCAGCCCAGGTTCGAAAGGTCACCTCCACCGAGGTGCACACTCACCGTTTCCTCAAGGGACAGAGACTCTCAGGGATGACCTTCTTTTGGGAAAAGCACCCCTTCACTGCTTCCAAACCCCAGAGCCTCTCCTCTAGGAGGTAACACTGTCTTGGTAGCCGACACATGGGACAGCGCACAGCAGACTGGAGGGGGCTAGCCTGGAGCCATGATCTCTGGCGGGTGGTCTGGGATCACCAGGGACACACAGGGCCCTCGGGGTATCCTCCCATCTGGCCTCTTAGCATGTTTATACTTAATATGTGATGATGTATAATTTTCTTTTGATAGGGGTCACTTATTTGCTTCAGATATCCTTTGTCTGTCAAATCAAAACAGCACCGATGTTGACTGTTACTCTCTGACGTCAAACAGAACATAAATTGCAGCTCGAGGCCACGCAGACACACACTGAGTAGAGGCACCCATCAACGTTACCTCCGCTGGTCAAACAATGCTGGTTACTGGGTCATGCCCGGACCTCAGAGCTAGTGAATACTGGCCCTACTGTGTGCTTCAAAGGGCCCTCAACACAAGGGGGAAGAGCTACCTCCATAAAACGAAGGGTGTGGTGCTCAGTTTGCCTCAGTGTCTCTCGTCAGACTGGAATGCAGAGCAAAGTGATGTTGTCACAGAGAGGATGCTATGCTTGGAGCCGCAAGAGCCCCGCTGAAGTCCTGGCCAACAACCAGCTGTGTGACCTTGAGCAGGTTACTCCAACTTCGAGCCTCAGCTTTCTCATCTCTGAAGTGGGGCTAAGACCTACACCCCATCATTGTTACGAGTACAAAATAAGCTTCCATATGTTAAGGTCTGTGAATCAGACGCACGATAAGTGCTCACGAAATGCCTACATATGCATTCGAAGGTTCATTCATTCATTCATAAAGGAAATCAAGAGATTAGGGAGCAGAAAGGAATTGGGGCCTACGTTGGAGCTTACATGGTACAGTTTCTAAAGACACGCATAGAGGCATAAGGAAAGAACTTCATTTGAGGCACCAAGGTGACAAGATGGAAAGTGGAATGAGGGTGGCTCCTGCCTGGAGTGACGGGTGAGTCTGGGCAGGGCAGTTTGGGTGAAATGGTTTCGAGCTGAGCGGACGGAGCCCAGGAGCCGGATGGTGTTCAGATGCCACAAGGTCAGCAGTAGGAAACTGCAGGGAGAGAAGCAAAGGAAAGATCCCGAGGGCTGCCTGTGGCCTGCAAGTAAGGGAGACAGACCAGGGGCCGGCAAAGGATGGCAGCACCCTCCCTGGGGCCATGTTCACGGGCTTCAGCAGGACGTCTGCTCTTAGCTTCAGTCCTGGTTCAGGAATTCTAGTTCTGACACCACTGATGCATAAGTGTGAGGCTCACATCAGCCCTCACTTGAATTTTTTTCTCTCCTTACTTTCCACGTTGGGCCGTTTGTGCAGGGAGCCTGGGAGGAAGCCGTGTTTGTTAGCACTGCCCCAAAAGCCCGTCCAAGTGCTTGGAATGTCGATAGAAATGTACATCAGGGCCATGATGCGGTGAATCAAAGATGTGCAGAGAGATGGAAAAGCCTTGACCTTGTGTTCGTACTTGGGAACTGGTGTCCACATGTCTGAGTTCATGGACCAGGCTAACTCTCCACAGCGGCGGTCCACAACCTTTTTGGCACCAGGGACCAGTTTCATAGAAGACAATTCTTCCACTGACTGCGGGGGGGGGGGGGGGGGGCGGGGCGGTGGATGGTTCTGGCACATTACATTTACTGTGCACTTTATTTCCGTTATTATTACATTGTAATATATAATGAAATAAGTATACAGCTCACCGTAATGCTCACAGGAGGTGGAGCTCAGGTGGTAAAGCGAGCGGTGGGAAGCCGCTGTGCATACAGATGAAGCTCCGCTCGCTCACCCGCCGCTCCCCTCCTGCTGTGTGACCCGGTTCCTAACAGGCCACGGACTAGTTCCGGTCCGTGGCCTGGGGGTTGGGCATCCCTGCTCTACAGGGTTCTTGGGCCGCAGCCCTCCCCCTGCAGTGTGGGAACCTCCGTAGGCCTTGCTGGATGGAGAGAACACCGGGCTATAGGGGAGGGTTGTTAGTTTCTGGTCCAGAGAGGCAGAAGCCTTACTGTTGTGTGACTGCTTAATCCAGGTGCCTCGGCCCCGGCAGTGCATCGACCTGCCCCTGAGTGTCCCAGTGGCGGCAGGCGGTGCTGGCCGAGCTGAGTCCTGGGAGCCGAAAGCTTCACCTGAACAAACAGCTGTGTCATCTCCACCGAATGCTGTGCGATTCAGGTCTGGGAATCAGGCCTTCTCAATGAGAAATGCCACAGCTTATGTTCTTTCGGCCATTGTGAGCAGCTTCAGAAATACTTACTAGTCCGGTACACAGCCTGGACGGGCTGTCCTTTGGAGGACCAGCGCTGTGCGCTCTGGCCTGCCTCCTTCCCTGCTGTAGTCAAGACACAACAACAGAGCAGACAGGAGCGCCTGACACAGCCTACCATGCCCTTTGCTAGCCTAGACGGGAACCCGAAGGTCAGAGGCGGGTGTCTGCTGTACAGATGCTGGATGCTGGGTGTGGGGCCTCTGCTCCCCTTCAGCCTTGAAGCAGCTGGCAGACGCAGTTCAGCGTCAAGCTGCTGGAACATGCACACTTTTGGACCGGGTCCTTCCGCCAATGAGAGGTGATTCTCAAAAAGAGACCCTCTCCTCCTAAATCAATCTGTCCAGGAGGTGAGTGATGCTTGGGGCTGGAGTCCTCTTAACCGCTCCTGAGGTTTGTGCCAGGGCCGCCCATGAACAGCCTCTTCAGGGAGTTTCCACCCTGCTCGCCACCTACTTCCCCAAGGACCTGTCATTTACAGAGCGCTGCAAAGGGAACGATTGTGGGGACCTGGCTGGAAGGGCCCTCCGAGTGCCCACGTCGGGCAGGAGAGGCACAGGCTCTGCCCTGGGCAGGAACCCCAGCACGCAAATCAGCTGGCCTCTCGCAGGGACCAGGTGGAGGATGGGGCGGGGAGTTTACAAAGGGGGTCTGGACAGCCCCCTTGGAGAGCAATCTGGCAGTTTCTTACCAAATTATACATTTACCGTATGGCCCAGCCATTCTACCTCTAGCTACTTACCCAAGAAAAATGATAACGTGCCTATGAGAAATTCTGTATGCGAACATTCACAGCAGTCTCGTTCACAACAGCCCCAAGCTGGAAGCCACTCAAGTGTTACACGGCGAGAACACATGAGCAAACTAGTCTATCCACTCACTGGACCACTCCTCAGCAGTAAAAGGAATGACCTACCTGCACCAGCAGCGACGTGGGTGAACCCTGAAAGCAGGCACGCTAACGAAGCAGCCACTCACCAGGACTACGTACACATGACTCCATATATAAGACATTCTGGAAAAGGCAGAACTACAGGGCTGGACGCCAGGGGCACCCACAGTGGGTGGGGTATGGGCATGGCGGAATACTCTGGGGACATGGAAATGTTCCCTGTCTTGGTTGTGGAGGTGCTTCTATGATTGCACCCGTTAGTCAAAACATAATGAAAACTTCTCATTTAAAAAGTGTGAGTTTTACTATAAGTAAGTTATGCTGCAATGAGGCTGTAGCTATATAGATGTGACCAGTGTATCCTTGTCTCTCTAGAGTCTGGATGACCGCCCATCCCACTGTCCTTGAGAGCTGCTTTTCTGGACAAGGCTGTCCTTGAGGTTTAATCTATGCGAATGTCACTGAAGTAAATAAGGCAGGGGGCTTTGTGTCCAGCCCCCGTACGGACCGCCTAGATCAGAGAGAAGGTGATGTGAAGACAGAACAAAATAGACTAGACAGCAAGCGACACACGTGGCCTTTCCACTCTCCATCCGTGGCTAGTATAGTCCTGCTTGTGGCGGGGGTGTATGCCCATCATTTTGCAGCAGGAGTGGATGCACAGCACACGCTGCTGCAAGCATCTGGCAGGCTTGGCCTCCAGGGCAGTCTGCCACATGCACCAGCCTTTTCTCTTTAGGAAAAGGTCTGTGAACAAGAACAGAGCTGACCTCAGGGACGCAGACAGAGTCTTCTCAGGTGACTGACACTCAGGCCCAGTTGAAAGGGTTCAACATAGTTGCCTCTAATTTTGTGTGACATAGAACTGGCCCTGTGATTCTTCAAGAGAAGCTGGTGAGCAAATGCACGAATCGGAATAGGCGGCTTCCAGGCTGAGCCCACTAGGTGGCGCTCACGTCAAACTCCAGCCCAGACACAGAATGAGCCTGAGTCCACTGTCCCATTCTGGGCATGAACTCAGAAGACAAAAGCGCAAGGCTGTATCTCATCTCCGCGGTGCAGACGGCAATGCTATTGAGCCTTTAATGCATATCATTAAATAAATCTCCAAGAACGCTGTTAACCTGCGACCTGCCACTATTTCTCTGTCGAGAGGACAAAGAAATCAGTGTTTCTGGGGAAATGTTTGTCATTTTTTTCCAGAAATAGAAGGGTTATTTCTCAGCTCCGGATAAAGTCCTGGGGGTCACTTAGTGATGAGAGCAAGTGAAGAAGTGGGGTAGGACCAGCTGACCCCAGATATTCAAACTAGAAACACCAGTAACTTAAAAGAACTCTCGTGAGGTCCCACCCTCTGAGACTCTGGTCTAACTGATTTGGGGTGGGTCCCAGGCTTGCATCTTATACTAGACAATATCATTTAATTAATTAACTAACTTCCTCAACTGTCAGCCAACATCTACGGACTCCCTCTTGCATTGGGAACAATTCAAGGATACGAACATACACGTTTAGGCTCCACAAGGCGCCTGACAAAATGACGCATCATGCATATCTTCACCTCATTTCCAAACGGGTTTGTTTGCCTGAAAATCTTCAGATGTGGCAGGCAAGTTTTTGAGGACAGCAAATGATTCAGTGGAAAAGAACCCCTTTGCATGTGGCTAGTGGCTTTTCTGTCGGTAGCTCAGATCTACGGGTGCAGCCTCTCCTGTGGTTATTCTTGGGCAGCCCTGTTCTCATCCTGAGCAACGGCCACCAGGGCCACAGACACAGGCCAAGCCCCTCCCAGCAAAACCCCTCTTTCTGACACCTGACACCTTAGAATTCAGGAGAGAAATGTGTCGGGCAGTAAATGCATATTGAAAACATTTCTAAACATTCTGTTCAGAAACATTATATACCTACAACAAGGTAACTAGCAATCTAACGCAAGGATACATTACAGTGTGAAATGTGAGGCAGTCTTACTCCAGGGGTGCAGGAAGCTGCAGGGGGATTTTTACGGGAGGGGTTTTGATGTCGGGGCTTGAAGGAGCAGAAGGAGTTGGACACCATGAGCAGGAAGTTTCTGGCGCGTGTGTGGAGGATGGGGTGAAGGTAGGGGAGAGCAAAGGCGGGAGGGCCTTCTGCGGGGGGCAGTGCTGGCACACGCCACCGATGCGGTCCTTGAGGCAAGCAGGTCCGGCACCTGGAAGGCATCACGTGTATCTCCACTCCCCTCCACCTCCACCCTGACGCGTCGATCACGGCATCCTTCCCCACAGAGCCCAGGCCTAGCTCTAGACCACCTTTAAACTCAGCGCTCCAGGAAGCCATTAGAACTGATCAGAGCTGGCACCGAGGATGAGATTTATTTTCTGTCTAAAGGTAGGGAAATTGCGGGGAGAGAGATTAATTAGATTTGGTTGTATAATGGAAGGTCTTGTTTCCACCATGAAAAAAGCCCGTAGTGCATTCTGCACTCCAGAATAGGCACTTAAACGCACCATCTCGTTATCCTACAGTACTTCATAACCTTTACATGAACCCTATCAGTCAGGCATTTTATTTCCATCATATGTGCGGAGTAATAGTGCCGAGAGAAGCAAAGAAACTTTTTCATGATTACACAGGTAGAAAGGCTGACTGGGAATTTATTCCCAGATAGATTTGACTTTAAAGTGCATGTTATTTTGATAGTGCTTGCTAACAGTTTGGATTTCAGGGGAGGAAGGGAGAGATGGAGGGTGGCCTGGAGGGGAAGGGAGCAGGAGGGGCGGAAGCAGCTAAGACCAAGTCCTACAGGAGAGCTCAGAGCTGTCCACAGTTCTGAAATTACTGTGAAAGCCGATTACAGCAGGACTCTCCCTGCCGGATGCCACGGTAGACACGTAAAATGCCATTCTCAGAACTCTCTTTCTCCTACATTTTGGCTTCATGTTGGCACCTCCTCAGGGTATACAAGCAATCCTATTCACGCAACTTCTGGCAGCTCTGCAGAGCAAAGTGTGTCTGAGTGGAAGGTCCAGTGCAGGGTCCTGGGAAGGAGATGTGGAGACACACACTGCTGGGATTCTCTCCACTGCCCTCATGAACTCACTACTTTCAATATTCTCATGCATCAGGCTCAACTCACACAGGCACAGGCTGCCACAGATTTAATTAGAGGGACATGGAGCATAAACCCTTGGCATCTGTCTTCATTTTCCAAGTGAACACCAGATGCCCATAACCCCAATCATGTGGTCCCTACACTGAGCCTTCACTGCTCCCCACCGGGTCTCCTAATTGGCTCCATGTTCCTGTTCATCCCTTTCCTTCTCTCTACACACATGCATAAAACTAATCCACGCCCGCCACCTTCACCACGTCTCTCTTCTGCTCCGTGTTCAGTGTGTTCTTATTGGAAAGACCCATCACACCGGGGTGGGGTTTAGGTCTTCCACACGCCAGGCTCACCCTAAACCCACCCAACCCTATCTCTCCCCATGCAGAGCCCCATGAGAACAGCCCTGCTCGGGCCTGGCCTGGCACCCCACTAACTCCAGGAAGATGCTGGCTCATGGAAAAGGTCAAGCCTGTTTAATGATTTACCCGACCTGGAACATCTCCTCTCTGTCTCCATCTATTAGACCAAACCAAACCAAACAAGACAAAACTTACTCAATTATAAGGCTCCACTCAAGCCAGACTTCCTTTCTGAGATCCTTTATGACAGCTCTTCTTTTGTGTTCAGTGTCTAAAATACCCATTTGAGGCACTTAATTTTATATTGTTATATAAGTCTGTGTCTTTCCTCTTCAACGAGATTTTAAACTTCTGAAGGATAGCAGCTGTGCTTTTGTTGCTCAATACAGCATTTCAATAAATGTTTGTTGACTTATATTGTCTTTTCGGCTTCCACTGGAGGCAAAATAAGAAAGTCTTAAAAATTAATTGCAGTAAGTCAGATTGAGATGAGATAAACAGAACTTATTGAGCATTGAGAACTGTAGATAGTTGAAGCTATAGACATCTCTTCTAAGAGAGAAATTAAAATCACATGCGCAGGACTTCCCTGGTGGCACAGTGGTTAAGAATCCGCCTGCCAATGCAGGGGACATGGGTTCGAGCCCTGGTCCAGGAAGATCCCACATGCTGTGGAGCAACTAAGCCTATGCACCATAACTACTGAGCCCACGTACCACAACTACTGATGCCTGCGCGCCTAGAGCCCGTGCTCTGCAATAAGAGAAGCCACCACAATGAGAAGCCCATGCACCACAACAAAGAGTAGGCCCCACTTACTGCAACTACAGAAAGCCTGCGTGCAGCAACAAAGACCCAACGCAGCCAATAAATTAATTAATTAATTTTTAAAAATCACATGGGCATTAAAATCACCTGAGTGTCACAGAACAAGTCTTAGCTTTGAAAAATTATTAAAGGGAATTTTATTATTGTAGGGGTTATATCATTCCTCTCCTTGTAACAGAAAGGATTTGAGCTGGCTAGAAAGTAAAGTCTAAAAAAATTTAATTACAAGACTATAAATATATATTGGGGATATATTACAATATGAAGAATAACATTCCCAGGCATTCACTAGAAGCAAAATTCTCTGCTGTGCACTTTGCATGTATCATTCCACTTAATTCTTATAATGTGCCTATGAGGTGAGCACTATTATTAACATCTTAAAAATATGGAAACTAAGATCTGTAGAAGTACAGCAACTATCAAGGTCACACAGCCAACAGTCAGTTGCAGACTGGAATTCACATTAAGGTCTCTGGGACCACAGGGCTTCAGTTCTTAACTCCTGTGTCATGATATCAGGCAAGGTACTGGGGCATTGTGCTATGTTGTCAACCTAGATTTCTATTTTCTAAATAAATGGAATGCTCTTCTGCATCCCAGCCTATAATGTTAGAGAGTAACCCTGGGCAGAAGGAATCTATGTCTCAGTTTATTATTTTCACAGATGCAGAATGTGACTTCATAAGTCAACCGGAGTTCCAAAGGAATACAATTCTGTACAATTTGTTTGGTACAGGTAAATAAGCAAGGTTAGGGCAACAATACCCACAGAGGATGGCCTGACATGTAAACAAAATGCCTCTGAATACTTCTCAGTTTCTGTTCTATTATTGCTCTGCTTGTCAAACTCCAAAATGCCAATGCTACATAACTACAGGGTATACCAAATTTTTCTTAAAATTGATTTCTGTTATAGAAGGATTGATTTTCTCTAGCCCATATGATTTTCAGAATGATCTTAAAAGATACAAGAAATTATAATTATATAGAAATATAATTTTTCTAAAAAAAAGCACTCAAGCCAATGGGAAAACTAATCCAAAAAAGAGTCATGTCAGGAAAATGTCAAGAAACAGCCAAGTCTACCAAAAACTGCTATGAAAACACACAATGGACCCTTAACAGAGAACATTTACCTGGTTATAATCTCTACTATGAAAGATTGCTTTATTTTGTTGACATTCTGATATAAAGACTTAGTGAAACACTTTATGTTAAAAATAATAGCTTTGGGCTTCCCTGGTGGCGCAGTGGTTGAGAGTCTGCCTGCCGATGCAGGGGACGCGGGTTTGTGCCCCGGTCCGGGAAGATCCCACATGTCGCGGAGCGGCTGGGCCCATGAGCCATGGCCGCTGAGCCTGCGTGTCCGGAGCCTGTGCTCCGCAATGGGAGAGGCCACAACAGTGAGAGGCCCGCGTACCGCAAAAAAAAAAAAAAGCAATAAATTAGCACCACTAAAAATCTGATATTTACAGCTGTAATTTTACCCAAGGCAGTTGTTCTGATGGCACAGGATTGAGAGCGAGCCAGGCCATGCTGGATTCCAGCTCTCCTGGGCACCAGCTATGAGATGACAGAGTTCTCACTGTGAAAGGCGGAGAAGAATGCTTTTTTGCAGGACTGATATCCTAGGGTGGGCGCACTTAAGACTCATTCAATACATGATGGCAATTATTATTACTATGATTATTTAAAAAATACCAAAAGCAGCTCACTCTTCGTTGGCATCCTCTATGGAGGGGTCATCATCCTCATCATGAGCACTGAAACCAAGGCTTCAGCCATACCATCTTGTCCTTCGGTTTGTGGCTGGTTTGGCAAACTCTTGTGCCAGGTCCTCAGAACCTATTTCTCTTAAATTCTAACTGATGCAGTAAAATCTTTACACCATGTGTCAAGCACAAAATGCTTTTCAGGTTTTGAGTTTTACAAATTTATATAAGATGAAATGAAATATCCATCATCTACAATAAATTCTATTGTTCCCAGAAGGGGTAGATAAATCTCAAGGCATAATATACTCCTGCCTGCCGTGACCCTGGAAGATGCATATCTGCTTGAAAAATAATAGAATAATTCGTCCTTAGTGAAAAACATTTGAGTTTCTATTTGAACTGTGCTTTTTTTTTTTAAAAAAAACACCTATGGATACTTTGTTTTCACTACGGGGGTCATCTTCAGTTTCTCGGGGCTTGATTTTTCTACTAGTATAATGGAAACGATTAATCACATTTGGCCGCATGTCTACATGTATCTTTCATTTATCAAGTGAAATTATTTTCCCCATGTTGTTTTTCCAAGGATATGCTCATATTCTACCTAAACTTAGTAGAAAACAGACAGCAGCAGTTGTGAAACACAGATGCTGTGATTAATGCTCTCTATGGAACAATACTTTTTAGCAACTCCTGCTGTTTGTTTAAATTTGCTTAGGAAAATTAGGATGCCTCCCCGTAAATAGTCACAGGAATTTACACAACATTGCCAGTAGCACAATCCCATTTCTTTGAACATTTCCTGAGCACTTCACCTTTTCGAACAAAAAGTGAGAGAAACCGTGGAGGGTATGAAGGAGAAGGAAAAGGTGGGAACAAGAACACAGGCAGGGGTGAGGGTGGAGGGGTTGTAGGTGGGTGGGGGAGGGGAGGAAGAAGGAGGAAGGAGGAAGACGAGGGGAGAGAAAGAAAATAAAAATGGAAGCAGTAAAAGCCATCCCTGCCACACTCTCCTTGCTCTGCAACTGGTTTTCCCCTTGCCCACTCAACAAATGGCTCCACCAAACTTCAATCATGTCTTAACACCTCCGGACTCCAAAGATGAGTTCCTGATAACGCACCCCACGCTGTGTGCGGCTGTGTCTACCCAGAACTGAAAACTCAGCAAAATCACGCTTGCACTCATGTCTTCCCTCCCCACTCACACTTTTGGGTCCCAAATGTTGCATTTTTGAGAAACAAGATGAGCTTAGGGGTGCTGCCCTCTCTATTACGTATATAAAACCAGGAACCTTCCTGGGAGTCCTAGGTCGAATCACCATGCCCTAGAGGGGCCACAGCTGATTACAAAGTGGGGCGGGGAAGGGGGAATCTTTCTCTGCAAACCTGGGAACCAGAGCAGGAAGTGGTGGAGCTGTTCTAGGAAGGGGGGCTTCACAAATGGGCAAGAAACTGGACTCAAGTGACCCCCTCGGCCCTGGAGGCATCACGGAGGTCCCACAGCATGGGGACACTTTGCTGTCAAGAAATAAGGTGCCTCATTTCCTGCCCTAAGAATTAAGCAACTAATCAGCGCTCTGCTTTGCGCTTTGTTTTGCAGATTTCACGTTAAAAGAAAATGAAAGAACAATCTTACCCATGAGGAATTTTGCTCAGGACATAATATCCAGTATAGGAGTGTTGATATATCTGAAACAGACAAAAAAACACAAGAAACAATAAAACAGGCGTTGAGACAAAGGTTGTGATTATGATATTTTTCAAATCACTGTGACTCCTAATAAACAGCCCTGGACCAAAAGTAGTCAGTCCGGAGACCTGGCAGCAAAGTCTTTTATTTACTCAGGAAGTTAATTTGCATACCCTGTTTGTTTTATTTTCACCATTTGCCTGTAGTTTACCGGGCAGCCAGAGGCTAGATGTCATCTCCATGACTACCTGGCTTGTGATTAAATCAGGGGCAGAGACTTCCAGCTCAAATAAATGTAGCACAGAACTAAGAGGACACTACTCACTGGAGGCTACCTGACAGCCAGCTGGACCCTGAAACTGTAAGACCCACGCACTGCTGTAAACTATGGACGATTCTACTGTGAATCCTCGGTGAGTACTGAAGCCAAGATAGGCTTCACTGGGCAAACTCCTGCCCCCTTGGACAATTTGATGTGCAGGTTTTAGCTTCACAGAATGGTCAATAAACTAAGAACTCATTGCAAGGGGAGCATGGCTTTCAAAACTAAGGTAACAACAACAAAACAGCATTTCCAAACTCCTGTAACCCCCAAATCTCAGATGTCCCTCTTAAACTCTTGAACCCAGGAGAATACTCCCCAACCCATAAATGCAGTGACTACAATGCGAGGGATACCCCCAAAGAAGGGAGAACGTGGTCTCCGTCCTCTCCAGCTTTCTGGATAGAGGCCCTCCCCAGGGTGTGGAATGTGATGGGCTACCCCGCAGGGTTGAAGTGAGATCCGTACATTTCACTTTCTTTCCTCTACCTGTGGAACTTTGGAGAGTTGGCACCCTGTGTGGGCAAATGTTCAGGGACTAGCATTTTAAAAGCAGCTCTCTACAGATAACAGGTGAGGGACATGCAGCTGAGTAAGACAGATCTACTGTAGAGCACGTGTAATATGCATGCATTTGGAACTGATGATGGAAGTGAATCTTCAAAGGAAAAATGGGTAGGATTTGCTAATACCTCTGACCCCCCATCTAGTCTGGGCCCCAAGATTAATTTCTAGGAAGTCACAGTGGATCAGTTATTTGGAGAAAATAAACAACAGCACTTAAGTCCCAATGACGTTTTGCTTGCAGTGATGTCAAGACTCCTGAACCAGACACATGGGGCCTGGGGTGACCTGCTGGATGCAGGAGATGGGCATCTGACTGGGGAGTTACTTTAAATACTGGTCTAATTATGAAGAAATAACCTCTAAGGAACAAAACCGTGAAGAAGAACTTCACAGATTCACAGAGCTGCCATGGCGATCTGGGCGGGGCCAGAGGACCCTAACTGCTGTTTCTGAAGTGCTGCCCAGTGATGCTCCCCCAGGAGAAGAAGGAAAGACCTGTGGACCAGCCCCTGTGTCCTGAGCAGACTGATGCTCAGAGAGCCCCTCCGAGGTCCTGGAGCTTCGACTAAACGTTGCCTCTGTGAGCAGACGCTGGAGCAGAAGCTGGGTGGATCCGTCCCACTTCTCCACGGTTATCGGGTGCTGTGCTGTGTAGTGTTTCCGACCTCTCCTTCCAACACGTGTCTTTTCATACTATGTGTCTCACTTTATTTTCACAGTAACCCCAGGAAGGCAAAAGATTACCTTTGCTTGTTAAGATAGGAAGCTGAGGTGCAGAAAGGGTAGAGGAGGGTGGAGGAAAGGCAAAGGGGATGGGAGGAGGGGAGGCACAGGGAAGAGGGGCAGAGGAGGGAGGGTGGACCCTAATTCCGTACGCTTGAGTGCCGGGGGACTTAGTGACTCAAACAAATAGAATGTGACAGAAATGATGGTCCTAGGCTTCTGAGAGCGGGTTATAAAAGGTAGTGTGGCCACCTCCTAGCTCCCTTTCAGATCACTTGCTCTGGGGGAGGTTGGCCACCATGGTGTGAGGACACTCGAGCAGCCCTGTGAGGAGGTCTATGTGGTGGGGGGCCGAGGTTCTTCCCCATTCGATCACCAACATCCAGCAAGGAACTCAGGGAGCTTGGAAGTGGATTCCTCACCAGCAGTCAAGGCTTCAGATGATGCGGCCCTGGCTGATAACCTCATGAGAGAACGTGAGCCAGAGATGCTCAGATAAGATGGTCCTGAATTCCTGACCCACAGTAATCACGAGGTAAGGTTGGTTATCTTAAGCCACTAAGTTTTAGATAGTTTCTTACACAGCAATAGGTAAATAACCTATCTAGTTTAAATCCAAAGAAAAAAGATAGCTAGTAAATCAGATGTGAGGACACTGAGTTACTGGGTTCCCTCCCTAAAAACTTTCAGCAACTTCTAAAACAAATATACAAATTCCTTATCGAAAAGAGTGTCAGTACAGAAGAAGTGAGGGGCTGGTGGGGGGCCATTATAGGCAAAAACACTTGGAGGAAGCCTTTGAAATGACCGCAGAGAACAGTCCAAAGCACCAAAGGTGACGGTGGTGGTGATGCTGGTGTTGAGAATGGCTAGCATTCTGAAGCACGTACTATGTACTAGGTAGCATGCCAACTCCTTAGCATACATGAATTCATTCAATCTGTATGAGGAAGGTATTAGTATTCCATTTTTAGGATAGGAGAATTGAGTCAAACGCAAGCAGGATTTGGCCTGAGGTCTGTTTCTCTCTAAGCACATATTGGAAATTGCCTGAACAAGGGGTATAGCTCTTAATTCTCAAGTTACAAATCCAAGATGATTGTTGTCAACTGAAAAATCCAGAATACCAACAGACATAATAAACACGCAAAGTAAGGACATGTGCTGTCTTTCTTGGTCTTAATCTGGAAACAGTGATTTCAATTCATTCTCTGGTTATGACATTCCCAAACCCCTAGACTTACATCTTTGCATACCTCTTTAAATATACCTGCAAATGACCCTGAAATTCAGCTTTGTGACTATCTTCTGAGTGGAAGCAATGAGAACAAGGAAGACAGAATTAAAATAACCTCATAAGGGCAATGGTAAGAAGATGAGAGAGAACTACCCCTTTACAATTCTATGTCTGTACTGTCAGGCAAAAAGAAAAAAGACGGCATATATGGATGGGAAATGTAACAGAATATCTGGAAAACTAAATCACTAATTAGAAAAATTCAAACAAAATGAAAGAGAGTCAGGAAGTAGAGACTGGATCTGCCAACTATGTATGGGACAGAAGCATTCCAGAGTAAACTGTTAATGCAAATGGAAAGCCTTTAACATGAAAGTGCAATTATGACTCAGTGCTACTCAAAAAAATGGGGAAGTGGCAGGAAGATGCAAGGATTTTCTCATTGCTCCAAGATGAAACAATCAAATACCATTCTCTTCCACAAAATATTCCCTCTACCTGGAGCCAAAAGAACCCCAGGCACAAAGAAAACAACTTTGAAAGAGGACAAATTTCAAGAGTTTCATTTGCACGATGGCTTACCTCAAAACGCATTAACAATAAACTATATCTCACTGAAAGAATTTGTTCCTTGGAGAGATAAAAGTCTTTCTTTTTTTTTTTTTTTTGTGGTCTCTATCTCCTGTATTTATGCTTCTTTCTTTAAAACAGACTCTAAATACTTCTGATCATGGAAAAAAGTACAAAGAGTTGGAAGTTGGTAAGACTGCATTGTTATTCTGTGAGTGGACTTTTAGAAGTTCATGAATATAAGTTACTTCGGTTTCTTCCCACAGCAACAAATTGCTCTTGAAAAATGAATGCATGAAAACCTGTTACCCAAAATACCATTCACAAGATGGGAAGACAATTTCAGCATAGTATTTTTTAAAATATATCATGCAACATAGTTGATACTGACATTCAATAATTGGGAAAAAATAACCAGTGAAGGGCTTGTCTTGGGCTAAGGTCATATTTGGTCTGCTTCTAATATTTCTGAAACATCACTCTGCCCACAGCTTTCTTTCTGATCCTCTCCCTTCATCACCCCCTGAGCCACACTTTTGATTTCTCTCCGGTCTTTCCTACCTCAGCCCCATCACGCATACTAGCCCAGACTCACTTTACATCTTCTTCCTCTATGAAACCTTCCACTCTTGTAGTTTTAAACTATGATTATCTGAATATTGGTAATTTCACAGATCTATCTCCTCAATTGTAGACCAGTGTACCAGATTCCCCCCTCGACATCTCCATCTTATGTCTCACAGGCACCCCAAACTCAATATTCTCCAAGTTATCTCTTATCTACCCTTAAAACCCAGTTCTCCTTTGATACTTCCTATCCCAGTCGGTGGCTCCCTCATCCCCTCAGTAATCTGAGCTGAAAACCTAGTTTTTCCTGACTCCATTCTTTGCCTCCTTCCTCCTCTGGCTCAATTCAATCTATCTCCAAATTGTGCCAGATTAACTTCTTAAGTCCTTCTCAAATCTATCACCCACTCGTCATCCCTATGGCAAGCACCTTCCTTCAGGCCTCCCTCCATCCTTCCTCTCCGGGACTAACCTCTGAGATCTTGACCCCATCCCCTCCTGATACCTGTTGAACTTTATCAACTCCTCTACCACGAATTACGTGCCTTATATTTTTCATCACTCCCTCTCCTTGTTCCTTCTCCCGAATCTGCAGAATTCAAATCTCCCACATTAAAAAATCCTTGGTCGTTCTCCCTGCCACCCCTCCGACTCCTTCTTCTTTGAAACTATCATGGCACTTCATAAGGAAAGTCTACGCTGCTTCACTTTCTATCACTTTGAACCCACTGCATTATCCTCCCGACGTCCTCAAAGCGCCACCTCCAGGCGGATGTCCCGCTGCCGTACACATGATATCTTCCTAATGTCCAGCGGGCTCGCTCTCTCTGCGGTACGTGATAAAGGTGACAGGAATCCTTCTCCCTTCTTCACTCCATGGCGGGTCACTGCTTTCGATCTCCTCTTGCCTTCCTCCTTCCAGCCTCTTTGCCTTTCCTTTCTGCTGCGCAGACCCCTTGAATGGACGCAGGCACCAACGTGCCACTCTTGGGGGTTTCCCTTGTCGGTCTACACCCTTGGTCTGGAAGAGCACATTCATTTCTGCTTTCTGTGAGGCTTCTTACTGAATTCATATTTTTATACTTGGTCCATCTTCTGAGTTCTAGACTCATATCTTCAGCTTGTGTCGGGGCTTTCAGCATAGATGCGTTTACCCAAAACTTTTACACCACATTCAATATTTTGAAAACCAAATAAACTCTTTTCCTCCTAAATAATTCTCTTTGATGTTCTTCCACTTACCTGGTCTCTCGGTAGAAACATACTGGAATTAGCGCCAACCATTTCTATTCCTTCCTTTCCTTACTGTCCATGTACAACTGGTTTCCGAATTTCACTGGACTTTGTAACTTTGGAATGAACCTTAAATTCAGAGCACATTTTCCATCCCCAGTAACACTGCCCTAGTTTGGGATGACCTTCCAGCTGCCCCGCCAGCGCTCCTCCCCTCCTGCCCAAGGCCTCGGCCAGTCCCTGCTTCCCGGCCGGTCGGGAGCAGCGTGGTGGGTGTGGCGGTTCGGGGCAGGTCTGGAGCAGGACACGCCTACTCCCGTGGAGCCACTACTATTCTTATACAGTCTTAGAGGAAGACACAGGGTCAGTTCTCAGCCTGCTGATCGCCGAGGGGTGAACTCAGGAAAATTACTTAACCTCTGAGCCTGAGTGTTAGAGCTGTGAGTATTTGTTCAGGAAATGTAAACCACGAGAAAGGAACCAAGAATGCTCTCGTTTAAATTTTAAGGAGAATTATACGATCGAGTGACTAGCATTATGCAGAATCCATGAAACTTTTTTTTTTCTCTGCTCTTTTGGGCTGTAAGAAAACAGGAATTCCACTGAGAATGCAGAGTTGGAGCTGACCTATTTCAGGGGCTGGGAGAGGTAGGAAAACAACTGAGATTTTGCCCTGGTGCCTGGTCAGCACAATCTCTCTATTCTTTAGTGTTCCAATAGCGAGATGGATGGTCCCCTGAGGTGGTAAGCCCCCCAGCACTGACAGAATTCAAGCAGAGGCTGGACAGCCGCTGTGAGGAGTGCAGCTAGAATGGGTGTGAAACGGAGCAGGACCCTATGGTCCTTGCCCTCCCGTGTCCATCGCCTGCCTTTCATCTGTGGAAACACTTTAGCCAAAGAATAAGTTTAATCAGAGAAATGAGAAAATGCAGAAACAACAGAAAAAAGTCTAAAGAGATCAAATCATAATAGTCAGTAAGCAAAGTCAAGGACCTTTAGTTCCTCCTCAAGGGCTATAGGTAATATTCTGAGCCCTGTCCTGTGAGCTGTCTTACAGATACTGAAACCCACCAGGTAGGAGAAGTTAACTACATGATGACCAGACGTAGCCATGACATAAGCTGCCACAATTCTGAGAACTGGCCTCAAGGAAATGGGAACAAACCGACCCTGGAACTGAAGACTAGCTGTACTTAAAACAATCAAGGTGACGCTGGTCAGACCACCGCAGGACCGATCTCAATATGATGGTCAGAGCTGACTGCGCTGCTGCTGCATGTAGCCCCCTCCCTCGGCCTATAAAAGCTCTTGCCCCCTGCCTGTCAGCGGCGAGGTGGGGGGAGCCGGCCTTTGGACAGAAGTCTGCCCTCTCCCCCCCCCCCACCCCCGGCTGCCGGCCTCCAAACTAAAGCAAACTTCCCTCTCCACCAACCTGGCCTCTTTAATGGCTTTTAAGTGGCGAGCAGCCGGATCCCACTTTCGGTTACAGGTGTGACCATCCCAAAGCAGATGCTCCGGGGCACATGCCTATCCCCTTCCTATTTGATCCTATATTCTATTTATAGAGGAAATTAAACATATCAGAGGGTGCAGATGAGCTCAGAGTAAGAGTCTCCCAAGTTAGGATCAAGGACACATGGATGGAATACATGGTTAAAGAAATAAGGTATGGTAACGTGATGTGAATAGAGGCTAAAAGTACTGGCAAATATTAACACAGGAAAAAGATCGAAAGTGAGATTTGGAAACCGAACAGTAAAAAAAAGAAGAAAAATTATCTGCATGAGATGCACGCTGATGAGTGAAAAAAATAGAAACCTGAAGGGAAAGAATAAAAACTCTAAAAGAAGTTGGAAAATGTGAGATTTCTGGGCTTTAAAATTGGAGAAAATAAAGTGTTTACCCAGAGGGTCTATCTCCTCACAGTTTTAAAAGTTCTATTTCCCAAAGAGAAGGAAATTCCATTAGGTTCTAGCTGGCAATACCCAGCTCTACTGAGAATTAACACACAGCCAGTCCCCCAGGAGAAAGCGAGCAATCTGTCTCCCAAACCCAAGCCAAGGTTTCATGGACCATGACAGATGCTTCATGAGAGTCATGCACTGTTCGTGTTCCTTTTGTAACATTTTGTAAATGTTCCCTCAAAACCTTTTTGAAAACAGCTTTACGGAGGAATAACTGATATATCAAATACTGCCCATATGTGATGTGTGCAAGATGATGAGTTTGGACACGTGTGACACCTGTGGTGGCATCCTCACCATCAAGGCAACGGATGCACCAACACCTTCCAGAGTTGCCTTGTGTCCCTGACAACCTTTCAGGAAGGTGGTGAAGATCAAACAGTTAAGCCTGAAGCCCTGGTGCCCCCTCAGTTAATGTGGGGAGAAGTGAGGTGAGCAAACATACCCTCTGTTTTTTCAAAAATACATCATGAATCGTCACATTCACCTGGTGCATTCCTAAGTCTTGGTCTTGACACATTCTTCTGAACAACCTGCACTGCTGCTTCCATCCATGGTCAGGATCCATGATCATGGAGCAGCTGTCGTGCTTCCGAGAAGCTCTCAAAGACCTGTCTGTGGAATGGCTAATGACCCGGTGGGCCTTCAGGATCTGACAAAGGCTCCCCTGACTATTCCATCCAGGTCCCTCTTTGAATAATTGAAACAACTGAGACATCTACAACATATGATGAGACAGGAGCTAACCAGCTCGTAGGGTCTTTCTGGGAAGAAACGATGAGTATCTTGTCCAGAAACCCTTTCCCTTAACATTTGGAGAAATGGGCCAAGTTCAGAGTGCTGCTTTTTTTGAGGAGTGAGACCAATGGGTCAAAATACTCTAGAGAAGATGCCCAGGTTGGCTGGAGTCTGGAAAGAAAGCCACCTGAGAGACACCCGGAGCAGGTGGTCCGCCCGGAAGAGAGAAGATGAAGGGGAGCTGGAGGGCTGTCCTTACAGGTTTAAGGGGCTTTGTGAGTAAGTGTGGGCAAGCCTGTTCTCATTTACTACAAGAGGAAGGATAATGTTGACAAGTGCGCATGATAGGGAAATCGATTTCAGTCCAACGATGCTAACTTCTGGTGATGAAAGCTATCCAACACTAACAAGGCTTCCCGGCCCCATTACTGAAAGTATGGAGGCTGAATTTGCTGGGGCGTCCAGGTGAATGCAGCGAGTGGCGATGTTGAACCTGGCGACCCTAAACTTCTTCCCCATTCAGAGAACCCGTCAAGTCCCAGTGGAGACCTCGCCCCCTGCCCTCCCCGTCTCTGCTCTGGCCGGTGCTTACGTTTAACTGCGTCTCAGTGTAGGTGCTGAAGCCTGGATCTGGGAGCTCAAGCCTTAGCATGTCCCATCTGACAAGCTCCTGACTGTGACAGAGTCCCACATGAGAACCCACACTGCTTCCTTTCCAACATTCTGGAGAAATCTCATCTCCTGGCAGATTCAAGTCTCTGCTTGATTTTTAATCTCCTGTTCCATTCATGTCTTCTATTGGGCTCTACCCCCAATGACCCAGCATCTTGCCCAAATATCTGACCTCCTGCCTGGTCTCTGTGAATTTCAAGTCCTGATGTTGATGCTGATGGTGATGGGAAGTTTCCTGAAGGCACTGGTCCTTCCAGAGAAGCTGCTCCTTCTGTCAGCACAGGGCCACGATCACCCCTGGGTTCTAATGACTGCATTTGGTATATATTTCCTCACCCTTTGCCAACTTATTTGATATCATTTCGTGAAGTCAAAGTTCTTGCTGTAATAATTTAAAAAGAAAATTTCTCTAGAGGGCCCCAAATAACTAGAAACAAATTGAAACATTTAGTAAAAGAAAAAAAAAAGATGTTTAGCTCCTATGATGTAACATAAATGTTAGGAAATGACTCCATATAAACAAAATGTCCTTTGTTTTCCCCTTGGTTGCATATGCCGTTCCTTCCTCATGATCTGGACCTCACAGTTCAGGGTAAACATCTAGCAGGTGTAAAACAGAGCAGATATAGGGTTGCCAGTTTCAAGCTACAAAAGTAATTAAAAGCCCTTAGGATTCAGTATTTGTATCTCAACTCCTCTCCTCCTGGAAGCACTGGTCTTCCACCAAACTTTCTAAATTTAAGAGAGTAGAGATGGTGGTTTCCTCTTGAACCTGCAGTCTCTTCAAATGTCTAGTTCTGCTCTGCATACCACACCCACCCCTAATATGCCCTAATTCATTCTTTTGCCACCAATCCCCATTCATCTAACTTCTTAGTAGAGAATGTTTCTTTCATCCTCTGTGCCTTTCACACATAACGCTCTCCAGAACTCACTATGAGAACATCTGAG
Organism: Globicephala melas; assembly: GCF_963455315.2. Taxonomy (NCBI): domain Eukaryota; kingdom Metazoa; phylum Chordata; class Mammalia; order Artiodactyla; family Delphinidae; genus Globicephala; species Globicephala melas. The sequence goes on from NC_083322.1 coordinate 3,250,295, forward strand.
GATAAAAACAACATGGTTAAAAATGAGGATGCATCTAAATAAATATCTTAAATTTCAGAGACGAACAGTAAAACTTTCAGCTGTGATTCGGATTGTGTTTCCAAATATACATTTCAAGAGCATCTCTGACATCCAGAAAGAGCTGAGAAATTTCTCTTTAATCATTTCCTGTGTCTTCACTTGGACATTTCAATTCAAGGAGCATGTCCATGTGTCTTAAGCTCATCTTCTGGAGACAAATGAAATCAGTCATAGGGTTGCTAGGAAGAAATTCAAAGGAAGTGATCCATGAGGCTCTCCTTCCTGATTTTCAGGGACACACACCAGCGTGCCCCAACTTCCTCCCGGGCTCTGTCACTCCCTGTCCTCTGCGTGGCCGGCCACTAAGAAACGATGCCCGACTTCCATACTCCTCCTGGCAGCCAACTTCCCTCCCTCACTGCCCTCTCTGTTCTATTGTTTTGCCAGGCCTTTCTGCTGACTCACTCCTGATTTTGCTTGAGGACACAACGTTTTCTTTTTCCTTGCTCTCTTTTCTGTCTCTTCTCACCGGCACTATTGCCTGTAGGATCAGCCTTGTGGAGAGGCAAGATAAAAATAAGTAAAAATTCCTTACATCATAGAGACCTTTAGAATTTACAAACCACTTTTTTCTGTATCCTTTGACTTGACCCTCACAACACCTGGTCCTGCGGCTGGAGTATCGATAGCTCCTCCTCGAGTCTCTTTTAAATTAAGAAACAGAGGCTCAGAGATGCAAACTGATTGGTCCAAGGCCACATACTGTCACAGGAACAGACGCAGGAGGTCAATGTCTTTTCACATGTGGCTTGACCTTGTTCTCACTATAACACCCTGTCAAGAAAGCTTCTCCCACCTTCAATCACCTCCTCTTTACCAGCCGTAAAGGCTACTGATAGACCCATTTTCAAGAGAACAATATTAAGAAGAAAGTAACCGTGAGAAGATTAACGCCAGAGCCATAATTAGCTCTCCCACTGCACAAGACCAGCTAGCAGTCAATGGAAGTCAAGGCCTCGGGGAACGGCACAGAATCCCAGTGGTCCCGCGGGCCAGAGTGAGACACGGAGAGCAAGGAGGACATGAAGAGGGTGACACGGGGGGAAGTCGCTCACTTGCAGCTACACAGGGCTGGGCTTCTGCACCACCTCCTTTGCACAGCAGTTCACCGGCTTCTCTGTAGCCTCTCCTGAGCCCTGTCCCTGTGACACTGAAGGCCAAGTGCACTGGACTCACTTCAAAGGACAGAAAAGGAAGACAGTGCGTGAACACCTGGTTCTCTCCTCTGGTAAACGGGCGTTGATGGATGGAGGACCCACCAGCACTTAATTAGCACAATATAAAGACCAACAGCGGCACGTCCCTCCTTGATAAGAAGGTGCACTGGAAACACCTATGTGCTCCCGGGCCCGGGCTACGTCTGCACCAGGCCTCCACCGAAGGCCCGGGTGAGAAGTCCAGTCAGTTCCTCTCCTCCCTCCGCTCCTTCTCCTCTTCTGTTTTTTTTTCCTTTACATCTCTGTATTTGTGTGTGTATCATAGGACGCTAAATAGCAGGTAGATTGATTTTTGGCAAGTCAGTCTCCCCCCACCGACGCTCACATCACAATTCCAGTCCCCGTTTTTCATCGCCCGCTCACTGTCTCCGCGTGGGTACTCCTCTGCCCTGCTTATCCACGTCTAAGGCGACTCCTTTCTCCTCTCACCGCCTCCTGAATTCCCGTTCACGTGCAGCAGGAACCCTCCTGTGCTCACATGCAGGAGTGGGCTTTGGACCCGGGTCTGACCTCTCACCAGACTGGTGGTTTGGGTACCTTTCTTTCTTTCAGTTTCTTTCCTCTGGATCCCCCTGGACCCAGTACAGGCCCCCGTCCCTCAGGAACTTTCCAAGATGTTGCCATCTGCCCAACACATCCTGATATAACACTTCCTTCACCTTCACTTGAACTTCAGCAAGTTTCCCCCGCCTCCCTCTCGAGTTCCCTTCTCAGAGACTCTCTGATGTGACATCGAAGCGACCTGGGCAGCGTGTTGGCGAGACCCCTCGTCCCCATCCCACAGGCATTAGCATCAGTCAGCTGGTGCCAGATGAGAAGCAAGGGCTGGGGCTTTGCTGCAAATGGCCACAGAGCCACAGCTCCTTGAAGACAGGACCAGGGCACAGTGGTCCAGGAGAGAGCCTTAGCGCCGCCTGGAACGGAGCATCAGGGGACAAGTCGACGGGTCCCCAGGAGTGTGTTCTCCCAGTCATGCCCGACTGAGGGTTTTCTCCAACTGACAGCTGCCCTTCCGTATCAGAAACCCAGCATTCTGCATCCAAGGCTGATTCAGCTACACACTGATGGTTCTTAATCCACAGAGTCCCTTAAAAAGAATCCTTCGTGGGTACGACAGACAATAAATTAGGATACAAGTGACCTGAGAAGATTCTGGAATCCAACAGGTAGAAATCGCTGAGAGCGACCTGTCGCCCAGCTGCCCCAGCAGACACACCGTCTGCGCTGCCACGCTTTGTGTAACACTTCATACTCCCTGCAGTACGACTTCCTTGTAGCTTGTTCTCTCATTTTCATGAACATTTTTGAAGGTTTTGTTCTCATCCACGTTACTCTGTTTTCCATGCACGTCATACTAGGTTTTGTGGGAGGTCATGTCTGTGCTTCCCCGCTTCTCCTCCACCTCTGAGACAGCTCATGTTTCCCTTTCTTGAGTTTCTTGAGAACCCCCCATTCTCAGGCTCTCCTTTGCTTATTCTCAGAGGCCTTTCCTTTCACTTTTCAGCAGTAAGAGATCATCAATGCCCCTGAGACAGGCAGCTTCTGGGTGACATGGACACTAATGGTAGGAAGAGAAGGGGATTCTGGCAGAGGCTAGCTTTCCTGCTCTGATTCCAGCTTGTTTTCTATCCCCTTGGCTGCCTCCTTCTGGAAGAATCAACCCGGGTGAGCAAAGGGCTGGGACTTGTACCACAGCCCTGGGAGTGATTTCAGAGGCTCCAGTGGGTCTGGTTTGACTGGACACCATACACGCACAATGAGGGGTAATCAGGTACCACCAGGGTCCTGCCTATGTGTCCAGAAGAGCAAAATCTGGCATCTGTGATTATCATCATAACCAGCCTCTCCGATGTCTTCTTGATCTGGAATTACCAAACATAATGCCATTGTCACTATATAATGTGCCACCCAAACAGGCACAGAGGAAGTGGAGCGATCAACAATTATGTTGGGAAAACAGGCACAAATTGTTTGTCTGGAACCATCCGTTCCAGACAAACCAAGATATATGGTTTCCCTCGTTATCGTTGCTATGTGAGCGATCCTACCACAGCCCGAATAAGAAATTATTTTCTCAGTTTAACTAGGGGCAGGCACTTGTAAAAAGAAATGCAACAAAGACCTGGTAAATGAGTCTAAAAACAGACGAACTAAGCACGGGGGTGGGGTACTGTGTTGAGCACATCTCCAAGAAGGACTCACAAAGCACGGGGCTGTTGAGGCACCATCTTCGCGCAGGTCAGCTCCCCACACCACGTGGCACCTGCCTCTTTCCCAAGCCTCGAGGCAGATGTCCCACGCCAGAGTTGGACGGCAGTGTTTGCTGGCAGGTGTTATGTGTCCAGCTTGAGGGGAGTGGAGAGGGCACTGGGGCTGAGAGGGGTCGTGGCTGGTAGATGAACAGTGAACACAGGGCAGGAGGAGAAAACCTGGGGACAAGAGGCTGGAAGGACCATCCTTCTTCAAGTCAGAAGAGGTAACTTAAAGGTTTAGAAAGCGCATACTGAAACAAATGTAGAAAAAGCCCTGTAATCGATTGGTTATACATACGTAGGGTTATACCAACCTTGGAGGGGCTTAATACATTCTATGAACGTTATAGACATATTACAGACACATTCTCAGCAGTCTCCCAAATCATGTCATAGTTACTAGGATATAACATCCCAGGTTAGGAGGAAAAGTAGATGGAATCAATTAAAAAAAAAAAAAATTCAGGTCCAGAGTTGACTATCCTTGAGACAAAAAGAACTCTTGAAAATGGGGAGGAGGGGCAGGGGATGAGGGAGTAGCTGGGGTGGTGTTTCAATTTTCATTCATCTATGAATGTCCCTAGAAATCTCAGTCTTAAAAGATTTCAAAATGTAGGGCATCCTAAAGAAAATCATAGGTGATCTTAAAATGGCATTTAGTTGATTTAATGTGAGTTGTTTGTCATCGTGGATGGGGAGGAATCCACTGAAATGATACAGGAAAGTACTGTCTGCAGGTGAGGACGAAACTGTGCCATGAGGTCAGGGAACTCAGTACACAGAAATGGAGAAGGGTGTTCTCTCTGATCGCTGATGGGACAAGAATAATTGCTTGGAGAGAAGATTCCGTGGGCAGCATCAAAAGAAGAAAAACTCATTCAGAGTTAGTGCACCCTTGAAACTATCCTTGTAATTCAGAGGGGAAAACTGCAGCCTGCTTGCGTCATTACCATATTCTGCACCTCCCCTCCTAATTGGCAATTCTGTGTGTGGTGAAATTTTGTGTTCTGCACAAGAGGGCTCTAAATATATCTTCTGGTTTGACAATTCCAAAGATATCTGAGGAATCACGGGATGTTCTGCCTTTGGTATGAGTTTTAAACCAGGGTTAGAAGCAAAGGAGGTGGCATTTTAATGTATGGCATTCAGATGCTGCACGGTTATGATGAGACCGACATCAAAAAGTGATCAGTCGATACTGACTATACATTTGCCATATGCTCAAGGTCCTCTAATGAGCATTTAAGGAAGAATCCTTCTCTATTTGGACTGGGTTGCTGAGTTCTGTATCGCTGTTCCCTGAACTAAAAATACTGAAGCTAACCAGCTTGCACGGCTCTTCAGGACTCGCCAGATGGCAACTCAAGGCTGTTCTCAGAGCTCAGAGCTGTAGCAGAGCTTTTCAAAGTGTGGTCCACAGACCACCTACTTTTGTCAGAATCATCTAGTGTGCTTGCTAAAAATGCAGATTCCGGGGTCCACCCCATATCTGCTGCATCCGAGTCTTTGGATCTGCCTTTTGACAAAACCAACCAAATACTTTAACAAGTGTTCCCGGGCGAGGACACCAATGTTTGAGAACCTCTGTCCAAGGCATTTGGTTTGCAAACCTGGCACCACGTAATGTTACTGGGGACCTTTTAAAAAGTACTGATGCTCAACCCCAGCACCAGAGAACCTGATTTACTACATTACTGTCAGGTGACACTGATGTGCAAGCAGGTCCACATGACCCGTTCCTCCAAGTACACCTCTGGATGTTACTGTACATCCACACATCTACACCCAAACACACACCAACAAGTGTCTGAACACGGGGTCAAATGCCCCGGCAATGAGAAACACTGGGGCGATGATGGACAGCACTGACCAGGGACAGTCTCTCGGCTGCGTCACTCAGAGCTGTGCAAACACACATTCTCTAGCCTCGGTTTCCTCATCTATGAAATGGGGATGACAACCGTACTTAATCACATGACTGAAGTTAAAACGAAATAGTGTATCTGAAGCATTTTTAGGGACAGGGCTGTGCTGGGTTCTCAGGACACCAGGTCAGCATGGAAATCGCCCCCATCGGGGAGTCTGAGGCCAAGCTTCAGCCTTGCCTTTAAGTGACAGCATGGCTCCGAGCACATAATAAACTCTGGGTTTTGGTTTCCATGTCGGCAAACTGTAGAGGTTCTGTAAAAATATTATGAGAACCAGACTAGCCTGATGGCTAAAGCTCCTTTCTGTATTACGATTTTCTACAGGAATCAGCGGTGTAACAATATAAAGGGGAGAACTGTGCATGAGAAGGAAACACTATGAGTCCACAGGAAGGACAGAGAATTCAGGTTCCTGCAAGGAGGCTGGTCTCCCACAGACCTCGGTCCGAATATCTGCATTCAGCCCCTCAATGAAGCCTTTTCTCATCCCTAAGAATCTCTGCTGAGTGCCCTCAGGGAGGGGAAAGGGCGCCCTACCCTGCGAAAGCCCATTGGGGCCAAATGAACAGTGCTGGCCTTTGATCTGCAAGAAAAGTGACTGTTATTTCCCACGGGATATAGTTCCAGAACGATCCAGCCCAGAAACTTCTAGCAGCTTTCCTACAGCCACATGGGGGAAAGAGCTGGAGAGCACAGCCAGCACCAAGCCCAGAAACGAAGAGGGAGAAGCCGAGTCCTGCTCACATCACCCGAGTCCTGCAGCTCCCAAGGCTGCCTTTCCCCGTCAGTGTGTCCTTCCCTCCCCTTCCTGACTTGAGCCACCTGGGGCCAAGTTTTCTTTCTCATGGAAAGAAACAGCATGACCTGTGCCGACTACCTGAAGAGCCTTTGTCCTCCTCCTTTTCAAGCACCTAAACTTTCTCTCTTTCCCCAAACTGTCCTCCACTAGCCTGGCCTCCAGGGCTCCTCTCAGCCTCCTGACCGAGGACAATTGCTACTTCCTGAGAGCAGCCCGTGGGGTGAGCCTTCCCTTTTTTATACACTAATAAATACTCCAGAAGCCAAAACCCTTCATGTTTATTCCTTTACTTCTTTGCTGATAACACTGGCAGGTGGTGTGGGGTGGTGAAGGCCACTGCTACCCGCACAGATGGTCGGTTTCAGTGTTGGTCAGCAGGTTTGACCTCAGAGGACCCACCATTACTGACCACCTGATACAACACAGCTCCACAGTCAGATCGTATGAGCCTGAAGGCTCCTTGCTGTTCATAAGATGGAGATGGTAGTAGGATGGGAATACCAGACCCCACAGTTCCAGGGTCCTTGGCCACACGGGCAATAACTACGAACAATACGTTGTGTGTATCCCCAAGAAAATGCCTGTTTCCCGCATGGGGTGGAGTGAGGTCCATGTGGGAGTAAAGACCTTGCCTCCCACCCCTCTGTCCTCACAGCTGGGTTTGTTCTCTGCTCCAAATACAAAGTGTTGGGTCCTCCTACAAATCCCCAGGCGGGGTCAGTGGGCACTTTGCGTCATGGGCTAAGTCAGCGAGTCTCCTTCAAAACCAGACCAAACACGTTCTATCAGAGATACATCAACATGCAGTGGACACATAACGTGTATTTGATGTTGGTGGTGATGCTGTGACATCAGCAGATACTCGGAGACACTTCTGAAGACCATTCCATGACCTCCAACTTGCAGCTGGGTTTTCTTCTTGGCTAAAAGTTATAGATTTTTAACTTGATGAAATAATATTCTTCAGAAGATAAGATTAGGGAATTTATGTGTTGGCTTCCTTCTAATGAGATGGGATCTTTAATCTAGTGTCCACTCCAGAGTGTCTTCTGTTGCTATGGTTACCTCAGGTGAACAACTTCTGCTCCTCAGGTAGGTGGAGACTGACTTTTATCTGTTTGAGCTTATTTTCTCCTCCTGTTTGAATTTACTCTGTTTACTTAATTGAACAAGTTCTAGATCAAAGAACCATCTTATGTTTGGAGGGAGTGGCTCTGGTGCCTTCCTTGAGAATCACTCACGCCCAAGGTCACAAACAAGCAGATATTCTCCATCCCCATCATGCTGTCTCCTTCCCTCGCAAACCCTCAACCCTGTATGTTGGCATTTTCAGACTCCTTCTAAGGATGTTGGACCCCACCCTCTTTCAATTCAAAAATAAAGGGAGACTTTGGGTCTTTCCTAAGCTCACAATTTCAGACAGTCGTGAGCTGTTTATAGCAGACAATATTCAGTTTTGTAGAGGCACTCAGAGCATTAGAGTCACTTGTTAGAAAGAGATTCCTAAGTCTCGTCCTAGACCAGCCCACTGAGAGTCTCTACGGGGTGGAGCGGAGGATCAGCTTCTTTACTAACAACCTGAGAAGTTTTTGATGCTCATAAACATTTAGAGCCACGGGTTAATGGGAGACCAAGTCCAGCTGAGTATCTGGGAAGGTTTGTTCAGAAAGTCTTGATAAAAACCCAAGGCCTCCAAACAGAGCTAGTCCTGGTGATGGGACAGCTGGTCAACCCGGGAAATGTGCGAGGCTCCCCAGAGCTCAGGGACCAGTGGGCTTGCCACTGGGGTGACTGGGCCCGAGAAAGTCAAATCTAGGGCCTCTGGGTGGGGCTGTACGTAAACCATCCCAGGAAGCTGGCAGCCTACTTCTCCTTAAAAATATCCTTGGGAAGAAGATAGTCTTAGAACTGGAGGGGAAACACTATGCTTAAGTGAATTAAGCCAGATGCAGGAGGACAGACAGTATATGATTCCTTTATATGAGGTAGTTAGAATAGGCAGCAGGTTCATGGAGACTGAAAGCAGAACAGAAGTTACCAGGCTCTGGAGGAGGGGGAGTGGGGAGTTATTATTTAATGGGAAAGGTAGTGGTAACGGGTACACAACACTGTGAGTGTGCTTAATGCTGGTGAATTGTATACATACGAATGGTTGAAATGATAAATATTATGTTATATATGCTTACCACTACGACAAAAAACTGTAGAGAAAATGGATTATAATATTTTAAAATCATTGTGTAATCAATAATAGTCATTTTAGAAAGAAATATGAATACAATCCTTGATAAATCATAGATCTAAGAAACAAAGGGATTTTATTACTTGCAGGAGTAGTTACATGAGGTATGATTTGTTGGGCTCCGAAGGTTTTTGTTTTGTTTCATTTTGGTTTGTTTTTCTCGCCCACTTTTCTCATTTTCCAGGTGAGGAAGCTATTTGGCTCTGGTCTCATGTTCCAGAAATCTACTAATGGCTGAGCAACTAGTCCTCCTGATGTCTAGCTACTGTGCCCCACTGCAAGCCCTCCTGTATAGTAAACCAAAAGGCCCCGAGGAAATGCATACTTTAAACTCTGCCCAGTGGGAACTTCCCTGGTGGCACAGTGGTTAAGAAGCCACCTGCCAATGCAGGGGACATGGGTTTGATCCCTGGTCTGGGAAGATCCCACATGCCATGGAGCAACTAAGCCCGTGCGCCACAACTACTGGGCCTGTGCGCCATAACTACTGAAGCCTACGCACCTAGAGCCTGTGCTCTGCAACAAAGAGAAGCCACCGTAACGAGAAGCCCACGCACCACAATGAAGAGTAGCCCCTGCTAGCCGCAACTAGAGAAAGCCCACGTGCAGCAACGAAGACCCAACGCAGCCAAAAATAAATAAATAAATTTTAAAAAACTAACAAAAAAACCACATTAAACTCTGCCCAGTGATCTCCTGTCCGCATGGGGCCTCCAGTTGAGGGCAGCACTCGAGACAGGCCCCACTGCATGAACCCTGCACCCTCGGGCACTACCTGTGTTTGCCCAGGTGACCTCACAACAGCCCACGAGGGAGTGATTTATTACCTTCACGATACAGATGAGAATCCTGGGTCCCAAGGCGTTTGACTTGCAGCAGTTTGCACATGGAGATGGGGACTGGGAGACAACGGCGTTGGACACCCTTCACCCATTCTGTGATTTTTGGTCAAGGGCAAGTCCCCGACAAACATCTCACAGAAATGACTTACAGTCCATAAGGCCCTCTCCCTCCGTGTTCCCTCTGCTTTGTTAGCTAATAAAAGTGCTCGAGACGGTTAATACTGATACCTCAGGATGCTTCAATTAAATGAAACATTAACATTTTATGTTCGCTCCCAGGAGAATTTAACTTGAAGTTTTACTGATTGCTTTGCTGCTGACATTAATTTAAGTACACACAATAAAGGGACCCCCAAATAGTTCAGAATAACATGTTTTTCAAGGGAAGGTAGGACAACTTTGTCAGAGAAAGAAAACAGAGCTATAAAACCCAATAAAACTTTCAAAACAAGGCACAGTAATCTGTCTGGAGTGCAAGTGTGTTTCACTCCCACCTGAGTTCTGCCCCATCAGCACTGGACGGAGGAGAAAGTGCACACAGACTCCATCCACCTTCTTCCCCTTTCCCTTCAAACATCATAGGCTGATACCGTTATTAGTTGGTTAAGACTTAGACTCCAACTCTGCCCATAATTAAACCACTCAAAAAACACAACCATTATAAACAAACAGAAGAAAACCAGTTAAAGAAGCTGAATGGCACAAGCCAACCCTATGACGTTCTGTTTATTTGAGGAAAGAAGGGAGAAGAATGAGTGAAGGGAGCGAAGACCAAGAGTCCACATGGATGCACTGGATCAGCAAGGGAGACCAGCAGACAGGAGAGGTGGTAGGAAGAGAGAAAAAAGAGAAGAGGAGGAGAGCAGTGAGGATGCAGAGTGAGGGATAGGCAGGGTGGGATGGAGAAGTGGGGGGTGGGCGGGTGGGATGCAGAAGTGGGGAATGGGCGGGGTGGGATGGAGAGGGAGGCAGAGAGGGTGTCTGCAGCTGGAGAGTGGCTTGGAAGAGTTTACATCAGAAAGAAGAATGTGAAAAGAACAGAAATGGTTTCCGGCCAAGTCCACTGTACCTGGGGCTTGGATTCGGGGGTGACTGGCCCCTTGCTCCTTTCCCTCCGCTAATGGACATCCTGCAGCGTCAGCCTGCGTCTGACAGTCTAAATTAAGGTAGAAAGTTTGGGGGAGGGGCTTCTCAGTATTCACAATTTTAGGAATAACAGGTTTTTACGATCAATTAATTTGATAGGAATAACATAAAGCAATGAGTCAGGAATATAGGGTTCTAGCCAGTTTTACCATGGTTAGCCCTGTGACCTTAAATAAGCATCTGATCATGAGAGCTACCTGCTTCGTCTGTCAAATAAAGTTTACAACTGCAATCCTTCCGCCCATATCCAGCTCCCAAGCTCATAAGAGAAGAGATGTGATGTGGGTGTGTGTGAAAAGCAACATCATTCATCTGAGCTAACATGTCTTCTATTATGAAGATTCTACTTACCTAACCACGGTGCACGTAGAACCACTCATCGAAACAACACTTACAGGACGTATGAGTCAGAAGTCAGGAAGTAACAGATAGTTTGGGCCCCCACAGCTATCATTAGCCCTCTGCACAGCTGACTGCCTGAAACCGTCTATAATGTAATAACACAAATTCATCTCAGGCCAGGGACCAAACAGGCTGCAGCACCGTATATGAGTTTAACTGGCAGCCAGCTTGGGTTTAAAATACTATGTAGATTCAGAGTTTGAAAGAACTGAAGAAAAGATGATTAGGCATCATTTTCTTACAAAGGTGAGAGGTTAGGAGTGGGAAACTACAATCCAATGAGAAAAAGCTCAATGCCCTATAAGCTGCTGGGATTTAAACTAAGAAAGGTCATGTCAGATGGTGAACAAGAGTGAAGTCTAGGAACAAACTTCCAGAGAATGGCAAATGGAAGCACACACACCACACAACATCACACACGTGCAAATGACATAAAGAAACAGAAACTGGAACAGATTACTTGGGTTTCAACATAAAACTTGATGTTGACGCTAATGCAAGGTCTTAATATCAAAGATCAAATGTTGACTATAGAAGCAAAATATGCAGAACTTTGAGCAGAACTCAAAGAAGAGATTTTCAGTTAAACAGGAGACATTTGCTGCAAGAAATGACAAATTCATTGTCAGAAGTTGGTACCTCTGAGACAGGCTGGGATCTGGAACCCTGTGCTGCGATGCTGCAATGCTTGCACCTGGATACACCTTTCCCTGAGCAATAAAATGCAAAGAAACTATATGGGACTAAAAATACATGCATGCATACGCCGTTGGGGCAAATTCTGGACAAAAGATACAAAGAGACCAAAAAACCCAACTGCCACTTCTGAAGAGCTCATAGCAAAAGCAGGGGGTCGGGAGCAAAAGCAGTGTACTGTGCATGCCCCCTGCACTCAACGCCACCAGAGGCGTGGACAAAACACCTAAGCCACCCCTCTGGCCCGACTCCCAGACACACCCCTACCCTCACCCTGTATACGAACAAGCTCGCCCCCCCTCAGGGAGAGGCAGGCTGGGGAACCGGCTGTTTGTTCTCCCTCCCCCTGCTGCAGCCGGGCCTGAATTTCCTGTCTGGCCTCTGGTCAGTTTCTGTTGATTAAGGAGGCTGAGAATCCTGCTCCGTATCAGCTCCACGTGGGAGGAGGCCCTCCTTTCTCTGCACCCCACATAACATCAGGCATACATCACCGCAGAGCTGTTATTCATTTCCTTCTCCTCACCTGAACTGCCTTCCCATCTAAATTCTGGGGTTGGAGAAATTCTCCTCTTCGCCAAGACTCAGTTTCAAGTTTGTTAGGTGAAGCCCTTTGGAATCACACCAACCTACGCTGCTTTCTGCCGCCTCTAAAGCAAGCCGTTCGTACCGGCAGCCCTCTTTTCACACTCAGTTAACAGAAATCTCATCTCCTCAGTTGGAGCATGTGCCAGTCAAAGCTGGGACGGACAGAGCTTGTTTTCTCTTCCTGGGGGCAGAGACTGTCTACTAGCTCACTAGTCAATATCCAGCATCTCACACACCACCCACAGCACGGCCAGTGCTCAGTAGATGTCTATCAAGGAAAGGAATACATGCATGAACAGATGGTCTTGAGCTCCGTGTGGTTGTATCTGATGGGGAAGACAAAGGTCAAGATAGATGCTTTTGTTTTCCAAAGAGAATATAGAAAGCAGTAATTTCTTAGAAGAATGCCAGGGTGAAAAGGAACCAATGGATCTACTGAAAGTAAAGACTGAGGGACTTCCCTGGTGGTCAAGTGGGTAAGACTCCATGCTCCCAATGCAGGGGTCCCGGGTTCGATCCCTGGTCGGGGAACAGATCCTGCATGCTGCAACTAAGGGTCCACATGCCGCAACTAAAAGATCCCACATGCCACAACTAAGACCCAGTGCAGCCAAAGTAAGTAAGTAAATAAATAAATAGAAATCACTGTTCATTTAAAAAAAAGAAAAAAAATCATACTGGCAACAATTAAAAAAAAAAAAAGAAAGTAAAGCTTGATCCTAGAGTGGGAATAGTAACTTCCAGTACGTTCCATGAAGATTTTATGAGATGGACCATCGAGATCAAGTAGGAATGACTTGGGAAGACAGTAAGACTGGCACAGAGGCATGGACACACGTGTCAGTAAGACGAGGAGGTTTGTTCTGTGCTGACTGTGAACAGATCGCTGTGCCGTGTGAAGTGTGTGTGAACATGCGTGGGTACACGTGTGCATGCCTGTGAATGTGTGTAGTGAGTGATGTAGAAACACTAGAAGATGTACCAAAGGCACTTGAGAACACAGGAGAATATATTCTATCAGAATGACAGGAGAGAAAACAAACACACCTATACAAAAAAACGAGAGTCACATCAAACCCAGCGTGGCTACAAAGTAAATCCCTCAGTGAACGGACCTGTCAGCCTGCATCCTAGATGTGATGCCTCCCTTGAGGAAACACTCTGTGCAAAACGTGTAAGAGAGACCAGCTGGCAGGGAAAGTCACGCAGGGGTGGGGTGGTTACATGGACAGTTCAAAGAATCAAGATGGCACTGGGTTCCTGCAATGTGCTAGATTAAGCGGACAGAGAACACACTCCCATTAAATACATAAACATAGATACACATCATAAAGCTTTCTGAAAATACATAAAGCTTGAAATAAGGGAAATTTCTAGATGCCAGAAATGAAGACAAAATTTGTGGTGAGAATACAGAATTCCAGCGTAGGCCTGGGCAGCTGACGGGGGTGGGTAGTGTCAGGCATGAATATAGGCTTAGGGTTGGGGTCTGAGGTTTTAATGCCCCCATGGGGACAGGATGCCTTGGGCCTTGATGTGGCCTTGAGCTGAGACTGTGGACCCCTTAATAAATCCAGTGCCCACACATGGATTAACCTTCTTTGAAAATGGGACTAGAAAATTCTATCCACCAGGCCTGAAAAGGGAAATACAGTTTTCTGTCAAGCCAGGGCTCTGGTTGGGATGGGGTGGGGGATTAAGGGTTTTTCTTGATAATTTGAAACCATAAGTCATTGTCTTGAGCATGGATGGGGTCTATATTTGTACCATCTGGTTGTCAGGGAATCTCTTGGGAGAAATTAACATAAAAACAGTCCAAGAAAATTAAAACTCCTGTAGCACCAGCAAAGCTTTATACGGTTACCTTGACAATGAAGGCCACATCGTCATATCACTCTTACTGAAGAAGAGCTCCCCCCAAAAAATTATAAATCATAAAAAATAAACCACCCTGAAGGGGAGCAGAGTAAATGAAAGAATTTTTACTCTCCACCTAAAAAGTTCTGAAAGAGCCACCAGTATTTCTAGATATTACAAAACATATACCCACTGAAATAAAAAACTTAATGGACTCATTATGCAACAGATTAAACATACCTGAAATGAAATTAATGAACTGGAATAGAGATTAAAGCAAAGTGGGCACAATACAGCACAGAGAGATGAGCTAGCAATAAACATTAAAAGGTACATAAGATAAAATAAGAAGGTCCCATACACATAGAAGACATTCTAGGAGGTAAGAAAAGAATGCAAGAAAGGTATTTTCTATGAATATGGTTAAGAATTTGTTCAGACTTAAAAACATGGTTCCTCAAAGCAAATAAGTACAACCAGTCAGGAGCAGGATAAATAAAAATGAATCCCCCCCCCCCCAAATCATGGTGAAGAGGCAAGACGTGCATCCAAGCAATCAGGGCAAAAAGACATTTCCTGCAGAACAGCACATGTTGGTTACACCCAGAATTACTACCAGTAACACAGAGGCTGGAGAAAACGGATTACTGTTTTTAGAGATGGAAGAAAAAAGCAATCTCAATTTTTAGCTGAACAACTATCTATGTGACGGCCAGACAAACAACTGCCGTAGTAGTTTATCAGCCACAGACATTCACTGAGGTGACATGGGAGGAGCCTGAACCAGGAAGCGGTCAATGCCGCTGTCCACGGTGAGCAAAGAAGGGACTAAATATGCAGGACAAGCAAAAGAGGCTGTGGAAATAATCACTGATGATTATTCTGGCGCCTGGAGGAGGGTTAAACGAGGTGCGTTGAATACGAGACAGCAATAACATGAAGTGGGTGCAGGAGTGACAGGAGAGAAGCAGCAACAAAGAACGCTGTCAATCCTAAAAAATGCAATACAGGGAAACGAGGAAAACAAAGAAAAAGCATAGTGTGTAGAAAAAACAAATACGATTTTAGGCATCGTCAACATTTATCAGTAGTATAGTAACTGAGCTGGTGAACAGTTTTAGAGCCCTATTTCAATAATCAGTCAGAAATTCATCATTGTTATGAAATTTGGTCATGTAGCAGACCTACAAAGTCTCATATGTACTCCTAAAATGCATCTCAAGCAGAATACACTCTGTGTTGCAGGAAATTAGGAACCGATTACAAAAAGCTAAGGGTAAAAACAGGCATATGTTTGGAAGCTAAATAATATATGAGTAAAAAATTATAACGTAAAATATGAACTATTTAGAACGGAATGGCAATAAAACAATCCATATCAAGATTTGTGATGCCCCTAAAATAACAGAGGCAAATTCATACCTATTCTCTCATAAAAAGAGAGAAGACTGAAATTTAGTGCTAAGATTTCATCTCAAAAAATTTTAAAGTAAATGCAAAGACAGTGCAAAGAAGGAAAGAGTACAGTAAGAGTGGAAATTAATGGGAGGGAAAACAAAGATGAAAAGAGAAAATAAAAACCTCTGAAAATAATACGAATATGCAAAATTATGTCAAAATCAATTAGGATCAAAAAAGAAAAGGGATGAACAATATTAGTACTGAAACGTAAGGCATAACTACATTAGAAAAATGTCAGAGGAAAAGATATGAACAACTTTATTATAATAATTTTGAAAACTTAAATGTAATTGATGATTTTCTAAACAAATATTAGAATTGACTCAGCAAAAATATACCTGAATAGAACTGCAACCAGTAAAGGAACTGAAATACTAGTTGAAAAGGAATTAGTGAACCATAACAGCATCAAACCCAAATGCAATAAATACCCTCTACTGAAAAATAAAAATAGAAGGGAGAAAGCCTCTCAAAACATACCTAGCAATGAATATTTTAAAAATACTTCATATCCAAATAAGGTATCTCAGGAGTGCAATATTGGTTCATTTAACATTGGGAATTTTATTTAGCAATGGAGTAAACAGAAAGAAAAAATATGATCACCTCTTTAAGTATAAAATCATAAATTCTTAAAAAATCCAACACCTGTTTATAATTCAAAAATAAAGCAATTAAAACTAGGGATGGAAGGGAGCTTTACTAATCTTCTAAAGGGCAGCTACCCTTTAGAAATATTCACAGCATCAAAGATAGAAATAGTCACCTCAAATTAAGAAGAGGACTAGAGCGCAGGCTCTCATGGTTTCTAGATTAGCTATGGACTAGAAAGTAGTGGCCAATGCAGTAAGGCAAAAAGCAAACAAACAGTGAACAAGAATGCACGTAAGGTAAAGAAGGAACAACCTTGTCACTGTTTACAGAAGTCTATATAGAACTATCCATGAGAATCCAACAAACCAATAAAACTGGTAACATTACTATATATAAGGTTCACGTTGAAGAGTCATTAACATTTCAATTCATTGATAACAACAATCACTGTAAAGTGTGATTAAAAAGAAAGAACTAATTCCCATTATTTAAAAATTATATAGAATTAATTATTCTAAAATAAATTTAAGTCATTTATGGCGAATATTATAAAATTGGAAGACTTAAAAGAAGACCTACGTATGTATGCTATATATCATATTCCAGGATGGGATAATTCAACATTATAAGTTGTCAATTCTCTCCAAATTAATATCTCAATTCAATATAATTTCAATAAAAATGCCAAGAGGGATTTTAAGGGAACTTGCAAGCTGATCCTTGATTCATAGGAAGGAGTTCCAAATGGATTCCTGATTTACATGTAAGAGTAATGGGCAAATAACAGCCAAGGCAGTTTCTGAAAAGAAGAATTTGAAGAAGGAACTGGCCACACCAGGTACAAAGATTGATCATAAAGCTATGGTATGTGAAAAGATTGGTACTGTATAAGGATAGATAAAAAGAACAGAGGTGAAAGACAAAACAAACCATCAAACACAGCATTGGTAAATGACCATTATTGCAAGGAGATCCAAGAGGGAGGGGATATATATGTATACATATAGCTGATTAACTTCATTGTACAGCAGAAACTAACACAACACTGTAAAGCAATTATACTCCAATAAAAAAAAACAATAAAATAAAGACTACCAGGACATGATGGAACAGTTTAATGAATTATGATCAAAAATGGACTATTCATGTAGGAGGAATACAAAGTTAGATCCTTTCTCCACAATATAAATAAAAATACATTGCAAAAAGATTATAGATGTAAGCAAACTGTATAACTTTTAGAAGAAGGATACATTAGAATTTTTAATTTACAAATAAAATTTTAAATTGAAGAATAACGCAGCCAGAAAAAGTGCACAAATCATGCATACAGTTCAGTGAATTTTTGCAGTGAACCATGCAAATCAAGGACTAGAACTTTACCAGACATGACCAAGTCCCCTGTGCACCTCTCGGTTGTTTACACTCTTACCCTAAGGTAACTACTCCTCTCCCGACATTTATCTCCATATAGAGTAGTCTGAGTACGGTTTGTTCTTTTTTTAACTTTGTATAAATGGAATCATTATGGTATTACTCTCTTGTGTCTGACTTTTATTCCTTAACATTACTTTTACGAGAAAAGATGAAAAAAGAAAAAAGAAAAGCAGAACAGGGCACCCAGAGCTCTGAAAGAATATGTATGTTTTAACACACGTGTAGGTGCAATTCCAGAAAGAGGGCAGAGAGACAAGGGGGCAGAAGAAACATGGGAAGAGGTGAGGGCTGAATGAAAGACAGCTAACCACAGATCCAGGAAGTCACAGAACCCCAAACAGGTTAAATACAAAGACAATTACTTCTATGCACATCATATGCAAAATGCTGAAAATCAAAGATAAAGGTAAAATCTTGAATGCATCCAGAGAACAAAGAAATATACATCTGATGTAACAAAACAAGAAAGGCAACAAAGTTCTCTTCAGAAACTATGCAAGCCAGAAGATGATGAAATGCTGTATTTAAGTACTGAAAGAAAAAAAAATCAATTTGCAATTCTTTATTCAGCAAAAATGTCTTTAAAAAATGAAAGTGAAATAAAGACTTTTTCAGATAAACAAAAGCTGAGTGAACACCAGTATTACAATGTTAAATGAAGTCCTTTAGTCAGAAAGAAATGATGCCAGAGGACATCTGTATCTATAAAAAGAGATCAAGAATAGGTGGTAAAACGTAAAGCTATTTTTCTTATTTTAATCATTTTTGAGAATAGTTGATCTCCTAAACTAAAAAACATGCATTGTGGGTTGTAGAAATAAAACGTATGACAAAATATCACAAAGGATGGGATAATGGAAATGGAAGAATACTGTTTTAAGGTTTTCACACTTTATGTAAGGTGTGAAATATCATTTGAAAATAAGCTGTAAAAAGTGAAAGATGTTAACTGTAAACCCTAGAGCAACCATGAAAAAGCAAGGGAAGAGCTTTAGTTTATAATCCAATAGTGGATATAAAGTGGAATAATAATAAAAAAAACTTAACTAAAAGAGGGCAGGAAAGACTGAACCAAAAATCAGATGGGATATATTAAAACAAAAATCAAATAATAAGATGGTAGCTTTAAACCAAATCATGCTGATAATTACCTTAAATGTAATGGTCTAAACTAGGGTCTAAACGTATTTTCTCTAAAGGGACAAGTTATAAATGCTTTAGGTTTTGCAGGCCATGCAGTGTCTGTTGCAAATACTTTTGTAGTGCAAAAATCTTAGACAATACATAAACAAATGCCCATGGCTGTTTTCCAATAAAACTTTATTTACAAAAACAGGCAATGAAGGCTTGTTTAAACATTCTGCTTAAAAGGCAGAGATTGTCAAATTGAAAACAAACAAACAAACAAAAGCAAAAAAACAAGACCTAACTATATGTTATCTACAAGAAACACACTTTAAATGTAAAGATACAGAAGAGTTAAATGTAAAGGATGGCAAAAGTCACATGATGCAAATACTAATTGAAAGAAAGCTGCATTGGCTATATTAATACATTAATATCAAGCAAAATAGACTGCAGAACAAGGAATATTAACAAAGATAAGGGAATACTACCAGGAGGGATGTTTCATAATGATGAAAGGGTCGGCTCATCAAGAAGACATAAAAATCCTAAATCTTATTACGTATCCTTATAAGAGCACATCAATACTTACTAAGTCAAACCTGACAGACTTGAAAAGAGAACTAGACAAACCTAAATACAGGTAGAGATTTCAATCCTCCTCACTCTGTAATTGGCTGAAAAGGTAGACTGAACACATCAGAAATTAAATAGAAGCCTTGAACCATGATACCAACTAACTGAACCTAATTGGCATACTTTAAACAGGCCACGAACAGCATCAGATCACATCTTTTCAAACAGCCCAGGTACAGCCACCAAGACAGACCATCTCTGTTGAATCTGAGCGTTCTGGATGTGGGTATCTATCAATAATGCTGTCTGTGCTTTTCTGTACCTTTGAAATATTTCATGATGACACGACAACAAACCAAATGTTTGATTACCTTCAAAACAGTACAAGCTTTGAAAATGAATAGACCCGGGTCTGTGACTTGGTTTCCCAAACGACCAGCCGAGCACCTGAATGTTGCGCTGACTTTCTCTTACCTTGCTTCCCTCATCTCGAAAAGGGGATACCTTGTATGGGCTACCATGTAGGTTTCTTTTGAAGATTAAATTAGATCATGTCCATAAAGTTTTAACATGGTGCCTGGCACACATTAAGCACTTCAAAGCACTAATTATTATTACTTTATGAAACTGTCTTTGGGACAGGATAAGAAAATTAACCAAAAGGGAATATGATTCACGAAAGTTCACATTTCCCCCAAAAGAGCTGGCAGATTGAAGTAGGTTGTGAGTGGCAGGACAGCTTTAGTTGAGTCGAGAGCTCATCCATGACACAGTTTTGCAAAGAAAATGGTTCACCCTGTAGAGAAAAGCAGGATGGAAATGATGTCACAGTGAGGGATGGGAGGGAGCGTTTCTGAGACCAGGGTCAATCCTATTACTCTGGATGGATGTGCCCTGATGAAGGAAGTGCTGGGATCTAGTAGAGGTCCCCGCTCGAGGGGAGAGAATGGCTGGAAATGAAGGCAACGACTCTCGCCCCACCACTGCACGAGTGTTCACTTAACCACGGAGCGCCTCCCTCCCCACCCCTCCCTCCCTCCCTGTCTCCTTTCCCTTTTCTTTCTGAAATAGACTTACTTTAGTTTTTACAGCAGTTACAGGTTCACAGCAAAACTGAGTGGAAGGCACAGATATTCCCCATATACCACCTGCCTCCACACACGCATAGCTACCATTTATCAGCACCCCTCCCCATCACTGGTGCATCTGTTAAGATTGACGAACCTACACTGACACGTTATAATCACCCAGAGACCATGGTTTATGTTAGGATTCACTCATACATTCTATGGATTTGGACAGATTTATAATGACTTGTATCCACAATTACAGGATTATAAAGAGCAGTTTCACTGCCCTAAAAATCCTCTGTGCTCTGCCTGTTCATCCCTCCCTCCCCTTTGCCCCTGGCAACCACTGATCTTTTTACTGTCTCCATCGTTTTGCCTTTTTCAGAGTGTCAGACAATTGGAATCATACAGCATGTAGACTTTTCAGACTAGCTTCTTTTGCTTAAATTCATTTAAGGTTCCTCCGTGTCTTCTCATGGCTTAATATAGCTCATTTCCTTTTAAGGTTCAATATCATTCCATTGTCTGGATGTACCCACATTCTCTTCATATATAAAGCGAGGATAGTATCTTCAACCTTCTCAATTTCATGTGAGTATTTTGTGAAATAAAAGAGGTAAACGATATGGATATGAGAGTACTTCGTAACTTCCAAACAGAATGACAGTCCTTAGAGAGACCTGCCATCTGTGCACACCGTGGGGCCGTCACTGCCCGTTTTTATAGCGCAGGGCTTGCAGACAGCTGAGTTCTCTACAAGGCATCAGTGTGCTCTCTCACTGACTTCAGCTGCACCTATTTGCAAGTTTGCATCCAACAGCAAAGACATCAGCAGCAAAATGAACACTGGGCACATTCCCGGTGCTTTTGTCATAACCCGCAGAATAAGGTGCAGCTATGCCCAGCTCTGCCTCTCAGGAGCCCAAGCCACTGCCGGGGGTTCTCCTCTAAAGGAGAATGGTTGCCAGGGCATCTACACCATGGACTCCTCTATTCCAGGGTCCACGGTGATACTAATCATTAGCACCAAGGTGGTGGATTCATGGTGAGGTGCCTGAAAATTGATATGTCAAACGGCACTTGATACAATTAGATGAACAGGGACATGCAGCACCGTAAAAATAAAGACTATGGAATTCTCTGAGCATCCTTGTCACTGAAAGATGCACATGGACTGTGCCAGCCTATTCTTAGTTACAGCATGGAGTCGAGTTCCAGAACATAAAAAAGGAAGCAGTGCATCTGATCTGTTGTCAGGTTCCTTCCCTGAGTGACAAAGAGGGATTTGGCAAGGCTTTACTGGAATTGCGTTCGATTGTTTCCAGGGGATAACGGCAGCCTTTTGTCTGTCAGAGCTGCTATAATCTATTTATAATGCTGTTAATTTCATGCACCAGTGTTTCACTGTTGGAATCACTGACACCAAAAATGCAGTCTTAACTTGGGTGGCCAGTCGGAAACTAACTGGGTGATGATTTGGGTGTCTGTGTCCCCGTATCCAGGATCTGTGTCGGGGCTGACAAGGGTGTGAATGAACACCATCAGCTGGAAAAAATGTTTGCTCTGCATAGTTTACATCTAGAAGTTCAATGTTAGCCTGTTTCGATCAGTACATTTCTTTTTTTTTATCTCATAAAGAGGTTTTCACCTTATGAAGTGCTGACTAAGCTTTGTTTCTTGGTATAAAATTCAGGACTTAAAATTTAAGTGTACTTGTGAAATTGCCTAGTAAACAGATAATGTTAGCCTGTAACTTGGTCCTGATTTGGGTAAACAAACATCTCACGGTTTTAGTAGAATTCTGAACAGAAGACAATGACCAATTCCGTTGTTCTTTCTTCACTATGGGTTATGGGTTGAATTGTGTCCCCCCCAAAAAAGAATGTGTCGAAGTCCTAACCCCCAGTACCTCAGAATGTGACTTTATTTGGAGACAAGGACTTTACAGAAGTAATCAAGCTAAAATGAGGTAATTAAGGAGGCACCTAAAACAATATGAGCGGCGTCCTTGTGAAAAGGACCGAGACCGGGGACATCGGGAGAACGTCATGTAGAGGAAGGCAGAGATGAGGGTGATGCTTCTAGAAGCCAAAGATGCCCAGCCAATCACCAGAACTAGGAAGAGGCCTGGGTCAGACTCTCCTTCACGGGCCTCTGCAGGAACCAACCCTGCCGACCCCCTGACCTCCTTGCACGTCCAGCCTCCAGAGCTGTGAGACAGTCAGTTTCTGCTGTTTGGACCGCCCAACCTGTGGCACCTGGGTACAGCAGCCCTAGCAAACGAATGCACCACCCAGGTCGCAGCTCATCACTGGTGAGCCGTGCGGCAGGTGCAGTCACATGCCGACGCATCTCCTCTCTCTCACCTCTCAGGTCACATGAGCTTTCAATGCCTTCAACAGGCCCGGCTGTCCTGCTTCATGGCCTTTACACATACTCTTCCCGCTGCCTTGAAGTAGTAAGAAGCTCTCGGCTGCCTCTTCACTACTTTTAGAATTTAATAGTAGTGAGCAGTTCATTGGGTCATCACCTTCTAGAGACATTAGCCAACTCTTAGCTAAGAACATCACAAATACTTTATTCATAGCTTTTTTCTACCCACACTTCTAGTTAACCTAAAACAGATGGACCAATAGAAATAATGTCTTGTGCTTTCAAAAATCTGAAGAAATGTATTTTATCTTAAGTAAAGTCGGATGTTATTAGTTTCCTAAAGTTGTTCAGATTGGCCTCACTTGTCTAATTGTGAAGGTTCACTGGTCGGCACTCTTAGGCTCTTTCTACAAAACTGCAAATTCCTAAGTGTGGATGCCATTTCTCCAATGTTCTCCACTTGGGCCTTTGTCTCCTCAACTCTTCCTTCAAGGGCCACACCAATATGCATTTTCCCTCTAGAAGTTTCTCCCATATTAATCTACACCATGCCAGGCTCTCTCCTGCTTTCCTCAACCCCTTCATAGACAGTGGCTATAAAAACACCATGAACATCCTTCAAGGGGCTTCCCTGGTGGCGCAGTGGTTATGAACCTGCCTGCCAATGCAGGACACATGGGTTCAAGCCCTGGTCCGAAAAGATCCCATATGCCGCGGAGCAACTAAGCCCATGTGCCACAACTACTGAGCCTGCGCTCTAGAGCTTGTGGGCCACAACTACCGAAGCCCGCGAGCCTAGAGCCCGTGCTCCGCAACAAGAGAAGCCACCGCAATGAGAAGCCCATGCACTGCAATGAAGAGTAGCCCACGCTCGTTGCAACTAGAGAAAGCCCACGCACAGCAACAAAGACCCAACACAGCCAAAAATAAATTAAAAAAAAAAAAAAAGAACATCCTTTGAGGTTTTCTCAAGAGTGGTGCTTGCATATCGTTAAAATCGCCAGTTGCAATGCAGCCAGGTGCTGACAGGGCTCCATGCCACCGGCTGAAATGCAAATTCTCTGCATGCAGGATTAAGCTCTTCTTCTCCTCTCCTCAGAGCACCCAGCTTAGCACTCAGTAAGTAGGAGACCCGCAAGGCATTTTTCACTGACAGCATGAAGAAAAAATGCAACAGTTTTACTTCAATGGTTTTTGTAATTTGGGTCAAATGCCCTTCTCCTTTTCATGACTAAAATGAATACCTGATCCTGGGAAAAGTAAGTCCTGCTTCGTTCTAAGTGGGAGATAAGGGTTTTTATGTACAAAGAAAAATGCTCCAAAGTGCAAACTCCACTCAGATGTCAGAACATATTAAGCATAATAAGGTAAAGAGAAGTGCAGCGCAGCCTCCTTTGCAAATAAAGCCCATTCTCCTCTCTTCTGCCTTACCTTCTCTACTGCAGGAACTGAGGGAATACAAGAGCTTTTTTACTTAGCAAATGAGTGGTACAGTTACCCAGCTCTTCTGCACTATTATGGAAAGTGCCACCTGGTAGAGATTTTTCCGCTCACTGTAACAGTGGAAAAAATATCTTTTTAGCCAGCCCCACAGCTATTATGATTCACTCCTGTAAAAATCATATATAGTTGATAATCCTAGAATGAATGGCCGTTAATAAGTGATCTAATTCACTCTCTTTACAGGTGAATCAGGGTGGGAGGGTTGCAGTAATTTCTCAAGGTCAAACTAGACAGTAGCAGCATGGAGGGGACAACCGGTTTTGGGTCCAGGACTCTGTTCCTATAGCACAGCTGGGTTCAGGAATGCCAGGTAGGAAGCAAACGAGAAGGGCAGGGTGGAGTGTAGGAGAAGGAAAAAAGAGACAGCAGGGGCAGGACAGCAACAGTGAGAGAAAGCAAGCTGGGGAGAGTGAGGGAGCAGGCAGGGGCGAGAGAGCTGGGAGCAGAATGAAGTCAGCCAACACCCTGCACTCACCTTTAGGATGCTGTTATAATATCCGAAATCACACGGCTGTTTTAAAATTCATCAACACCAAGTAAAACTTGAACTCCATACAAGGAATCAGTTACACAGCTGGGGGTTAAAACACACAAAGCTCACCGAAGTACAAATGCTACTCCCTTACCAGCGCACCCTGCCCATGACTGGGTCTGGAGTCCAGTCTGGGTAATCCACGGGGGTTTGGGTCTCTATTCATGTTGCCTTCCAGAGCCTGGGGAGAGATCTGATGTCCAGGCAGGGTCTTGATCTGGTCTAGGTCAGACGTAGAATCCCAGTCTGACACCTACCGTTGACAGTTTCCTGTATGTTCAGTACTGTGGTAGGTGCTATGGCGGAGGGCAGAGGGGGGAGCAAAGACGATACTTTCTATTCCTTTCTGATACTTCAAGTTGGGGATCAGATATGCATATTAAGGAAGTCAAACAAAATGCAAGAGGGGGAATATTTACATGTCAATGAATCAGAGGCAGCAGACACTCTAGGGATTCAGTGTCACAAACAGCATCGACCAGAGAAGACCTGGGATGAGAAGAGCAATCATTGCTACCTAAGGGGAAAGTAACTAACTTCTATTCCTTCATTCCTTCATTCAGTATTCACTTAGCTTACACAGTGGGGCAAGATACCAAGGATGCAATAATGAAGAAGATATATTGCCTACCTTCAAGCCTGAGTCTAGCAAGGGATACAGACAGTCACATGCACAGAGTAATCAGTCATGCAGTCCTAGAAACAGCATCAGCAGGTGGGCATATTACAGAATGGCTGAGCTGTGGTGGAGTGATTTTACAACATGAAAATTTCCATCCGTAATCCCCTGAGCTGTCCTTCCTGATGCTTGATTTTGCATCCAAAAGGACCACCTAGACCAGGGAACCCAAGGGAGTAATGTGACCCCTGGAGTCATCCTTTGGCTAAAATAAGAATCAGAGTCTGCTGCCTTGGAAAGTTGCGGGGGGGTCTGTCATCACTCCTGTGTTTTCTCCCAGGTACCTGACCAAGGGGCACGTGTTCTCGCTGCCAGCCCCTTGGTTCTCCTGCCTGCATGGAGGCTGCACACATATCATACAATTAGGATGTTATTAGCTACTAAACTGTTCTCAACACAATTCTAGCATAGGATATAGCTGTGAACAATGCAGCCTAACCCACCAGCTCAATCATTGTATGGGAGACTTGGGTCCATGATTAAAGGGCAGAGAGGTTTGCATTTCCCCTGTTGGAGGCTCCCAGCCCCCCCAGTACCTAGAACAAAGCTGCACACACTGACGGAGCTCGGGTTCTGGTTGACTGATTCCTCAGATGCAGCCAGGAGCATCCCTCCACTCCAGAGCTGGCGTAAAGACTGGGGCCCAGAGGCAAGTCCATTCTTCTGCGCAAGGGGGTCCATTCTTTTTGTTTGTTTCCATTTAGACACACATCAGTGGCCACCAGGGTCCAAGAAGGGATGTGTGACTTTTTTTAATGATCATGCCCTCAGACTCTGAACAAATAGCTTGCTAGAGCTGAAGATCACCCATCCAACCTCTAAATGAGATCAGTTCGTAATGCTAACAGCACGGTGAATGAGCACAATCTAATTTTTAAAGTATTTTAAGATCTCATATATTTCTTTCCTCAAGGATTCATAGAAAAGAAAGTACACGCTGTGGTCTCAAGAAGGTAGCTTTCACACACCAAGCATTAGTAACAAGGCAACCGCCTCATTATTCAACCAAGATCTGTGCTAATCTACCAAGGAGACCAGAACCGAGCAGGACGGGAGCTGCTCATGTGACGCTGACAGCGCCTGTACCACACTCACGCCTGGAGCAGACACAGCCACAGGCAGACGGATGGGGATCAACCTGCAGTGTCTGTAACACCTGTCAGGCGCCCCGCAGTCATCGCCCTGCTGACAGAGCATCACACCATTAACGAAGAGCACCGGGAAAGCTAACTGCCTCTGCGGCGCCCTCCCCCGCGGCTCTCTTCCAGTCTCACTTCTCCCCAACCTGCTTTCCGCTGGAGCCTGCAGAAAGAACATCCATAAGGATGAGAGAGATGCCTTTCTTATTTCAGCACCCGCCCCGCCGGTCAGCTTGTCAAGGGGCCAGTGACCCGGCGTCTCCCAGCCCCTGGAGAATGCATGGCTCCCCCTCCTCTTTCGCTCATTTCATGAAGCTGGGTTTAGGGGTAAAGATGGGCTGGCGAGGCAGTCTTGTGCGTCACTGGACCTGTGTTTCTTTTCTTTTTAACTTTTTATTTTATATTGGAGTAGAGTTGATTAACAGGATTGTGTTAGTTTCAGGTGTACAGCAAAGTGATTCAGTTATACATATACATATATCTATTCTTCAAATTCTTTTCCCATTTAGGTTATTACAGAGTACTGAGCAGAATTCCCTGTGCTATACAGTTGGTCCTTGTTGGTTATCCTTTTAAAATATAGCAGTGTGTACATGTCAATCACAGAACTCCCTAACTATCCCTCTCCCCACTATTCCCCCCGGTAACCATAAGTTTGTTCTCTAAGTCTGTGAGTCTGTTTCTGCTTCGTAAATTAGTTCATTTGTATCATTTCTTTTTAGATTCCACATAGAAGCAATATCACACGATATTTCTCTTTCTCTGTCTGACTTACTTCACTCAATATGACAATCTCTAGGTCCATCCGTGTTGCTGCAAATAGCATTATTTCATTCTTTTTAATGGCCGAGTAATATTCCATTGTATCTATGTACCACATCTTCTTTATCCATTCATCTGTCGATGGACATTTAGGTTGCTTCCATGTCTTGGCTGTTGTAAGCAGCGCTGCAATGAACATTGGGGTGCATGTATCCCTTTGGACCATGTTTTACTCCAGATATATGCCCAGGAGTGGGACTGCAGGATCATATGGTAGCTCTATTTTTAGTTTTTTAACCAACACGCACACCTATGTTCATAGCAGCACTATTCACAATAGCCAAGACACAGAAACATCCTAAATGTCCATCAACAGATGAATGGATAAAGAAGATGTGGTATACATACAATGGAATATTACTCAGCCATAAAAAATGAAATAGTGGCTGTGTTTTTAAACATGGAGAGCTCACATACCATTCAGTGTGCTCCATCTGGAATATGATGCCCTGAGCTCACATATTCCTTGCCCGTCCCTCCAAGGAGCAGCACTGATGCCGCACTGGGGTCTGGGCACTGGCTTCCTTCTGCCCCAGGGGCCTCAGATCACCTGGCCCACTCCCACTCTTCTGTCTCTGCTCCACATGACTTCCTCAGAAGGCCCACCCTGTCCATCCCCCCTCCGGAGCCCCACTTCTGCCCCTTTTACCTTACTTCATTTTCCTTTAGAGCACTGGTCCCCACCTGACATCTTATAAACATAGCTATTAATGGGGCATCTCTTCCCATAGGATGTAAGACTCGCGGGAACAGGGACTTGATCTGTTTTGTTCACTGCTCTATTCCCAGTGCCTAAAAGAGTGGCTGGTACATATTCTGGGCTTAATCAATGGTACTTGAATAAATGAATGGGCGCTGACCAGGATGAGGAGTAAAGCAAATGCACTAGCGGATTATTTTGCACTGTGTTATCTTTGGTAACATTGTAAATCATTCTTTTTTTTTTTTTTACTGCTGCTTCTTCTATTCTCCTCCTCCTCTCCAAGTCAAAGCAACAGTGTTTTCAAGCAGAATGGAATGAACGTGTTTCTCGGGTCTCTACCCCATCTCTGCTGCATGTCTGCCTTCTGGTGGGGAGCACAGACTGTGCCATCTGCCCTGTGGAGGCTGTTGACTGGGGCTCCCCTGATCCAAAGATGGTGAAATAGTAGCGGATCCTGTTCTCAGGTCTGTGGGTCAGTCTGCAGGTGGGACTTCGGGGCCACACAGCCAGGCCCCTCAGGAGAACGGGGAGCCAACATCAGTCCATCTCTGCCAGAATCCCAGTCTGTCTTGGCACACAGCTGCCACCATCTGCAATCTTGTCAGGACCTTCCCACACCAGCAAACAGCATCAATGTGGAGTCAGGGAACCATGTTTTCACCGAACTCCTCCAGACCCGCTCTGTGACTCAGAACACCAAGGGCTGCTCTCACCTTCCTTGAACCTAGGATTCCATCCTCAGGCTCACACCTTTTGGAATCTGTTCACAGCAGGATGGCCTTTTTTCCCCCTAAAGAAGCCCAGCCGGGGTCTGCAGCTGGTGATGGATTTGGTCTGCAGCTGTGATCTCCTCCACTGGATCGGGGCCTGAGGCTGTTTATATTTAGAAATGCTGTTGAAACAGCAAAGCCCATAATCCCGGCAGTTTTGCTCCCAGCATGCAGCAGGGAAGACAGTGTGACCTGCATACTCCTGCTGCTGCGTGCCCTCTGTTCCCTGTCTCCTTCCAGGCTTTTCATTACCTCCACCCTCTTCCCAAAGAAGGGTCCCCGAGAAATGATGACACCAAGTCGTCCTCTGGTCGTTATCATTATCACTGCCATACTTGCCTCTGACATTGGCAACACTGTAATTAGCAGAGTTGTCACCATCGTTCTTGTTAATGCTGTTTTTGTCATCATCCTCACCAGCATCACCACTGTCACAACTGTCACAGTGTCATCAGCCGCCATCATTATGGCTATACCCATGATCCCGCTCTAAGTCTTAACCTTCATCTCCAGCAATACCTCCTTTCTGGCAAGTTAAGAACTCATCCTGGGCATAAGTGATGGTGAATTAGCATCAGAGGGAGAATGTGGCCGCCCTTCCAGGCTCTGCTAGTTGCCTCTACTCTCCTTCCCCACTGGTCTTTCTGGTATTGGGATCTTTGCACCTCTGGGCTATCACGTCAATGCCAATAAACACCAAGATGCTCGGTGGAAGGCACAACTAAGCACATTTTAATTATGCTTCCTCAGCTAAGCTCATTTCCCTCCCTGGAATATCCCAGGGCCCAGCACATTCCATGTGCCCATTTCTTGGGTCACCATGCCCATCACTGTTGTCTAATGAGTGACACTGATATGGTTATCTTCCTCCTTGTGGGGACCGTCATGATGGCCTGGAACACGACAGGTAGTCAATAAATGCTTATTAACAGAATGGATGTTTTGGTTTGAGTGAAAAATATAGCATCTGCCTCATTAGTAAATACAGGCGTATTTGCCAAACTTGGCTTTTCCATTTCAAATGAAAGCGTATCATGGAATACGCTCTTTGTTCACCATAAATGTGAATGCTGTGACACTGGTAGGTTCTAAAAAGACACTAGAAAATGATGTTCAAGCTTGCATGGGATGTGAAAACACAGACAGAAAAAGCTTTGGAAAATGATAAGGATGTAATTTTTTATCCATAAAAATAAAATTGGGGCTTCCCTGGTGGCACAGTGGTTGAGAGTCCGCCTGCCGATGCAGGGGATGCGGGTTTGTGCCCCGGTCCGGGAAGATCCCACGTGCCGCGGAGCGGCTGGGTCCGTGAGCCATGGCCACTGAGCCTGCGCATCCGGAGCCTGTGCTCCGCAACGGGACAGGCCACAACAGTGAGAGGCCCGCGTACTGCAAAAAAAATAAAATCGAACCTGGAATTCCCAGGCTCACACTTTCGGGAAGCTGCTTACTGCAGGACCATTTGTTTCGTGTTGGATTTGTTACATCTCTACCCTTGTGCTTTCTCAGGAGAGGAATGGTTAGAGGGACTCCACTGCCAAATAGAGACCATTTTGCCAAGCGATCGACAATCCCAACTATCACTGCAGGACCGTGTGCATTGCTTTGCATGTCTTATTTTCATAAGCCCATGATACCTGAGAGCTAAAAAGGCTGTGTTTTGCCCAGATGTGGGGGAGAGGGAGCTGAAGGAAACATGACCCTCCCCTGTCCTGTCTCCCTCCCCCCACCCCGCCACCCCCGAACCCATGGCCATGAAACCAGAAACCTCAGTTATATAAGAAGACACGATGACTAATTAGGACGAGATTTACATGCAGAAAGAAACCCCACCTATTTGTTCACTAATTTACTCAATTATTGTGATCATTAATTTGGATATTTAACAAGATGAATCAAGGATGACTAAGCTGTTAGGAGTCTGGACACTTGTTCAGCAAAGACAAAGGATGTAAGACAGCTGCCTTCACATGCCTGAAGGTCATCAAGTGACAATGGAGAAGAAATTGTATTCAGTGTTGCTCTGAAACTGGACTATCTAATGGGAGCACCTGACTATCTATGGCTAAATGAAGTTAATTATAGTCAAATAAAATCATGAATAGAGCCCTCAGTCACACCAGCCACATTTCACGTGCTCCACGGCCATGTGTGGGCAGTGGCTACCGTCTTGGACAGCGCGGATACAGAACATTTCCATCAATGGGGAAAGTCCCACTGGCCATTGCTGTGTCAAAGGTGGGGCAAATTTCAGCAGACAGGAAATTGTACAAAGTAGACTTAAACCAGTCTATAGAAGAACTTGGCAAAAATCACAACTGTCCAGTCTGGGGAGAGGAGGTCTACGAGGAAAGAACTAAGTCATGAGAGAGAAGGAAGTTCCCTTCCAGAGAAGTTATTCTGCTGGAAAGTGACCTGACAACAGCTCTTCAGTCTCAAAATCCTATGATTCTGTGAACCACAGATTCTGTTCAATCAGCACAAGAAGTTCACATTCATGTTGAGAAAAAGGTAAAGGAAGGGAGAGATGGAAGGCACCTGCTTAACAGGCATCAGTAGATGATCCTAATCCAAGTAGAGGAGATTCTGGGACTAATCAAAATTCTTCAGTGATATTGCAAACAGGAACCAAAGCTGATACCTCCACCCCAGCCAACCCCCAGCAGTCAATGAACATAAAATAAAAATTAAGCAAGAATAACCAATACACTCAGGAACAAGTGCAATCAGGTGACAGCTAAAAGGAAAGATCTGAACAAACTGATGCATATGGGCAGAGGTTTTCGCCAGAGCCAGCTTCCGTTTTCCCTTGATAAATGGCTTTGTGAGAACAGACTAATCCATCAGTTTAACAAGCCTCTTGCTTCTTAATGGAGAAAACCTTTGTCCACTAAGCTTCCAGGTAACTGAGCGTGTGTCAGGGTCCCCAGGACAATAAATGAGGGGTGATTACCAGCTGTAGACACAAAGATAAAGTCCATATGATTATTTTAAAGCATTACAATTTGACTTAATTTATAAAACCACTTTTTAGGAATACATACATTACTAATTCCTTGAGGCCCATGGCTATTTCGTTTCAACAGAAATGCTAGCTCTTTTATTTAGCTCAAGGTTATTAAAAATTTCTGAGTCTAAGGTAGACATTTAAGCATAATCTGTTGGGATGAGGTCCTAGAATAAGTCACAAGCTAATAAAAAGGCAAGAGTCGTCTCAGTAATGAGAAACCTAGAGTAAGAATTATTCTCACTGTAATAGTGAGGAAGAAAGTCAATTTGAGGGCAGTTGAGACCTCAGGTGTATATTAAATTCTGAAGGAAGACACACTAAAGTGACATCACCTGCCCCTCGGAGGAATCATGAAGGAACCTAGCTGAACCAGTCTCTGTCCTGTGATTAGGGATGAAAATATTCACAGGAACTCCACTGCCAGCAGCTTTTAGAGAAGAGCCATTTTTTAATTTTATTTTTTAAAAATTTTATGGCAGTATAGTTGATTTACTATGTTGTATTAATTTCTGCTGTACAGCAAAGTGATTCAGTTATACGTATGTATATTCTTTTTCATATGCTTTTCCATTATGGTTTATCCCAGGATAGTGAATATATTCCCCTGTGCTCTACAGTAGGACCGCTTTGTTGATCCATCCTATATACAATAGTTCGCATCAGCGAATCCCAAACTCCCAGTCCATCCCTCCCCCACCCCCTCCCCCTTGGCAACCATAAGTCTGTTCTCTAGGTCTGTGAGCCTGTTTCTGTTTCATAGACATGTTTGTGTCATATTTTAGATTCCACATGTAAGTGATATCACATGGCATTTGTCTTTAGAGAAGAACCAATTTAACCAGTGAAAGATGCCTCCCTCCTTGGTGGGAGCCTTCTGGGGACACCAGTGAGCAGGGTCGGGTGAAGAGAAGCAGCACTTCCGAGCTCGATGAGGGTGCGTCTCTCCTCCAACGGTGTTTAATGATTGAAGCAGAAGCAGAGCTGATAGGGCTCTGGCTCTGGGCTTCCCTGGCCTGAGCTCTGCCTGCAGCTGCTCTGCATTATCATCTGGGGAGCAGATGGGACTGGGGAGAAAATTACTGACCGAAGCCTTGTCCCTAGTGCACACACATCACGCCAGCGAGAGCTGCCCGGGCCGGCAGCTGTGCACCTGCGATCCTGCTTCCTTGGATTCTGCTTCAGGCCTCTGGCCAGTTCCCAGCACGGAGTACTGAAGCAGATGGGCCTGTGTATGTGCAAGCGGCCACCTCTGTCGGCTGCTGAGACGGGGCACACAAAGCAGTGAAGAGGGAGAGACAGTGATGGACGGAAAAGATGGCCCGGGGCAGGAAGGTGGGTCCCCGCCCGACTTCACCACGCTGACCCCTGCCCGGCACGTGGGGCCAGGCAGCTCCAGGCCTGCAGATGGCACGTTCCTCTTCTGTGAGGTGGGGAGCTGGTGGGACCGCCTTGGAAAGGTCCACATCAGCTCCATGACTCCATGACGCTGTTTTGGCCGAGGGGATGGGACGCTGGGGACACAGACATAAAAACCAGCCCCCTCCCCATGGCTGCGCATCACCTCCCGGCTGGGCTGTAGGCACAGGTATGCTCTTCTGCACGGAGGAGGGCAGTGATTAGAGCCAGGTCCCCGTGGAGGTGCATGGGGGGTGGGGGTCGGGAGGGAGATGTAGCACACTGGCCTCGGCAGGCGGTAACGAGAATCCAGACGGGCAGCAGCAGTGGAAATGGAGGGAGAGGAACAGGGGTCCAAGTCCGTGGGGCCAGTCATGCAATCCAGTTCGATTCAGGTATGATGCGGCCACACGATACCCTAGCCAGACAGGACGGTGTAAACCGATGGCCTGTGACTTACAGGGAGAGGCCATCTGGACGCAGCAGAACTGACGTCAGGATGTGACGTGGGCTCCCTTACCCTGCAGTGTCAGTTGTGATGCCCGATGATAAACACAACAAGAATTACCACCCTGGTTGTCAGAGTCAAACCCTCAACCATCACGCTGCCTTTTGTGGTGGAATACAGGCCACGATTTAGCAAGGGCTCATAGGACCGTTCGTTCCCCATCTTTCCCTTTCTTGAGCCTGTGGCACTGGTTCATTCATCCGTCCATTTATTCAACTAATACTTGCTGATCATTCATTGTCTGCCAGGTGCAAAGGGAACCAGGCCACTTTTCACGTCCGGGGGGCCTCGCAGCTCAGGGACGGGGAGACAGGTGTGTTTAACAGTTTACCGAGTTCCATGCGATGCCAGGGCATCTGCGGAAGCGTCCATAAAGAAGTTAAATTTCTGAATGGAAGAGGTCCCAGCTGGACAAGGTCGAGAAGCAGATCCAGAAGCAGGAAAGAGCACGTGTGGCCAATGGGGGTTCACTTACCTGCAAGTAAGAAAATCCCTGCGGGCAGTGGCTCAGACAACCAGGAGTTAACTTCTCTGGCTTAAGGAGTCCAGAGGACAGTGGTCAGAGCCATCCAGGGCCTGGGCTCTGCATTTGCTCTGACATCGTCCCATGGGCTTTGGTCCTGGCTTACCCTCAGGCCTGACATCTCAGCTTCCCTGAAGGCGAGGACGGTCGAGAGGGAGTCCGTCTCTCCTTCAAGAGAGCCGAGCTTTCTCAGGGGTCCTCCCACCAACATCTCCCTTGGTCTGTTAGGCCACACGGTGGCTGAGTCCCCGTCACTTCCCTGTCCTCCCACTCAGCGGCCACGTGGTTCTCTCTCCAAGATGGCAGCACAAAGGATCAACCCAAACATGTCGGTCTGGTCGCAACCCGCCTTCCTGCCAACGTCAGCTCCACAGACTCACCCTCACGCGCTGGCTGCTCCAGGTGCACGGTGAGGATAAATCTTACTGCCCACGATCACCAGGCACATCCCACCCTGAGCATGTGCTCGTGGGGTTCTTCCATCTGGAATGCCTCTCCCCTTCTCGTTTCTTCATCACTTGACCACCAAAGTCGGACCGCTGCTCCAGCCCCCGTGCCCCCATCAGCTCCCCGCAGAACGCCCTGGAGTCACCGCTCAGAGACGTGGTCGTGACTCTCTCCGCTCAGCCTGGTCTTGGCAGCCCGTAGGTTCCTCTTCGCACTGTCATCGGACACTCCACAGGCAGAGACCCCACCCCGTGCAGAGGGTACAGCCACTAAAGCCCTGTTGGATTTTCAACATCGAAGTTAAGGACACGGTCACCACATCTTCTACGGCTCAACTTGGTGTCATGTGCTTCACCAAAACAGCCAATAAGTTCTTCCAGCAAAAACAGCGCAGGTAATAATATTCCAAAGAAGCCTTAGATTTTCTCCATATTTGGACATCAAAAGGTACTCTCCTCTTTAAAGGTACTCTGGAAAGGTTACATGCTGTTTGTTGCCACTTATAATATGACATTCTAGAAAAGGTCAAACTAGGGACAGAAAACAGGTCGCTAGTTGCAAGGGGCCGGGGTGGAGGAGGGCCTGAAGGCAAAGGGGCAGCATGAGGGGGTTTTCCAGGGGATGGAGCTGTTTAGGATCCTGATTTGCGGTGATGGTTACACAAGTCTACACAGGTTTTGAAACTCATAGAACTGTACACCCCCCCAAAAAGCTATCAACATTAAACAATGAGAAAGAAACAATTCAATTTTTCGTCATGTTATATATAAACTGAAATCCAGGGAGATACTTCAGATGGGTCGAGAAGCATCGTAACCAGAGTCCACCAAAGGCAGCAGTTCTGTGTGAATTCTGAGCTGAATAATTACAGAGATCAGCCACAAAGTGTTCTTAAATATTTATGACATTAAAAGCCTCCTCAGTACAAGAGGCTTTAAAAGATATTTCAGCAAAACACCTCTTGTACACGCGCAGCTTAACAAAAGTGCATTTGTGTCAGGGAATTGGAATCGTGGGAGCTGACATTGTTCGCTGCCACGATGGGCTTCCTGGGCAATGCAGTCCATCCTCCCCTGTGCTCACAGCCCAGGAGGCTTGAGTGGTCACGGGCCACCACGTGGAGGTGGGGCTGGGGTCTTCCATTTGCGAACTGAAGACCAGTGGGGGATCCGTTATGGGACGGCCAGCGTGCAAGGCCACCTCTGAGGATCTTCAAGTAAAGTGCTGTGGACCCTGTGGTCTGCACAGGGGGCACTAGCGCCCTGTTGCACACTCTTTCTACGGGAGGGATTTGCAGGAGCTCTGGGGTGACGGAGGTGGGGGTGGCAGTGTTCCTGGCAGAGAGAACTGCAGCGGTGAAGGCGAAGGCCAGAGGGAGGTCTGGTCACGCAGGGGCTGAAACAGGTCTGGACGTCACAGATGGAGACGTGTCAAAGCCAAAAGGACCCCTTCCTGAAAGCGATACCGAGGATGTGGGCAGGAAGACACGAGGGGAAACCAAGGGATGGAAACTGGGGACTGGGATAATCTGACTGGTGCATTGGAGGCCACCCTGAAGGCAGGTTGGAGAACATGTTAAATCTGTGGACGCTGGGGAGGGAGGCCTAAGGCAAAGAGGCCCTTTGGGAGGCGAACGTAGTTCTTAGGCAACAAATGAAGGTGGGCTTCCTGGGGCAGCAGCAATGGGGGCAGATGCAAGTGGGCAAATTCAAAGGCAAGGGCGCAGTGACGATGCCAGGTGGTGGAGGGGGAGCACGCAGGTGCAAGGCCTATGCCCAGGGCCCTGGGACTAGGGGCTGGTGGTGCTTATCCCAACGCACTAACATGCGGGACACAGAAAGCGAGGCCAATTTGGGGTGTAGTTGATGAGTTCACTTTGCACATGAGGGGTCTGAGGTCTCTAGGGGCCCCCAGGGGACAGCAGAATATACGACCTGGAGACCGGTGAGAGACCTGGACCAGAACGTGATTGGGAGTCACTGTTGTATAGAAAAGCGCGTCTCAAACTTCAATGCACATACAAGTCTCATCCAGATCTACTTAAAGTGCAGGTTCTGATCCATTAAGGTTTTTTTGTTTGTTTGTTTTATTTATTTTATTATTATTATTCTTTTTTACCTTTTGGCCGTACCCTGCAGCATGAGGGATCTTAGTGCCCCGACCAGGGATTGAACCCACGCCCTCTGCGCATTGTAAGAGCGGAGTCTTAACTACCTTCCCAGGGAGGAGCCCCATTGCCAGATACTAAGTTTCTCAAGTTAGTAGTACTTCCTTATGGGCCCATCTCCAGTAGAGTCACATTGGATTAGGACTTCAACATATGGATTTTGAGGGAGCACAGCTTCCATAGCTTTCCACCCCCAGTCCCCCAAAATTCATGTTCTTCTCACGTGCGTTCATCCCATCCAAACAGCCTGGAAAGTCTTAACTTATCCCAACCTCAGCTGTACGTCTCGGTCCAAAGTCTCACGTAAACATCATCTAAATCAGGTGTGGGTGAGACTCCAAGTATGATTCACCCTGAGGCAGAATTCCTCTCCAGCTGTGAACTTGTGAAACCAGACAAGTTATGTGTTTTCAAAATACAACAGTAGGACAGACATAGGCTAGACATTTCCATTCCAAGTGAGAGAAATCAGAAAGAAGAAAGGGGTCACCGGCTCCACGAACGCCCGGAACCTAGCAAGGCAAGTTCCTTTCTATCTTAAGTTCCGAGAATAATCCTTCTCGGGTCTCTGCTCCTCCTCCTGGGCCTGGTGGGGTGGCAGCGGCACCCTCATGGCTCTCAGCAGGGGGGCACTGCCCCTGAGACCCTAGGCGGGGCATCCTGGCCCCCCAAACTGGAGAGGTGACCCCAGCCCTGAAGATCTCTGAATTGCCTCAGGGTCTCTCATCCCTTTTCTCAAAGGTTGGAGCACGTCTGCAGCCAGATAGCTCTGCGCTCCCTTCCTGTAGCATCTGAGAGGTCTGGCATTACCTCTCATTCTGCCCCATTTTTTCTGTGCCCGTAGTCCTAGAGGGCAGTGTTTCTGCTGCTTTAACCCCGTCTCTGCTCCTGCCCCTGCTGAGTGGCTGATGACATTCGTGGCTCACACCCACGCCGACCTGTTTATCAGTGGCTCTTCAGGACCTCTGGAGCACGCGCTTCAGAACAAGCCTTCTCACTTTTCATAATGTGGACAGGTTGAGAACTTTCCAAATCTTTCAGTTCTGGTTGCTTTTTTCTCAACCATTCCCTCTTCAGCTCATCTTGCTCCCTTCATGTTTTACCAAGAGCACCAGGAGGATGCAGGCTGCACCGCCAACATCCTGCTTAGAAACCTCCTCAGCTGAGTTTCCAGTTTCATGGCTCACAAGCTCTATCTTCCGTAGAAGACTGGAACACAGTGCAGCCAAAATCATTTGCCACTTTACAACAGGAGTTGCTTTTCTTCCTGTTTCCAATAGCATCTGAGACCTCATCAGAACGGCCTTTCAGCCCACACTTCTACCAACAGTGCCTTCTCTGCAATCCAGGCTTCTCCTGGCAGGCACCTCGGAACCCCTCTAGCCTCTGTGCATCACCGAGTTCCAAAGCTGTCTCCACACTGTTAGGGCTTGGCTACAGCAGCACCCATTTCATGGCACCCAAATCGGGCTGCTGGGACAAAATACCACAGACTGGGTGCATCAAACA
Source organism: Globicephala melas (assembly GCF_963455315.2). Taxonomy (NCBI): domain Eukaryota; kingdom Metazoa; phylum Chordata; class Mammalia; order Artiodactyla; family Delphinidae; genus Globicephala; species Globicephala melas. The sequence goes on from NC_083322.1 coordinate 3,288,685, forward strand.
ACAGAAGTTCATTTTCTCAGTTTTGGAGGCTCGAAGGTCAGGGTGCCAGCAGGTTCGATTTCTGGTGAGGGCCCTCTTCCTAGCTTGTAGGCGACGTCCGTCTTGCTGTGCCCTCACGGGCCTTTCCTGGGTGTGTGTGTGTGCAAACTCTCTGGTGCCTTTTCTTATGAGAGCATCAATTCTATCAAATCAGGGGCCACCCTTGTGACCTCATTTAACCTTAATTACATCCTTATAGGCCCATCTCTGAATACAGTCACATTGGTATGTGAATATGTCGGGGATACAAACATTCAGTCCGAAACACAACCCTCCCCCAGCCTCCTCTGGCTGCTACTCTTGACAGAACCAGAGACTGCTCACCAGTCCTTCCTGCGTTGGCTTCCCTGGTCCCGAATCCCCAGAGGCTCCGTTGGTGCTTCTCCTGTGCCTGCCCGTTAGGGTTCTCTCGTCTAAGCGTTTTGTTCCAGGATATACAGGGAGTTTATCCTCCTTTTCCCCAGGGTGTCCCTAGGGTCATGCTGATAACTCGCTCTCCTTACTGCGTCTGCCTCTCTCTTCTCTGCTGCTGTGCTTACAGGGATACTTATCATTCGAAGCAGCTCTCATGCTCCTGCTTTCCTAACCCTTCCTAGGTTTTCACTCACGATCCTCTTTTCCCTCAGGGGTTCAGAGGGAATGTGCATTTAAATACATGTGGATGGACTGGCCCCAGGACCTGTTTGCTCCCTTCCCGTCTGCTCCCGTCTGGGCCTCCTCTCATGCTGGACCCACATGCTTCATCCCCTTGGGCTGCCTGGTGACCCTCAGCAGCGGCTGTGACTGGTACTTAAGTCACATCAACTTGAAAGGCAAGTATGCCAACAGCATCCTCCTACCTGGCTTTTTAAGAAAACCCGGAGGCTGTCAAAACTATCGGTTAATTCAGGACAGGGGCAATTAAGTAAAAATGACTCTTGTGACATTATATAGATTAAACTATTGGATGATTTCACTAATTCTTTCTTATTTTCTCATCCAAGGAATCATGTAATCAGAGCTAAGTAGCAACTAAATTCTACTCATGAACTTCAGTCCCTTCATCTTTCCTCATTCCAATGTTAAGGAAAGAAAGGGATTTCCTTCTTTTGATGATTAATTATCTTTGGTAGCTTTTTGGAAGCCAAAAAAATTTCAGAACCCCTCAAAGCTGTGGTGCGTAGGTCAGGTAGAGAGCTGGATCATGGAGTGGTGAGACTAGCTCACTCTCCTTCCGCTTAAAAGGAGGACTAACTTTCCAGTTTATAACTTCTTAATCATACAACAGATGGCTGTGCTGTTGGAAGAATAACACTGTACACTCCCCCCGTCCTCTCTCAGCTTTAGTGGAAGTTATTTACTACCCCTTCACACGCATGTACACACGAGCGCACATACATAACACACAGATCCTGCAAACACCAGCACTTCGTCTGTTAAGCTGGCGCCACCATCCAGTGGAGGCAAGTCACCGACAGGCCCAGGGCAGCACCCAGTCTAGGAATGCTTCAAGCAGCGCTCTGCTCCTGCTCATTAATTTCTACAGATTCAAAAGCTGTGGTTACTGGCTTGGCTGGAAGTCCCACCAGAGCAGGTGCCTCCGTAAAACCCGCCAAGTCTGGATAGTCGTGTGCGTTATCACACGACAGAGCAACACTGAAGACCTCCTCTCTTGCTTTCAGGCTTTTTGCTAAAATAACACTCAGGAGTAAAGAAACCCAGTAAGATGGAAAAAGACTGCAGAAAATTAAATCCCATTGTTTAATAAAATTCCAAATTCCCAAGGCACTTGCTGTATCGTGCACAGAGTGTATCACGGGGTTTTTCCAATTACACAGCTTACTTACTGTGGGAAACACGAAGAAAGAAGTGGGAACCCAATAAACTCTTGAAAATGACATTCAAGAAAGTCTACCTGTTACTATAAAAATAATAAGTTTAGTTGCCTAGAGAAAAAGCAAAAGCATGTCCTAACCTGCTTCTAGAAATGGGTTGTCTCATTTTACCCCTGAACTAAAATGGCGATGTGTGTGCTATTGGTAATACTCTGAATGGCATCTTCATAACATTCTGTTAAATCATTTTCTTTGACGGCGGTTGGAGCTGAAAATCACAAATGGAATTGGTCCTAACTTACAACAATGATTAATTCCTACAAGTTTTAAGTAACATAAAAATGCTCTAAACACCAAGGAGAGAGAATGAGCCCCGTAAGAGCCTCTGAGCCCTAAATTTTGTTTGGAAGGCCCAGCAGCTTGGGTCTGAGTCTCTGCCTATAATTGTTGTTAACGAGCTCACCCACAATAACGGACTGCTAAACTGGAATGAAGATCTTTCCCAAGAATTTGAGTCATTCTTTTTCCCCTCACTACATTACAATGATGGCCATTCATAATAAAAGCAATTAAGTGTGCTCTCTTTCCTACCTCCCCGTGCCCCTCCGAAAACCCACTCTTCTTATTTCCATTTCTTCGTTTCTTTTATTACTCATTACACAACTTCACTGGTTAACTGGGGCTGCTCAGAGACCCTCCTCCAGATGGTGGTCTTTGGCAACGACCAGTACAACACCATCACTGCCGCCCAGACGCTGCAGCAGCCACCTCCTCAGGACCTTCTCTTCACGGATGCTCAGCATCTGCAGCCAGGACCATCCTCTGCTTCTCAAACCCTCCGCCATGTCCTCTGAGACACCCGCCCTTTGACTAGTGGTCTCTTCCTGAATGCTGTCCCTTCCTCCCCTGTGCCTTCGCTGACTCCAGGCTCTCGGCGGGTCACAGCGCCCTCTCTTCAATGGAGCAACTCTTTCATCTCACCCCCACCTTTCCATGTACCAAGGGCTGGAAGATGTAGGAGAAATGTCCTTCCCCTGCCCATCCCTAAATCCTCCCTCCTCTCCCAGGTCACACCCCCCAACTTCCAGTACGTGTGTCCTATACCGTTAGCACCGACCCCTCACCTGTCTTTCTTTCTTCCATTGACCTTGTCATCACGAGGCACGACCTGCAGCATCTCACACGCACTTTCTGATAACCACACTTGATCCTTCTGCTGCCTTTGCTCACCCTTCCTCCCCTCCAGGTTTCTGACCTGACCAAAGACCCCCCCACTTTCTACCTACGGCCCCTCCTGGCTTTACTTCTCTCCATGAGCAGGTGAGTTTCCATGGTCCATCACGATAATCACTCCTTTGAAAACACCCTTAACTCCCAATTTCACTCACCTGACAAATTCCAGCCCCAGGTGACACCAGGGGACTGAGGATTGGGCAGGTAAGTGCTCCTGGGGAAAAGCACGTACCTGGCGGTCTGCCTTCACGGCATCCTCATCGGTACAAACCCCACAAGCCTGCTAATCCCCCAGCTGTTAAAGGCAAGGCCTTCTTCCAGCGGCTGAGACGCCAGCTCGTCCTTTTTGGCTCTACAGACCCCCCCACTCCTCTGTCATGGCACTTACGCATTATTGGGAAAAATAAAAGGATGCATCAAAAGAAACTGAATGATCGTGCCGCCACTTTGCCTACAGACAAACAAGCTTCTTCCCCCACCGGGAAGTGTCCCTTTCCTATGGTCAGAAGGCTTCAGAGAGGGTGGGAGGGGGCACAGTGAGTTCAAAGGTCCTGAGGTCAGGAGGGGCATGACATGGTGGAACCACAGAGGAGGCGACATGGCTGCGAAGAGCAGGCGGAGGCGTGTGTGGGGTGGGGCCTGGGGCCTCCGTGAATTGGAGCAGGCCACCAGTCTCAGGAGAGAGCCAGGGGGACAGAGACCCACGTGATCCTATTTACTGATGTCTTAAGGTTATCTGGCCACACTGGGGAGACCGGCTGGAGAGGGGCCCGAGGAGAAGCACAGAGGTCAATTAAAGGGCTACTCTTTTTTTTTTTTTTTTTGTGGTACGTGGGCCTCTCACTGTTGTGGCCTCTCCTGCTGCGGAGCACAGGCTCTGGACGCTCAGGCTCAGCGGCCATGGCTCACGGGCCAGCCGCTCCGTGGCATGTGGGATCCTCCTGGACCGGGGCACGAACCCGTGTCCCCTGCATCGGCAGGCGGACTCTCAACCAATGCACCACCAGGGAAGCCCAAGGGTTACTTCTTTGATTCACGTTAAAAGTATCCATTTCTATAGATATTTTTACATAGCACACATTTTCAACACTTTAATCATTTTTATAGTTTAAAATATAGCTGAATCCACTCCAAATTTTTTACATTTTCCCTCAGTTGATCACAGTTCTACCGCAAAGGCCAAGGGACAGTGCACAGGGAGAAAGGGTTAGTCAAGGTTCTTGTTTACAGCCAGCGTTCTGCATGGTGAAGACTCAGATTTAGCAAAATGTTCTTTCCTTAAATGGTTATCTGTGGCAATGGGATCCCAGGGCACAGTTTCCAGAGGAGCATTGGGAGAAAGGAGGAGGATGGTAGAGAATTCTACGATGGACAGAACATAGGGTCCTAGGTTAGATCAACGTATTCCAAATGAGCAGATAGGAGAATCTCTTCTAAAAGATTCTGAACAAATATAAAACTTTGTTTTCAAGTCTTGAGGAGCAGGAAGCTCATTACCAAACAAGGTAACTCATCCCACTGTTGGGATCCTCTCATCATTAAAAGATTCTCTGGTAAGATGACCTGAAATCTATCTTTTTATGCTTTTCTCACTCAGGTGTTGGTTTTGTCTCCCTGGAGCAACCCAGAACAAATTCATTACCCCATTCCTATGAAAGTCCTTCAAATATCTACTGGGAGTTTTCTCTTATTCAGGAGTGGAGGTTATATTTTTGCTAGCTTCCATGGGTGGTGAAAGGAGCTGGAATACTCTGAGCCATGGACATCACGCTTAGAGGTATGTAGGGCTGGGTGTAGGATGTGCAGAGTCCCAAGGCTAAAAGTTGGTTTTCAGTACATTAAGTTCACTGACTTCCCTGATCAAACAGATGAAGCTGACCAGTTGTTCCAAAGGATTCAGATGGATAAAAAGAAAACTTTTACATAACGGACATTAAAAAAACTAGTAAATGGAAAATTTAAGATAGAGAATTAAAAAAAGATCTACTTTTGGAGGAATAACTCTCCAATTGAAATTTTAATTGAGACTGAAATCTCCAAGAAATAATCCAGTTGTCAACAAGTAACTTTTAGAAGAAATTCTAAAATTTCTAGAATTAGAGTTGCATCTCTATGCAAACCCCAGCTTCCTCGTTGGCATGTAACTTAACAAACTGGGCTGTCTCATGCCAGGGGAAGAAGATTCTCTCAAACTCAGCAAGGAGCTACTCAGCCCTGAATGATGACGCAGGTACCATTACATCTCACAGAAGCTTCACCAAACTCTAATTAGAACGGTCTCAAGAGAGCTAGAAAGGCAGTGGAATTCTACATTTCATTTGCCAGAGAATAAAGTTCCACTGATGCACATTTCGAAAGCTGCTAATATCTCTTACAAGCTGAACATGTTTCACTTACACAAATACACTTCACCTTCTTGCTCATTTAAAGAGCCAAAATGAACTCTAAAATATTAGTATGTTAACAAAAAAAGCCTGAGTTTTAGGCTGCCACTAAAGACCAGGGTGAGATTTTATACAAGATTCTGGTGAAATTTTATGGGAGACTCACATAGAAAGCGCTTAAAACAGGGGTTTATATAATGAAAGTGATAGTTCAAGTCTTCTCTAGAATACTGTGATGGCTAGGAGATCAATAACAGCTGATTTTAATTTAGGGCGAACCTGGCATTCACTTTTTGTTCTTAGGATAGAATGTATGGCGTGACTGAGAAAAATGGCAAGGAAAATAATTGCACGAAAGGGTAAAATAAATCTATAAAAAGACAACTTCTCACCATCTCACCAAGAAAATCCTATGAACTAGGCCCTAAAAGTAGGGATTTTTTTTTCTCTGCCAAAAAGATTTTCATACCTTTCCTCTCTCCTAGGTGGCAGTGTAGCATAAAAAGAGACTAACCCAGGACTCACCAACTACTACAGGATTCAAAGATCACTAAGAATAGAGATTCAAGGAAAAATACTTAATAAGGTATTAGCCTAAAGAAACATTTTTTTTTATAAATAGAAAAGAGTAGTACTCACTGGTTCCACGTTATATGAAAAAAGAGCGTACTCTCTATCTGGAGATATTTCGTATCTGACAGCTCTTAACGATTCCTAAAAGAAAAAACAAAGAACAAAGAATTTTAAAGTATTACGTATAACATAACTCAAAACCTTGTAGTGAAACTGTGCCTGTGGTACCGTTTTCAAAATTTGCTAATAAAATTAGTATGGAGCCAACTTGCTGAAGTCCATTAAAAATGGCTACATCCTTTTTTTGTTAACCAAATAGTGTTCAGTTAATTAATGCTATTTTACATTTTATTTGTAGTTTTTTCAAATTTCAACAAAACATATTGTATCTGCTGAAACAAATCAGAAGAAATAAACATAAAAACAAATAACCTTTTCACACAAGACTCCCAATCTCTCTGTATCTTTAAACACACTTTCTTTTGCTCATTCTTATACTTAGAAGCTTATAGTAAGCAGATCTGTTCCTAAAATAGAATCACATTCCACACATGATTTGGCAACGTGCCTCTTCACCTTCATGGATTCTGACCCACAAGTCAGTGTATAGAGGGCTATCATTTTTTCTTTCAAATTTCTTCAGAGCACACAAGGAATTTTACATAAATGAAATCATCGAAAATGCTATTTCCCTTCAACTTGCCCATCTTCTCTGATGCACTCCCACTGCTGTACAGACCCTCATACCCACTAGAAAAAGCCGTATATTGTCAACTTGGCGTGTATCACTCTACAAATGATCATAGGACCACACGCAAGCATTAGATGTATAGCCGCAGCTGAAAATGACGTCACCTTACACAACACTCACCTTAGTTTTCCCACGTGACAATAACTTAAGGTTTAGCCTGAATTAGCACTCTTTAAAGCTTGCATACTATTCTGTGGTGTGGCTATATCTTCATTCACTCAGTCCTTACTAAAGGGTAGCTACAGAGGTTCTTGTTATTCATGGCAGTTACATTCTAGAAAGTCTCCACAAATCCTGTTCCTAGGGGAATGCAGAGTTAGGTTCCTGTGAGCCTCTGGTCACAGTGTTTTTGTCAACCAGTCAGTACATAACCTTGTCTTAGGTGTGTTTCTGTTTGAAGACATCTTACTGAGTATATATTGCTTTCATCAACACAGAACTCATGGCTAACAACACTGTAGCCTGTGCCTGAATGAAGCTCATTAACACGTCTTTACTCTGTAAGAAAAACAACATCACAGCCTTCTTGAACTTAGGAACACAAGACAGGCCTTCAGCGTTATTCTTGTGAGCCATTTTAAACAGCATAATCACCAATAAAAAGCACAAAAATGTGAAAAACTTGGCACTACACAGACCACAAAAAGAACACTTGTTTATAGTACGAGGTTTGACACCTGAAGACAATGGACTTCAATATTCTGCCACTATGCACGTGTCCAAGGACGACTGCAGGAGCACCCTGAGTATTAACCTGGGAGTCACAAATAAACTTTAGCACAAGGCGAATCTGCAAATATGGAAGCCGTGAATGATGAAGGTCAACTGTGACGTGTTTCCAGTCTGCTGTTATTACACACAATGTTGTAATAAGGGTCCTCATCCAGATATCTTTACTGGTGTGTGTATGACTTAATTATTTTACAGGGTAGATTTCTAAGGGGAGAATTGATGATGTATAAGTTTTTTTAAAACTTTAAATAGCTATTGCCAAATTCCTTTTCAAAATTGTTCTTGAAATGAACATTCTCACTACGGATGTAGGAATGCACCCATTCTTCCCTTCCTTGGCAGCAAGAAGTCACTGTATTTTCTTCCATTTTGACCCTCTGATGGGTGTGAAGTGGTGCCTCACTGATAGCTTAGTTTATTTCACTGCTTACATTCCATCCCCACTGGAGATGTTTTAGGCAATGTGGATTTTATCTTCAGAGAACTGTCTATCCATATCTCCTTGAAAGTATTTCCTACGCTGAGTTTTCTCCCATTCTCTCTTAAGCTCGCTCCTATCATGTTTTCACCCCACCTTGACCAAGACCGCTCTTCTCAAGGTTACCAGAGGCTCAGTCGCTAAATGTCATGCTAATTCCCCAGCTCTCACCGTACTTGGCGCTACTGACCACTGTCTCCTTCCAAACCCCATCTTCACTTGGCGGCCAGGGTACACCTGGTTTCTCTCTTACTTCCCTTGCTGCTTGTTTTCATGCCCCTTTGCAGGTTCCCTTGGTTCCTCTGACCTCTGAATCCTGGAATATCCAACACTCATTATTTGGACCTCTTTACTCTTCCATAAGAAATCACATCCCAGGTGATATCATCCAGCCTGGTAGCTAAAAATCCACGTACCTGCTGAGGATTCCGACAGTCAAGTCTCTGTCCAGATCTCCCAACTTGGTCTGGACTTGACCTCGACCTTCAGACTCGTCTATCTAACTGCCTCCCTGACATCTCTCCACTTGGATATCAAATGGGCACCTCATGTCAATGTGCATAAAACCAAGCCCCTCACATCCTATCCCCTCCCCCTGCAGCTCCTGGCAGCTCCTTGCTCATCTCAGATGTAGCAACCCCATTCACTCAGCTGCTCTGGCTAAACTCTTAGCCATCTTTTCTCTTTCTCTCTGTCTTACACACCTGAGATCCAGTTGATCAGAGAACACTGCACCACCAAAGGACACTCAGAACCCTTCCTTCCCTGCTGCCACCACACCAGTCTAAGGCATGGGCCTTATTTTCTTGAGCTATTGCAGTGACCTTCCAGCTGCATCTCCAGGTTCTGTCTTTGCCCCACTGCAGTCTGTGCTAGCCACAGGGGCCAGGGCCAGCTTTTAAATATGTAAATCATGATACTGCACCTTGCTTGAAGCCCACCCACACGGCCTCCCATCACACTCACAGCATAAGTCAAAGTTCTGGCTGAGCAGTAGCCCTGCCTGGCCAGGGTCCCCATCCGCTCTCTCTCCCATCTCACCAGTGTCCACACCTTCTCAGAGCAAGCCAGGCCCTGCTGTCTCAAGAACACTGTGTTTGCTCTTCTCTCTGCCTGAAACTCTAGATTTTCACTTCTTTCATCTTTTTCTTCAAAAGTCACCTTTGGCGTGAGGACTTCCATGTCCTTGAATAGCCATTATATCTACAAACTTTAACAGGCTGGCCTCTAATTTTTTATAACTCTCTTTCCTTATTTCCCTAGAATAATAATTATCTAAAATAAAATATATTTTACATTTATTTATTTCCTGTCTTCTTCATTAGAATGTAAGCTCCTTGAAAGGAGGGTTTTCTCCAAAAACAATGTTTAATTTCTCTTGGCCATGTTTTGTAGTTTACAGCATGCAGATCTTGTCCGTATTTTGTTAAAGTTATCCCTAAGTATTTAGTATTATTGATATTTTATACATATATATATAAATAAAATACACATGTATATCTTAATTTCAATATCCAGTTGTTTATTGCTTACAGAAATATAACAGAATTTGGTACCCTGACCTTATGCTCCGCAACCTTGCTAAATTACATTAATTGTGGGTATTTTTTGGTAGATTCCTTAGAAGTTTCTACATAATCACTCTTCTCCCCTGTGGAGAGTTTTCTCCTTCCTTTCCTAACTGGATGCTTTTTGCTTCTTTTTATATCCAATTACTGCCAGTATGATGCCGTGTAGAAGTCATGAGAGTGGACACCTCACCTTTTCCCGATCTTATGAAGAAGGCATTCACTCTTCACTATTCAGTGTGATATTAGTGGTGCATTTTTTCTGTAGATGCCTTTAATCAGGTTGAAGATGTTCTTATCTATTTCCAGTTTCCTCAGAGTTTTTATAATAAATGTTGAATGTTATAATGAATGTTGCATTTTCTCAGTTGCTTTTTCTACATTATTGAGAGATGATTAGGTTGTTTAGCTTTTTTAAATCTGTCAATATGGTAAATTACATTGTTTGATTTTTAAACATTAAACCAAACTTGCATTCCTGGGATAAACTCTATTTGGCCATGTTGTGTCACCCCTTTTATATAGTGCTAGATGTGATTTGCTAATATTGTGTGGAAGATTTCTGAAGCTGTGTTCATGGGGGAAATTGTGGTTTTCTTTTCTGGCAGATATCTTTGCTTGGTTTTTATTTCAGAGTAGTGCTGCTCCGCGAAATAATTTGGGAAATTATTCCTCCTCTTCTTCTATTTGTTTTATGAGTTTGTGTAGAATCAGTATTATGTTTTCCTTAAATGTTTGCTAGAATTCACCAGTGAAAACATTTGGGCTTTGAATTTTCTATATGTGGAGGTTTTAAACTATTAATTAGATTTTTTATGTCAACATAGGACTATTCAGATTGCCAGCTGCATCTTCAGTGAACTGTGATAATCTGTGTCTTTCAAGCATTTATTTGTTTCATGTGCGTTGTCAAATTTATTGATAGAAAGCTGTTCAAAATATTTTCTATTATCCTTGTAATATCTGTAGTGATGGTCTCGCCTCTGTTCCTGATATTGGTTGTTTTGTCCTTTGTCTTCGTTCTTCATCAATTTTATTAATCTTTTCCAAAAAACAGCTTTGCGTACTCTTTAGTTTTTCTATTTTTTCTGTTTTCTATATGGTTGATTTCTTCTCTTTATTACCTTTCTTTTGTGTACTTAGGTTTACTTTTTCTTCTTTTTTCCCTAGTTTCTTATGGTGAAAGCTTAGATATAAGCACTTAAAGCTATAAATTTCCCTTTAAGTATACTGCCTTGCTGCATACCGTATATTTTGATATTATGTATTTTTATTTTCATTCATTTCAAACTATTCTCTAATTTCCATTTGATTTCTTCTTTGGCCAATTTTTTATTCAGAAGTGTGGTGTTTAATTTCTAATCATCAGGATATTTTCCAGATTTTTATTTTGCTATTGGTTTCTAGTTTAATTTTGTATTTGCTAGAGAACATACTTTGTATAATCTCCAAGCTTTGAAATATATTGAGGCTATTTTAATGGCCCAGACTATGGTCTATCGTGGTAAATATTCCATGTGCACTCAGAAAGAATACGTACTCTGCTGTTGAGTGGTGTGATTACAAATGTCAGGTCAGTTGGTTAATGCTGTTTTCAAGACTTTCTGTATCCTTACTAAGCTTTTTTCTACATGTTCTATCAATTACTAAGAGAGGATTGTTTGAATCACCAACTACAATTGTGAATTTGTCCATTTCTGCTTTTGGTTCAAGCAACTGTTGCTTGAAGCACTGTAGCTCTATTGCTAGTTGAATACACCTTCAGGATTCTCATGTCTTCTTAATGAACTGACTCCTTTGTCATTATGAAATCTTTCTTTTTATTTCTGGTAGTATCCCTTGCTCTGCAGTCTACTTTGTCTGATATTAGTTTAGCCATTCAAGCTTTACTTTGGTTAGTGTTTGCATGGTATATCTTTTTACAACCATTTAATTTTAACCTATGTCTTTATATTTAAGGTAGATATCATAGATAGCTTATAATTGGGTCTTGCTTTTTAAAACTAATCTTAAAATCCTCTAGGAGTAATAAGGGGAGCTTGTGTACATACTAAACACGGGGACATGAGGAAAATCTGTCCTTCACACTGCAGTTATTTTCCATTCTCTACTGGATTAGCTTTCTGGCCCTGTGTGACATGCTTGAGAAAAGTTACAACACGTTCCAAAGATTTTAGGTGTGTATGTTGGTGTTTCTTATGTCAATTTTTAGAGTAGGAGAAAAGGTTCAGAAATCTTACATAAGGTTACATAACGTTAAGAGGAGCTGGATATATATCACATTTAAAGAACCCTTTTATAAAAAGACAGATGTATTTGTTTTCAGGGCTAGTTAATTCATTTTACCGAAATTTCCATCAAAAGCCTGGCCACACATTGACCACATTTATCATTCCGGGCACTTGTCACTCTATTATGTAGACCCAACTTTTCATCTGGTAAAAGCTTTCTCACTCCAAAGAATGTCCTTTAAATTTCTCAGTGTGCAGGTACATGGCCAATGAATTATCTTAGATTTTATCTCTGAATACTTTATTTTATCTTTATTTTTGAAAAGTACTTTTGTTGCATATAGAATTCTACATTAACTGTTTTATTTTTCTCCCAGTACCTTAAAGGTGTCACTCCTCTTTCTTCTGGCTTGCATAGCGTCTGGTGAAGAGTCTGTTGTCACACTTATGTTTGTTCTTCTGTACAAATGTCTCTTTGCTTTGGCTGCCATTAAGGTGTTCTATTTTTCACTGGTTTTCAAAACTTGATTATCATAGTGTAACTTGCTTTGGTGTGGTTTTCTTTATGTTTATTATGGTCAGGGTTTACTGAGTTTTTATACCACATGTGGTAAAAATTCAAAAGTGTGTTTTGTCTTTTCTCTCTTCTCTTTCTGGGGCATTAATATCAAGTATCTTACTCCACTTTATATTGTTCAACAAGTCATTGTGACTCTGTTCAGGGTTTTTTAATGTATTTTTTTCCTCTCTGTTCTTCATTTTGGATAGTTTGTATTGCTATTAGTTAAAGTTTAATTTACTTTTTCCTTCCGTGGTGTCTAATCAGCTATTAATCTGGAGTTTTAAATTTTTATATTTTATTTTTCATCTCTGGAAATTTTATTTGCGTATTTTACAATCTTCAATTTCTCTTCACTATACTCATGGTTTTCTTTATATTCTTGAGCATTTGGAACATATTTATCTTAGCAGTTTTAATGTGTTTTTCTGCTAATCCCATTATCTGTTATTTGTGGGTCTGTTTCTATTGACTGATTTTTCTCCTTATTATGGGTCACATTTTTCTGCCTCTTTGTATATATAGTAATTTAAGAAATAACACCAGATATTTTGAATTTTCTCTTGTTGAATCTTGGATTTTTTTGTGTTCCTTCAAAGAATGTTGGACTTTCTATGACAGGCAGTTAATTACTTGTGGACTAATTTAATTCTTTCAGTTTTGTTTTGAAGATGTTGTAAAGGCTGTTCTACAATAACCATGATTTTGGGGGCTAGGTGAGCCTCATTCTTAAGGGGTTGCTCTTCTGGAGTCTCTGCTTAATATCTCATGGCCGGGAGACACTTAAATGATCCCTGGTGATGTATGAGCTCTGGGAATTTTTCCTCTTAAAGTGTCCTATAGTTTTGCTCTTTACTTGAAACTTTATTTTGTCCTGCCTTGTGCTGTTTCACGTTTTATAAATAAAGATCAACAATTAACCAAAGTCTCAAAGGGGACACTATGCAGATTTCTCAAGTATCCTTTAGTTAGCTTCCTCCTCTTGGGATGTCTGTTTCATAAACTGCAGCCATCTTTTTTCCACATGAACTCTGATCTCCTTAACTCAGCAAGACTGAAGGACTTCTGTCTTCCTCCTTGTGCTGAAGTCCAGCAAGAACATTCATGCAGAAGATCAGCTGGTTGTTTGGTTCATTTAATTTGTTTTCCTTTTCTCAGTGATCACACGTGTGAGCTGCCTGTTTTCCAATGTATGAAAATTGTATTTTTACCCTATATTTTACCCTGTTCTACAGTTGTGTTAGGAGAGTATAAGAATGATCAGCTTATACTCTCATAGCCAGGACCAAATGTCGAGAAGAGAATTTTAGTTTGTTTTGCCATATTGTATTCCCAGTGCCTAACAGTGACTGGCACTTAACAGAATCTCTGTAAATATTTGCTGAATAAATGAATGACTATATCCTCAGTTGTTATAAGAGTGGCAATCATGTTACTGGTACAAAGATAACACCAAGCAAGACCAGCAAAGAGTCCAACTTTCTGCACTTGAAAACCATCATAGGTCACATCTCTTGATGGAGGGTCAGCTGCCAGTGATACTACTTGAGACAAGTAGAATTTCATTAGGCTGTTTGAGAAGCTTATCACTGCCATTCTTAGGTAGAGTTTCACTCATTTTTGACAATCTCAGTCCCCATGCCCCCTGGGTGTGAAAATTATAGGCTGTATGTCCACCTTTTCACCAGGTGCAAATAATGGATGCAAAACTCACTTAGCACATTTCCTAAACATTTGCACCAAGACTATGAATCAAAGATACATTTTCCCAAGCAAAGTAGGCTTTGGTTTCAGGTTTGTCTGAGGGATGTTCCTGCAATGTTTTGTCTATTTTAGATTATTTGTCTTTTTCTGATCAATTTGAAAGAGCTCCTTGTAGACTGTAGATATTAGCCTTTTATTTGTTACCTGGATTGTAAATATTGTCCATTATTTTTCCACCAATTCTGCCTTTTTAAATTTTGAAACTTAAAACTCTTTTATGGTAAGTTAAATATGGCTATCTTTTTTATAGCTTCTGGATTTTCCATTTAAAAAATTTTCTCTCTTTTGTACTAAACCAAATGATAGATTCTTTTCAACATTTATATCTTTAGTACAATTGGAAATTAATTTTGTATGCCTGTGAAATGAGACATTATTTCCTTGTAGATAAAGAGTTAAGTTATGCTCATATTGTTTTCTAATTATGTGATCATCTCCCCCAATGATTTTTATATATCAAATACCCTTTATATTGAAACCCACTTCTGAATTATTTGGTCTTTTACTGCTCTCTAGGCTATTCCTATGCAAAATTTTATGGTTTTAAGCTTATACTTTGGGGTCAAAGAGCCTGTGAGTCACACTCTGCTTGGAACATTTACTATGTGAAATTTAGAACATTTCTTAGCTTCTCTGTGCCTCTGTAAAATGGAGATAATATCATGGTTGATGTGAAATTCAATGACATAATTACAATGCCTGGTGCTATCAGCTATTATTAGTAGTATTAGTTATTACTGTGATTGAGTTGAGTACAATATGTTTATTATGTGTTTTAATATCAGGTAAAGGAGTACATGTTACCATATATTTTGAAACTTTCTGTGGCTACATTCAGGTGTTTATTCTCATATATGTCAATTAGAATATTTTATCAAATGTTCAACACTAATTTTTTTCAAAGTTCTAATTAGGATTATGTTAAAGTTTTATATCAATCTTAAGAGAATTAACATTTTAAATACTATATTCTCACCTAAGATTACATTGTATCTTTAATTTTTTTTTCCAAATCGTCAACAAGATTTTATAGTTTGCTTATTCTTTTATGCTGTTCTTAGATTTATTCTAGGTCTTTTTATAGTTTTTGTTCTTATTGTGAATGGAGTATTTTCTCCATTTCTACTTCTAGATACTTATGTTAATGAAGAGAGAAGGCATTGATTTATTTATGTATTTTTGTATTTAGCCATATTAATAAATTTTCTTATTAACTGCAGTAGTTTTTAAAAACTAATCTCTGTTAGGTTTTCTAAGATAGAATTATGTTATCAGAAAGAGGGATATAAGTTTTTCCCAGTTCCTATTCCAATCATGTAGTTTGCTTATATACTGCATTTCCCATGATCTCTAAGAACATATTAAATATTAATGATGATGTTGACTATTCCTTCCTGACTGTAATTGAAATGGTTTTATTGTTTGCCATTTAGAAATGTTTTCACTGCTAATTGGTTCATGATAAATAGTCTTCACCATATTTAAGCAGTTTTTATTCTTATCTTACCTGGAATTTTTATTAGGAGTGGTTGATAAATTTTACCAGATGGCTTTTCAGCATCTTGTGATATAATCATAAGTATTTTTCTGTTATTTTGCAGTTGTAATTAATTTTGTTGATTGATTTCATGACATCGTTGTCATGATTAGACCTTACTTGTTCAGAGCACATTATGATTTTGATACATGACTGAATTCTACTTGCCAATATTTTATTTACAATTTTTGCATTTATGCTCACTAGTGAGATTGGTGTATAGTTTACATTTTGCATTATTTAGGGCTATTTAGTTATCAATAACACAATTTTTTAATAACATTATTCTGACTTTAAAAAATATTGGTCTACATATATGAGGATTCCATATATATATATATATATATATATATATATATACACACACACACACACACACATATATAAAACTATAGGCCTGTTTCTGGTGAGATGCATATCTAAATGGTTGTGTCTTGTTTTCTTGTACTACATAAATATGTATGTGATTAGGAATGCAGAGAAAGAAAGGTGGCCATTGGTGGGAGAGAGAGAGATAAAATGATAGAATGCTCCAAATTATCAAGTAATAGAAAGTAAATGAAGAGTACAAAGCATCAATATATCCATAGGCTGTTTTGTGAAAACAATCTCCTCATAAAGGGAAAAAAACCTAATAATTAGTATCACTACTAATTACAAGATTAGTAATGATAAAACAAAAGCCAAACACTGACAAGATTAAATGATTTCTAAGAGGACACTTTGTGCAACTCTAGGGGAACACGTATTAAACAAAATAAATGGACAACTGTAATCTCACCCTCCCTAGTCAATAAGGAAGAGGGGAACTTGTGGACAAGGTAGCACAGCCTGCACCTGGGCTCCTAATTCGCCTAAAAATCATTTCATTTGGAATCAGACAGTCCCAGGTGCCACTCCCAGCACTCCCAGAGAAAATCGGAACATGCAGTCGCTATAGAACAGGAGAAAGGAGGATGAATGCTCAACCACTGAGAAAAGCGTCCAGATGGTTTCACAAGCTGAATTCTCTCTAACCTTGAAAATGGATCATTCTGTGCACTCAGGGGCATCAGCATTTTTGCATTAGGCTAAGCTGACACACTATTTTGCATCTGTAATCTTTATTTTAGGCAACATGCAGCAGCCTCCAGGAGCAATCTTGTGGTATGTGACGATGGACCACAGGTATGAACACACCTCTGAAGCTGGGCACCCTTCTCAGCCGTGGGATGCTGGCCTCAGTTCCCTCTGGAGCCCTGTGGGCACAAAGGCTGCAGCTGGATACTTTACGCAATTTAGAAATAATTTTGTTTGGAATTAGACAAAGCTGAGTTCAGTTCTCAGGACTCCCAGCTCTCGCTCCCAGCTACGAGAAAAAGTTTTTTTTTTTTTTTTTTTTTGCGGTACGCGGGCCTCTCCCGTTGTGGAGCACAGGCTCCAGACACGCAGGCCCAGTGGCCATGGCTCACGGGCCCAGCCGCTCCGCGGCATGTGGGATCCTCCCGGACCGGGGCACGAACCCGTGTCCCCTGCATCAGCAGGCAGACTCTCAACCACTGCGCCACCAGGGAAGCCCGAGAAAAAGTTATTTTAACCTCCATACACTTCAGCTTTCTCATCTACAAAGCAAGAGTAACAAAGTACTGCTGCTCACAGGATTCCTAAGGATTTCAATTAAATAAGATGATATATGTACAGTGCTTAGGATAATTCTGGTTGCATTGTAAGCACTGAAATATCAATTATTAGTTGATTTATCCTGCATAAACCTTGCAGCATCCTCTTCCTCAGTGTCCCTGGTTTTCCACTCCGCCACGCCTTACTTCTCCGGACTTCGTGTCTCTGAGATTGCCACTCTTCCCATTAACAAGGGTCAAAACCCCCAGATCACACAGACCACTGCTGCAGTCTCACCCGCCTGCACACAAAATGTCACCATTTGTTCTCAATTCTACCTCCACACTCAGACTTACACCCACTCCACTCCCCGCTTTCCTGCCTTCATTCAGGGCCGCATTCCTCTTCATCTGGACCTGAAGCAGCCCCTGGGGACTCCTTGCCTAGAATCATTCTCTTCTCCAAATTTCCTTTCATACTGGTCTGGAGTTACTTTCCTAAAGCACACACTTGTCCTCGAAAAACCTATCCACTCCAATTTCCTACAGAGTAAAGATGAGCCCGCTAAGAACAGTACTTGATGACTTGCTCTTTTTCCTGGGCCTTTAAGCCCCAGCCTTCCGAGCCCCTCCCAGTCAGGCTACACCAGGTCAAGACAACTCGCTACATGGTTTACCCACGAACTTTTGTTACTCCGCCTGTTCACGCTGCCAGGGTGCCATTTCCCACTTGTCTCTAGACTGCATTCGCCTTCCAGGGGCAGCTGGAACGCTCCCTCTTCACACCCTCAACTACTGTCGACACCAATACCCTTCTCTCCTTCCTCACCTTGTTCCCATCCCATACGGGACCTCAACTCAGAATATATTCCATTCATTTAGATCTTCTGACTTCCTTTAGATCTGGGCTGAAAGCTTCCCAGGAGTAAACATTGTGGTTTACAAATCCTGTATCCATCCACCCATCTCGTGGAGCCCAGGGCCTTGCTCAGAGAAGACTCTCCCTTAATGTCAAATGATGAGATGCAGGTGTGACAGGACAGTGGCATCAGGCCACCCCTCACCTAAAGAGAACAGCATGTTTGGGGCCAGAAAGATCAAGCTGCTACTTTATTTCTTTTCAGGTCTTTTAAAGACGTAAGTATAAGGTATGCTACTCATGTACTTTAAAAATTAAAAACATGGGGGAGGGAAGGATTGGGAGTTTGGGATTAGCAGATACAAACTAGTATATATAGGATGGATAAACAACAGGGTCCTACTGTGTAGCACAGGGAACTATACTCAACATCCTGTGATAAGCCATGATGGAAAAGAATATGAAAAAGAATACATATATGTGTAACTGAATCGCTTTGCTGTACAGCAGAAACTGACACAACATTGTAAATCAACTATATTTTAATAAAAATTTTTTTTAAATAGAAAAAAGAAAATAATCATTTGAAAATGATTTGTCCTACTTACAATTTAAAAAATTAAAAGCAATAGCCTATGAAATGAAAATGAGAACTAAAATAAGTCAAAGATACTTTTGGTTTTTGTCCTATCTTGTTATATGAGAAGCAGACAAAGAAAGGGGAGAAAGAGAGGGGAAAAGAGTAAAAGAAAAAAATCAGGAATAAAATGAAAGCGATCATCTGAGACACCAGAGGAAAACAGAAAAACACAGAGGGACAAAGAGGATGGGCAGAACCATGTAGACACAGAAACGAATACAGAATACAGAGAGACAGTCTGTACCAAAGCTTCCTACAACATTCTTGCAAAAGACGTTGACTTTTTAGGCCACCCTTTTGTTCCTGGACTAAGGGGGTTTGAAACCCTGAGGCCAGTCTGGTCAGAGGTCAGTGCTTGTGGTCAACTATGGGGACAGGCCAGCTGCTCCCTGCCCCACCCGCCAGATTTGGATCTGTGAGAGAATTAGGTCTCGCTGCTGCCAGATCTTCCAGTTTTTCAAGAGAAGCCAGAAATCTGGATGTTGAGTTTGTGAAAAACTACTCTGTGGCCCAAATAAGACATTTCAATGGGCACCATTGGTGCCAGTGTTTACCCTCTGAATTATGGACACACACAAGGCTATTCCTCCTTCCTCGCTCTAACCTGGGTGCCAAGTGCAGTCAGCCTGGGGTGGAAATGCTCGCTGGGCACGGCTGGCGCCACCACAGATGCTGTTCTAGCTGTGGGTCTGGCAGCATTCTTCTGGGGAAGAATATGGTTGAGATTAGAAGCACATCTTCCAGAGGGCCTCTGTTGTTTCTCTCCTGGATTCTGGAATGGCTCTAATCATACTAGTAATTATGTCTCTCCCTGTGAGGAGTCAGAATTCATTAATTTTTAGAGAGTGAGATAAAATTCAAATTCCACAGGCTAATGATTGTATAAAATCAGAGAGAGAAATTAGAGAAACAAAAAGGCTAAATGTTAATCTAGTAATTTAAATAAGTAATTAAAACAAGTGGATTAGTAATTAAACAAGTAAAGACATAAAAAGTGAGAAAACCTGACATAAGCATAATGACAGGATGCGTTTTTTTTAATTTACTTGTTTTCTCTTCCAAGTGTTTCTAGGAACCATCTACAGCTCTTACATATTCATCAATGGAAGAAGTCTAATGTCTTTGAAATGTAAGGCTGAATTTTTAAAAATCTGATTAAAATTACTGAGTAAACAGCATTGAAACAGTAATTATGGAAATCATCACACTGGAAAATAATACACAAAATGTCACCACCTAACATGACAAGCTACTGTCAGAGTTCATTGTTCACTTCCCAGCTTTTTCAATGGACATAGCTGATGTTTACAGCTGTTAACTGAAGTGTATTAATATTGTATTCTTCTGTGTCTATTTAGTATAACAGCATAAATATTTTTCATATTACTTTATAGCCTTCATAACTATTATTTTAATGGCTACATCATATTTTATTTATTTTTATTTACTTATTTCTTCAGTTTCAGGTACTTTTCACTGTTTTTAAAAACTTTCTAGATAATTTACTTATGAAAAATTCCCTGGAATGAGTCAAAAGACATAAATATTCTTATTAATCTTGAATATATTGCCAAGTTGCTCTCCCAAACACCTGGAACAATTTAAATAATACAGTGAATGACTGTATCCATTGTACCACTCCTTGCTACCGCTGGTATTATCAGTAAAGAGGGTGTAAAAAGGATGAACATCACAGGTAACACAGTGGGCTATACTGAATGGGCCTGCTGGGTCAACAGCTCGTGAAGTGCAGGTCAAGCCACTGTTGTCTGTGGACCGTCTTGGCTTCCTCATCAAAGAAAAGAAGGGTTTGAATCACATAATCTGCAAAGACTATTTCAGCTTTAAAAACTTGAATCTCAAGCAAAGGCTAACACTTCATCCTCCAGAGAATTTTTGGTGTATTATGTTTTAGACGGATTGGAGAGATAACAGTAAGTTTCTGTATGAATTACAGCCCCTGAGAAATCAATGTCATTAAGTCCACTGTAAATGCACTTCTGGGGGCAGGGGGGGAGAGGGAGAGGGGGAGGGAGGGGAGAGGGAGAGGGAGAGGGGGAGAGAGGGAGGGAGGGGGAGGGAGGGAGAGAAAAGGAAGAAATCAGTGGGGTGGTGTGGCAATTTCTTTTTTTTTTGGCACGCGGGCCTCTCACTGCTGTGGCTTTTCCTGCCGCGGAGCACAGGCTCCGGACGCACAGGCCCAGCAGCCACGGCTCACGGGCCCAGCCGCTCTGCGGCACGCGGGATCCTCCCGGATCGGGGCACGAACCCGTGTCCCCTGCATCGGCAGGCGGACTCCCAACCACTGTGCCACCAGGGAAGCCCGGCAATTTCTTAAAATAAGACAGCAGTGAAGTTTGCCACATTGACCCTTCCTTTCACAAACAATTTCTCAACCGTGCAACGCTGTTTGAAAGCATTTTTCCCACAGTAGAAGTTCTTTCAAAATTGGAGTCAATCCTCTCAAATCCTGCAGCTGCTTTATCAACTAAGTTCATGAAATATTCTAAATCCTTTGTTGTCATTTCAATAATCTTCACAGCATCTTCACCAGGAATAGATTCCATCTCAAGAAACCACTTTCTTTGCTCATCAATAAGAAGCAACTCCTTATCTGCTCAAGTTTTATCACGAGATTGCAGCATTTTAGTCAACGTCTTCAGGTTCTACTTCTGATTCTAGTTCTCTTGCTGTTTCCACCACATCTGCAGTTACTTCCCCCACCGAAGTCCTAAACCCCTCAAAGTCACCCATGAGGGCTGGAATCAACTTCTTCCAAACTCCTGTTAATGCTGAGATGTTGACCTCTTCCCACGAATCATGAATAGTCTTAATGGTATCTAGAATGGTGAGTCCTTTCCAGAAGGTCTTCAAGTGACTTTGCCCAGATCCATCAGAGGAATCACTATCTCTGGCAGCTACAGCCTTACGAAATGTATTTTCTTAAATAATAAGACTTGAAAGTCAGAATTACTCCTTGATCCATGAGCTGCAGAATAGATGTGTTCACAGGCATGAAAACAACATTAATCTCATTGTACATCTCCATCAGAGCTCTTGGGTGACCAGGTGCACTGCCAATGAGCAGCAGTATTTAAAGGGAATCTTCTTTTCTGAGCAGTAGGTGTCAACAGTGGATTTAAAATATTCAGTAAACCATGTTGTAAACAGATGTGCTGTCATCCAGGCTTTGTTGTTCCATTTATAGGGCACAGGCAGAGAAGACTTAGCATAATTCTTAAGGACCCTAGGATTTTTGGAATGGTAAATGAGCATTGGCTTCAGCTTAAAGTCACCAGCCGCATTAGCCCCTAACAAGAGAGTCAGCCTGTCCTTTGAAGCTTTGAAGCCAGGCATTGTCTTCTCCTCTCCAGCTATGAAAGTCCTAGACGGCATCTTCTTCCAGCATAAGGCTGTTTCATCTGCATTGAAAATCTGTTGTTCAGTGCGGCCACCTTCGTTCATTACCTTAGCTAGACCTGCTGGATGACCTACCGCTTCTACATCAGCACTCGCTGCTTCGTCTTGCACTTTCATATCATGGAGACGGCTTCTTTCTTCAAACCTCAGGAAACATCGTCTGCTAGCTTCAAGGTGTTTTTCTGTAGCTTCACCATCTCTCTCAGCCTTTATAGACTTGAAGAGAGTTAGGGCTTTGCTCTGGATTAGGCTTTGACTTCAGGCCATGTTGTGGCTGGTTTGATGTTCTATCCAGAACACTACAAGTTTCTCCACGCCAGCAATAAGGTTGTTTCACTTTCTTATCATTCGCGCGTTCACTGTAGGAGCACTTTTAATTTCCTTCAAGAACATCTCCT
Source organism: Globicephala melas (assembly GCF_963455315.2). Lineage (NCBI taxonomy): Eukaryota > Metazoa > Chordata > Mammalia > Artiodactyla > Delphinidae > Globicephala > Globicephala melas. The sequence goes on from NC_083322.1 coordinate 3,311,263, forward strand.
TTCCATTCACAACTTGGCTAACTGATTGGAGCAAGAGGCCTAGCTTTCAGCCTGTCAGCTTTCCACACGCCTTCCTCACTCAGCTTCAGCATTTCCAGATTTTGATTTGAAGTGAGAAACATGCGAATCTTCCTTTCACTTGAACACTTAGAGGAACTTGTAGGGTTATTACTTGCCCTAATTTCAATATTGTTGTGTCTCAGGAGACAGAGAGGCCTGAGGAGAGGGAGAGAGACAGGGGCACGGCCAGCTGGTGGAGCAGTCAGAACACACACAACATTTTCAATTAAGTTCTCCGTCTTGTATGGATGTGCTCCATGGTGCCCCCAAATAATTGCAATAGTAACATTAAAAATCACTGATTACAGTTCCCATAACAAATATAATAGTCATGAAAAAGTTTGAAATATTGTGAGAATTGCCAAAATGTGACACAGAGACACACACTGAACAAATGCTGTTGGAAAAACGGCGCCAAAAGACTTGTTTGCCGTAGGGTTGCCACAAACCTTCAATATGCAAAACAACGCAGCATCTGCAAAGCTCAATAAAATGAGGTCTGCCTGTATGTAATCCACGTGAAAGTTAGTTTAGGTTTTACTTTTAGAAATCGGAGAGAATGCCCCTGCTTCACCCTGGGAGGCAGCCCAGACACACCTCCTGCAGGGAAGGAGCTCGAAGTCAAGGGAGGCCCGTTCCCCCTCCCTGCTGCTGACCGGGTCACCCTGTGTGCCTGAGCCCTGAGCTGCCCGGGTCCTCCAGTCCACCTGACCATCCTGAGTCACACTGACTTGCACCCACATTCTACATCTGTCCTCTCATGTCATCCAGACAACGCTCCTGAGGGGAAGGACGGGGTACACAGAGCTTGCACAGCTGCCTGAGGACCTGTCACTGTGGAGCAGAGAGCAGTGCTGGCAGGGAGGAGCGGGGTCAGGGACCACCTCAAACCTCTCACCACACTGACGCTCAGGGAAGCCGCTCACCTCGGTTTTGTGTCTTTTATATCCATTCATAGAATACACAGTTACAGAGCACCCACTATGCACAGGTCACAGTGCCAAGCACCGTGGAAGAGACAAAATTAATTCAGCTAGAACCTGCCTCCAATGAGCCTGACTACTGAGCAGGCAGCAGATGTCCGAGCTCATGCAGAGACGACGTGCTTGTGACTTCCTTCCCTGCGGAAATCTAACGGAGCACCTCAAAAATCTGTGGAGACGTGGATGGACCTCGAGACTGTCATACAGAGTGAGGTACATCACAAAGAGATAAACAAATGTCATATGCTAACGCGTATGTGTGGAATCTACAAAAGTGGTACAGACGAACCTATCTGCAAAGCAGAAGCAGAGGCAAACAAGTAGAGAACAGACATACGGACACCAAAGGGGGAGAGGGGGAGGGGATGAATTGGGAGATTGGGATTGACACATACACACTATTGATACTATGTATAAACAGATAACTAGTGAGAGCCTGCTGTGGAGCACAGGGAACTCTACTCCATGCTCTGTGGTGACCTAGATGTGAGGGAAATCCAGAAGGGAGGGGATTATGTGTATACGTATGGCTGGTTCACTTTGCTCTACAGCAGAAACTAGCACAGCACTGTGATGCAACTATACCCCAATAAATAAAAACTAAAAAACAAAAACACTCTGGGAGGATCCTGCAAAAAAAAAAACAAAACAAAAAAAACACAGAAGTTGGAAAAGGGACCAGGATATTTTGATAAATCCTTCCTAAAATCAATTATTATGTCACATCAAATATGAGATGCTACCAAATAATAAGGATCTGAGAATATCTCACCATCAAAAAATTAATATAAAAAACAAAGGAATGCAAATAACAGTGTGAACCAGGATGGAATTGCCTTAGAAGGTTAAATGTCTATGTGAACTCACAATTTGAAGTGTTTCTGGTATTCTGAAATATTTCATGATCTGATTTCTACCATTTGGAGCTGTGAGAAGGGATGACTGAATTCCTTTCGGTCAAAGGAAGCTGTTTGGGGGGGCAGGTGAGAACCCTCCAGGTGAGCCCAGCACAGCACAAGCTCTCATTTGCATAATTATCAATGATGTACAAAGCCCTTGTGCTGGATTGCCTAGTGTTTGCATTCATTTGCCTCCCCTTCCATTGATCCATCCCGGGAAAGAGCCAGTCACGGAAGCCAAGGAGCCAGGGGGATGCTCAAGGCCAGCAGGCTGGAGGACCCTTGTGTGACCTTGTGTGTGACGGTCCTTCTCAGTGGCTGGGGAAAGAGAACGAGGTCAGAGGTCAGATTGTAAGTTACTATTTTAAACTTCTGCTGACCTGGGCATTCACTGCTTCATGTTCACGTCTCCACTAGTTTCAGGTTGTTTTAAGATCAACCTAAAGGGCTTCCCTGGTGGCGCAGTGGTTGAGAGTCCGCCTGCCGATGCAGGGGACACGGGTTCATGCCCCAGTCCGGGAAGATCCCACATGCCGTGGAGCGGCTGGGCCCGTGAGCCATGGCCGCTGAGCCTGAGCGTCCGGAGCCTGTGCTCCACAACGGGAGAGAGGCCACAACAGTGAGAGGCCCGCGTACCGCAAAAAAAAAAAAAAAAAAAAATCAACCTAAAGATTACAGGTGGCCTCACAGGTAGCACAGCCTCTTCCTCAGCTTACTTTTATCATTTAAACAATCTCAAAGCTTCCAGGTTTCAAATAAGGAGAGACCACCTAGGGAACCAGCATCGGAAAGGCAGGCGGGCAGAACCGGGCAAGAGCCACTGCCCTGTGTGCCCGCTCTCTCCAGCCCACTCATCCTCCCGGGAGCAGAGGGTCCGCCGACTGTGATCCCTTCCGAACATCATGCCTCCCCTTCTTAATACTTGCTCATGAAAATACAGAGAGCTGGATCATTCCATCAGCTTTAACTTGCAGATGGAGTAACTGAAGCACAAGTTTAACTGGCTCAAGAGAACTTAAATCCAGAGCTTCTGTGTTCTAAATGATGATGCAGACACTCAATGACTTTTCCTCTCTTTCCTTCGTCTGAGGTCTGTTTACAGGAGCCTTTACGTGTAGCTTTGAGCCAAGAATAAACTGGCATGATCACGAACAGTGTCAATCAGGCTGTACACATTTGGTTCTCAACAAATGTTTCTGGGGTGAGTGAATAAATGACATTTTAAGAAGGAATTTCATCATACAGAATAAACCTTCCAGTTTTCAAGATGAGCTCTTCCTTTTTTCTTTACCTAAGGAGGTTTCTGAAGTCACCTTATTACTTGGCTAAAACAACTTCAGTTAAAATACACGCTCTGTCACAAGTTATTGCTTGGAGAAAGAGAAGGCTGCCCCTAGTCTTGTATCTCCTTACTCAGTGCAGCTGTGCCAACAGTACCCTACTTTCAGCAAACTGACATCCTTATGGGAAATATCGATAACATCCTGGCATTAACATGTACTTACCCTCAGCAATGGTCTGATCATTTTCTCCTTTCAATTAATATGAGAAAACTATTTCTGCAACTTCAGTATTTTTGAGTTGAATCAGCTTTTCTTACAGGAGCCGTTCTACCAAAGATGATTTTTTAATGCAAAAATGCAGGCACATTCATTCTTTCCAGGTCGGGTCCTACTTTGCAGACTACTACTGAATTCAATACCTGTTGCTTTGGGAATTACACCATCATACAACCTTGCTAGCCCTCTCTTACGCCAGCAAACAGTCTCTGTAAAGGGCAGGATCCAGCCCATACTAAACCTCAATAAAATGTTTATTCTTAAAGAAAAAGGTATCGCTACACCAAAAAGAAAGGAAGAGTATTTAAACAGCAGTGTCATGTTCTTGAGAAGGTAGGGCAGCATTTGTGTGGGACAGGGGATAGGGCAACGCAAAGATGGAATCATCCTTTCATCCCTTGTTGTCCCTGGGACAAGGCTCCGGGGACCTGCCTGAACGCTCACCCAAGGACTCCGGAAAGCTCACTCACTACACTGGGCTCGGGATCCTTATTTGTGAAACCAGGCAGCTAATTTTTTCTATCGTCTCTGATCCCCAGATCACAGGATTCTAGGATTCCTACGTTTCTGATTCTCATCAGAGGCTTCTTATGATGGTTCTGATTGAGAATTCGTGGCCTGTTTTAATTCTTGGTTTTAACACAGACTTGGCCTTAGTTTCTTCCTTTGATTTCCTCCACGTACTGGACAAGAAAATGATCAACTCCCTAAAGCTGAAGATTTATTCCTTCTAAAAATAAGCATGAACATATATGAAAAAAACAGTTAATTCTCTTTAAATCGATTTCTGGTACATAACTTCAGTCAATTCTTTAATAAATATCATTAACTGTTACATGGACTCCAAATCTTAACGCCATTACCTTTGGGGAAACAGGTTTTCCCAGACGATGAAGCAGTGGCATTCATATCGACTCAGTACTTGTTCTAAAGCATAAACATCACTTAATGTCATTAGAGCGAGTATAGTCAGTGCCTAAATTAATATTCTCTGTGCACTTTAAGATGCATTTTTAAAAAATATGAGATCGTGCAAGCAGTCCTGAAGTATTCTCTGAATTACTACAATTGTTCTGTAAATGTGCAAATGCCTTAGGACTTATCTTTGAATTATATATGATATGCAACACTTGTTTCCAACACCTGCGGAGAAATTTCCCGTATACTCAGAGAAATGGTGATTTCATCTTATTAAATTAGTGTGGTTTCAATTTCACATTATCTGTAGCTGCTCAGCCTGTAGTTTACAAGTTTATTGCTTCTGCTTGGCTATATGAAAAGTTGAAACCTAAAGTCATTTTCTGCTTTATTGACTTGAAGGCGGGAAAACTGAAATTATCCTTGTCATTAAAGAGAGTACTTACAATTTTTTTGCCTTCTATTAACACCGTAGAAGTATTTGTTTCAACATTCTGCAGTATCACACTTCCTTTCTGCTCTCTGTAGATGAATTCTTTATCTACAAGAGAGGAAATAAAACAGAAACATGAAACATCAAGGAACTCACTAGCTTTTGATGGACACAGGTAAATGAACTGACTAGTTCCAACAAAAGTATATCCTGCATTTCATCAAAGGGTCCTTTAAATATGGTGAAATGGGTCCTTTAAATATGCTCCTCTCCATATAACTGCTTGTGAAGCTTCTCTCTAAATCATTTCTCATAGTCTGCACACTGACATAAAAAGCACAAGCATATACACACATAAAATCTTTAGAACATTCTAGACTTTTCTTGGGTAGGACACATAGAGTGGACACAACAGAGCAGATTAAGAAACCCGCTACCATAAGGGGCGGAGATAGTTGGTACTAAGGGGACTGATTTCCTATATTGGAAACTTTGGGGTGAAATCTGTATACGTCCACCTGCATACCATATCCTGCAAAATTATTTTCATTTGGTCCACAGCTTCCTTTGCTATTCCTGGAGGAATTGGCAGTTTCACTGTCATGAATATCTTTGGCTCTATACATTGTATCCTCAGTGACACTTGTCCTTTGTAACTCAACAGAGATTTCAAATATCCCCTTAGAAAATTAATGGAGCAATCCCCCTAAATAGTATGCATGTAGGGGTATATATGTAGGCATGTAGGGGTGTGTGTGTGTGTGTGTGTGTGTGTGTGTGTGTGTGTGTGGTGTGTACACATACTACAAATGAAAGAGTAAACTTTCTGAAAGGATTGCAAGTGGAGAGACAGGGCACACAATTGGAAGAAGAAATGATAAACTGGGAGATTGGGATTGACAAATACACACTGCTACATATACAATAGATAACTAACAAGGACCTACTGTATAGCACAGGGAACTCTGCTCAATACTCTGTAATGACCTACATGGGAAAAAAACCTAAAAAAGAGTGGATATATGTGTATGTATAACTGATTCACTTTGCTGTACATCTTAAACTAACACAACATTGTAAAGCAACTGTACTCCAATAAAAAATTTTTAAAAAGAAAATAATACTATCTTTCTGAGTGAAGGGGATGACACTGAGCTAGTCTGAAGGTAAAGAAATTTCACACGATAATCAGTTGATGAATGAAAAACACTGTGCAGACTGGATTAATTCCAATGGTATTATCATTTCTATGCTTTTTAAATTCTACTCCACAGAATTACATTCTTTTCTTTCTTATTCCTTTATTCTACTTGCTTTGCCTTTAATATTCTCTTCCTTTTTGTAGTCTGTTAAGATGGAAGTTTAGATCTTTGGTTTGATTTTCCATCCTTTTAATAGGACTATTAAAGCTAAAAATTCTCCTCTATGCATGGTATTAGCTACATCTCACAAATTTTGATATGCTGAATTCAGTATTATTCAGTTCAAATTATTTCTAATTTTTCCTGAAAAGTCTGCTTGGTCCAATGATTATTTAGAAACATGTTTAATTTTCAAATATGTAAAGTTATTCTGGTCCTCTTATTTTTATAGATTTTTAATTTAAATTCACTGGATCAAAGAATATTCTGTACATGATTTTAGTCTTTTAAAACTCATTAAGACATTTTTGTGGCCCAAAATATGGTCTATCCTGGTAAACGTACCATATTCACATTTAATGAAATTATTGATATGGCTGAGTTTGGTCTATAACTTTTTTCACGGGGCTTTGTTTTCTACTTTTCTCCTCTACTTCTTGTTTCCCTCTTTCTTGTTTCCTGACTTTCATTTTATTTTGTGAACATTTTTTACGGTTTTAATTTCCCTATTTTTAGCTGTATTTCTTTGCCTTTTTTTAGTGGTTGTCCTAGGGATTATACTATGTACTCAACTTTTCAGCATCTACAAAGAGTTAATAATGTATCACTTCTCATGAAATATAGAAATCTGTCCAGTTTTCAGGTCCACATCCAGTCCCATGCTGTGATAACTGTTATGTGTATTACATCGACATACATTATACATTCCACAAGACAATGTTATAATTATTGTTTATAACAATAGTATGGTTTATAAAGAAATTAAGAAGAAAAAGTAAAAAAAGAAAAATTTGTTCTTTGCATTTACCCACTATTTACCATTACTGATGCTTTTTGTTCTTTATCGAAAATATGAGTTTCCATCAGATATCATTCATTTTCCTACTTCATAAAGAACTTTCTTTAGGATTTCTGATTATAGGACTCTGCTGGCAACCAATTCTTTTAACTTTGTTTCATCTGAAAGTCTTTTCCTTTAACCTTCATTTTTTTTTTTTTTTTTGCAGTACGCGGGCCTCTCACTACTGTGGCCCCTCCCGCTGCGGAGCACAGGCTCTGGACGCGCAGGCTCAGCGGCCATGGCTCACGGGCCCAGCTGCTCCGCGGCATGTGGGATCTTCCCGGACCGGGGCACGAACCCGTGTCCCCTGCATCGGCAGGCAGACTCTCAACCACTGCGCCACCAGGGAAGCCCCTCATCCTTCTTCTTGAAGGCTCTCCCACGCTCCCGGTGGCCCTGCCCCGGGCTGGATGGCTGTCACCTTCACCCTGGACTACTCCAGGGCCTCCCAGTGGGACCCTCTGTCCCTTTCTCTATTGGGACAAGGCCACACTTCTTTTTCAAAACTTTTTTTCTGGCTCCTTGGCAGAGACTACTTTGGCCGAACTCCTTAGTCTGACATTCGAAGCCCTTCGTCTTCTGGCCTGTCTTCTCTTCCCATCTTAATTTCCCACCATCCCCCACTAACTAAGCATCCTAACAAGTCCTGCCTTCCAAGCCTCTCTGATGCCTGTGCCGCTGCCTTGGCTGCGGTGCCCTTCTCCCGCCCCCGCCAGGCACAATCTTCCTGGGCTCGGCGTGAAGGTCTCTCCTCCGGGCAGTTTTTCATGCCTCTGCCAGGCAGAATCCATCTCTCTGCTGACCCCTGACCTGTCATTCACCTTGTTTTATGCCCATCACAGCACGTTGCTTATTTGCTACTACAGCTCTCTCCCTCTAGAGTCATGATTCTCACGGGAAGAGGCCACACCTGTTTGGTTTCCTAACTCTTAGCATAATAACTGATATGAAAGTTGGTGCTAAAAAATATGTGAAGCATTTAACACATGCATCCTATCACAAGTCTGAGTCACCAAATATCCAACCTACTTGTGGAACAGCAGGCAGAACTCCTTGTAGAAGAGGGAGTGCTCTGGGCCAAAGTAAAAGGAAGGAGAGATGGACCTGGTGGTTTTCTCAAATTACACCTTTTGTGTCTCTTTGTGAGATTCTGTTACAGCTACTTTACTCCTGTCACTGCAGGGCAAAAGGATGTTACAAAAGGAGTGCATCTGAATGCTGTGAGGATAGGAAGGTAAAATTGAAAAGCCATGCTCAACGGGGAGGTCCTTAGGAAAAGACTTCCCAAAGAAAATCTGGCACAGGACCACCCACTGGCTTGTTATTCTTCGTGTGCCAACTATCCAGTGCTTTGCATTTAAAATACATCATTAATTTAATTGTTCTGTGTACTTTAGCAATTCTTCAAAGCTAAAAAGTTAAAGAGAGTAAGTTGCACTGGTAACTAGCACAATTATTTAAAAACTGGTAAAGCATCAAGAAAATTTCCCTTCTTTCCTATACAAACCGTATCACTGGGTAACCAAATTATAGATAAGGGGAAGTTTCATTTTATTTTGTTTCTCTAAATTGTGATATAAAAATATACAGCAATGCAACAAATTATTTTATGTACTCTTCCAAAAATAAGATAAAATTCCAGTCATTTCCTCTGAGTCATTCCTCTGATATTAGCTATAAAGATAGCTAATATCATATATTAGCTATGTTTATGTTTTGCTTACTTTTGCTTAACAACAATGTATTATTAGCAACTTTCAAAAGCCTTACCCAAGGTGAAAACTTTAAAAATGTATGGCATTTTATGGTACAATAGATTTCTTAAAAACTGAGATAATTTAGTTCTCATTGTCAAGTATAATTTGTATATGCTGGTTGGTTTTGAGGAGCATATTAATCCTTGATTATACAAATATCACAAAGAATTAATGCACAGAAATAGATTTTAATTACTGAAACAAATAGTGCACATAATAAATGGCGATTTGATTTTTCTCATGATTATCTTCTTTTTTCTTTTCTTTTTTTTCTTTTTCTTTTTTTGCAGTACGCGGGCCTCTCACTGTTGTGACCTCTCCCGTTGCGGAGCACAGGCTCCGGACGCGCAGGCTCAGCGGCCACGGCTCACGGACTTAGCCGCTCCGGGGCACGTGGGATCTTCCTGCCCCGGTGTCCCCCGTATCGGCAGGCGGACTCTCAACCACTGCGCCACCAGGGAAGTCCCATGATTATCTTCTTTTAATTTTAAACAATGCTGATAGAAACACTGTTCTTTACATTTATTATTTTTTTCTCAGATATAATTTATTTCTATTTATGTACATTCTAATAACACGTAGCATATATTTCCTAAAAATTATATAAGCATATATTTCCTACACAGTCAATATCCATATGATGGTCATAAAATATAAATCCCTAACAGCCACGCTGTAGTCTAGAAATACCATTTCCCACCAAAGGAAAGCAGGACTCCTTCTGTAGACAGCTGATTCCAGGTCTGGGACAGGAGCTATCCTAGAGACCAGCAAAGCTATCAAATTCTATTACCATGTCAAAATGATTCAGAAACCAACCTGAAAAGGCTCCCATCAGCCAAGGACCAGCCATTTAGGGCTTTAATAAGAATAACTGGAACGGACTGAAGCTCTTTAATTACGTATACGTTCATGAATTTAGAATGATACTTCAAAAAGAAACAACTAATTCAATTGATCATTATTAGAGGATGCTTATAAATCAACATATTAGTTAAAAACTGGTAAAGAAAAAGGAAAGCATCAAGAAAATTTCCCTTCTTTCCTATACAAACTGTATCACTGGGTAACCAAATTACAGATAAGGGGAAGTTTCATCTTATGGAAGTATTCCAGTTATCAAATGGAAAAGGTTGATGGAATTAGCATATCACCATTTTGCAGCTCCTAATGAGTTAAGGTGCCAATCAGCCGGGGCTGCTACACCACAGAAGGAGAGCAATCAGCATGAACTGCCTCCTTAAGGAAGAATATAGCACTACTGATGAAGTGCTAGCACAACCAAAGCCAAAACCCTCAAACCCAGTCAGGCTACTAGACCAACTAGAACTTGCAGGAAACAGAGGACGGAGGACCATTCACGCCATAAACAATCAAGTAGGAGACTCTGAGAAACTACAGGGAAAATGGCCTGGCTTCTTCAAATAAACAATGACATTTATATGACAATTAGAAATTTAAACACAAATAAGATAATTAATGGTATGAATAGGATTAATAGGATAATTAACGCTATTAAGGAACTAATAGCGTTTGGGGGTTATTTTTTCTTTTAGTGTGATATGGTGGTTATGCTTTTCTGTTTAACAAGATAACAAGTCCTTATCTTTTAGAGATGAACATAGTGAAACAAAGAGGATAAAACGATATGGTATCTGGGGTCTGCTTCTAAATAGCATGGGTGGAGGAGAAAAAGGTCAGCATATAGACACAATAAGATTGGCCAACAGGAAATAATGGTTGAAGTTGGGTTATGGACAAATAGGAGTTTACTTACTATTCTTTCTACTTTTGTTTAAGTTTAAAATTTTCTATAATAAAAAGTTAAAATTGATTTTAAAGTTCAAGTAGTTAAAAAAGATCATGCAGCTACAATGAGAATAAAGCTATGCTGGCTCATTTTTACATTTTATCCTTTGTTAGGCTTTTGCAGTAATTTGCACGTACTTGGGTTGCAGGCAGGTAGTGGTTGTGTTTTCATCGTATTTCTCCAGTAACCACTAGGTCATAAAATAAAAATTCTGAAATCTCTCCCTCCAAGGTCAGGAGCCAGGGGCGAAAATTTGCAGCAACCAATGACAGTCTTCAATCCAGATGTAGATACACTGCCTACAGCTAAGAGCGATTTTTCCTTTGGTTTGTAAATATTAAGCCTCGTATGGAGAGTTATAGGAAGAAACAACTATAATTAGAAACCTGATGTTATAATTAACACATTTCAGGAAATATAAGCCAAATGAAAATTTTAGGTGGACCATATTTATAATGTAGAACTGTGGTGCTACTATGTAGCCACTAGCCACATGTTCTTACTAATATTAAAAATTAATTAAAATTACATAACATTTAAAATTTAGTTCCTTCTTTGTACAAGGCACATTTTAAGCACTCAAAGCCACACGTGGCTAGTGGGTAGCGGTGTACTGGACGCAGCAGAGACAGAACATCTCCATCACTGCAGGAAGTTATTCTGAACAGCAATATTTTGAAGTTATAATAAGTGACAGCATTTTATTCCCAAAGAATGCCTTAGTTTACACCATAGTCTATCATCGATCTGGAAAAAAATCACTCTTCTCAAGCCATGGCTATCAAAGAGAAAATCAAAGGATGTCCTTGAAAGGTGGTCAGCAGACCTTCTGATACCTCTTGCCATTTATGTGCCTCCACTCTTATAGGCAATGAAGGCAACAGCTGTGGGAGAAAAAGATTTTTAAATAAAGTATTTCCAGATTATCCCAAATGTCACAACCCCTTAAAAAAGAACACGAAGTTATATGGTAACCAGAGTCCCAGTAATCATCATCAGAATCAACAGATTAAAAATAGGAGTCAAGGGCTTCCCTGGTGGTGCAGTGGTTAAGAATCTGCTTGCCAATGTGGGGGACACAGGTTCGAGCCCTGGTCCGGGAAGATCCCACACGCCACAGAGCAACTAAGCCCGTGAGACACAACTACTGAGCCTGCTCTCTAGAGCCCGCGAGCCACAACTACCGAGCCCACGTGCCACAACTACTGAAGCCTATACGCCTAGAGCCTGGGCTCCACAACAAGAGAAGCCACCGCAATGAGAAGACAGCACACCACAACGAAGAGTAGCCCCTGCTCTCTACAGCTAGAGAAAGCCCACGCGCAGCAACGAAGACCCAACGCAACCAAAAATAAAATAAATAAATTTACAAAAAAAAAAAAGGAGTCAAGTGGAAAGAAAATGCCAAAGGTTTTTTTTTCTGTTTTTTTAGGTTGGGTTGAAATTCGTGATTTTTTTTTTTAAAAAGTACCCACCATGATAACTATGGCCTTTTATTTGAAATTATAAGAACTACACACAATCCTCCAACATACCAGGGAAAGATCAGTACAAACAGAGATGGTGAGAAAATGTAAAATAAATGATGTGCATTTTACTAAGAGTGGATAAGTAACTTATTTTCATGAGAATGTGCTTAGAAAAGGTAGGAGTTTCCAACTCCAAGGTAGGAGTTTCCAATGTGCTTAGAAAAGGTAGGTGGGTGTAAGAAGCAAAACTCAGAGAAAAGAGTCTAACCAGTGGACATTTCATTTATTCCCAAGAACATTTACAACGTGAGGGATACTCTTCTAGACACACCATGAATTAGCCATGTTCCCCGACTTAAGGACGCTTACAATTAAAATGGTCAGATGGCAATTACTGATGCTGGCTATCGAAAAGCTCCAAGTTAATCACAGCACTGTACTATAAGACATGATTCCAAGCAAATAAATAATTCTAGTAATGTTATGAGAAAGTAGGATTTTCTGTATAAGAGAAAATAAATCCACATTTAAAATCATAAATTTCAGTAAAAGTTAAAATCCTGTAGTGTTATATATGGAATCTAAATAAAAGGTACTGATGAACCTAGTGGCAGGGCAGGAATAAAGACGCAGACGTAGAGAACGGACTTGAGGACACAGGGGGGAAGGGGAAGATGGGACGAAGTGAGAGAGTGGCATGGACATATATACACTCCCAAATGTAAAATGGATGGCTAGTGGGAAGCAGCTGCATAGCACAGGGAGATCAGCTCGGTGCTTTGTGACGACCTAGAGGGGTGGGATAGGGAGGGTGGGAGGGAGGCTCAAGAGGGAGGGGATATGGGGATATATGTATGCATATGGCTAATTCACTTTGTTGTACAACAGAAACTAACACAGCATTGTGAAGCAATTATACTCCAATAAAGATATATATAATATATATAGGCCCTGTAGTGTTAAATTTGTGTCAGAAATATCAATAGGAACACATTTGCTTATTTTTTAAAGTATGTATTTGCTAGTTTTGTCCACAGAAATATTAGATACATGATTTCCTAAACACTCAGATTTTGGTTCCTAAGTACCATTCTCACTAAAAAGAACAAGGAATATTTGAAGAAACAAGTATTTTTAGATCTGAGGCACAGGAAGTACAATATGAACCTGGGACACCTTATTGGCCAGAAGGCAAAGAAGAGTTCAGTGAGTGATGGGTCTTGGCGTCCATTCTTGCCCCATCCTGTCTCAGCCTTCACATCTAACTCTGACTGGTCCTTCCTCTTGGCTCTGGGCTCAGACACAGGACTTGAACTGGTGGATGGAATATAAGCAAGCAGACACTTGACTTGCCCCCTCCTGGCTCTGCCATTGCCATGAGACAAACACAAACATCTCTCACCTCATCTTCTGGCACCAGGAGGAGAATCAAGTGTGAATCACAGCCGGGTTATCACGGTCACCCGAGAAGAGGCTATTCCAGATCGGCCAACAGCCTGTTGGGTGTCCAGCCACACGAGCAGATCACGCAACGGATAAGCAGAGTTCCCTAACCAACCACCAGCTGACAAGCAGATGTGTGAAAAATACACAAGTGTGTGTGTGTGTGTCCCTGAAGGTGTGTGCTCGTTTATTACACAGCACTCTTGTGGCACCAGACAACACACACATGCACAGGAGAACCACCTGGGAGGGCCCTCGGAAGTCAAAGTTGGGAAAATCAGAACATGAAAAGAACAATGCTGTAACTGATTAAAACACATCAAATACATAAAACTGTAAGGTCGGATCTTAACAAACGGCACCGCGAAACAGAGGAAAGCTTCGAGTGAGCTTTATTAGGGAGCGCTCCCGGGCGAGGTTCACTGGTCCGAGAGAAAGGGGGCCAGAGAAGTCGCGCCCGGGCGAGGGTTGGGCAAGATTTTACAGGGGAAGAAGGGAAAGGGGTGTGGTGAATCTGGGAGGGCGCAGGGTATTCCTTATTTGGTGGTCTTTTCGGGTATCCTGGGGAACGCGTTAGTCCCGCCCCTCGAAAGGCGGGAAGGCTGGGCTGGGTTCAAAGTCACCAGGTCAGTTCCTGGAACTGGGTGGTCCGGAATGTCTCCAGGGCAGTTTCTGGAACTGGGTGGTCCAGAGAATTTCGGTCTGATGCAACCTGTGAATCTGATTGTGTTCCCCTGCCTCGGGCCAGTTGGCCTTACAAAAACAACTCATGAGTCCATAATGGTACCCACATAATGGTTCTCATTTTCCACAGCTGAAGGCAACTATTATAGCAACTCCTTTCTCTGAAAATTGGTAATTAAAAATTCATAATTAAGGATTCATCCTGCTTTTTCAGTAGTATGGGGACACCAAACAGCCTGTTTCTGAGGGAGAGCCCCTCCTTTCAGAAAACTGCCCACTCATAAATGAAGAAGGAATGATGAATTTAGAAAATCACCACTTTTAGAAGGAATGATGAATTTAGAAAAGCACCATTTCTAGAAGGAGCGATGAATTTAGCAAAGCACCATTTTGCAGCCCCTGTTGAAATGCTCATTTCGGGTGAGGCCCATCCACGGATGCTACCCCCACTTAGAGAAAAGCTGATGGGATACTTTCCTGGTGCCAAAATACTACCCCAGAGAAAACGTGCCAGTGTCAATGGGGAAACACACGTTCCTCATGGAGGAATCTGGTGGCCACCACTTAGAGTCCCTAACAGTGGGACAACCAGCAGTGGACACACACATGAGAAATCATTCCATGAGGAAAGAACCAGACAAATCCAGGATGTGGGAAATTCCACTACACACTGGCCTAATATGGGGAAATAACACACTGTAGAAAAAAGAGGAGCTGCCTTCCTTTAACAGAAACGTTAAGAGACATAATCAAGTATAATTATGACCCTTAATTTGATCCAAATGATAGAAAAAAGCCACAGAAGATATTTTGAGAAGGAATGAGGAAAACTGAATATGGCCTGGGACTCCTATGATATTAGGAAATTATCCTCATTTTTTTGTTAGATCTGATAATATAGATAAATGGGAGGATATATTTTTGGAGATACATGTGTTAGTATTCAGGGATGAAAGAAAATGATGTTATAATTTAAGTTTAAATATTTTCAGCCAAAAAATTGATAGAGAACACAAACATGATAAAAGTGTTGATATTAACTGATAGTTATGTGGGTGTTCACAGTACTCTCCTGTATACTTTTCTGTAAGTTAAAAATTTTTCATAAAAAAGGAAGCAGACCATATGACCTAGCAATTCCACTCCTGGGTATATACCCATCCCCCAAATGAAAACGCTAATTAGAAAAAATACATGCACCTCAATGTTCACAGCAGCATTATTTACAATTGCCAAGACAAGGAAGCAACCTAAGTGTCCCTCAACAGATGAACAGATAAAGAAGATGTGGTATATATGTACAATAGAACATTACTCAGCCAGAAGAAAGAATGAAACTTTGCCATTTGCAGCAACACACTTGGACCTAGAGATTATCATACTAAGTGAAGTACGCCAGACAAAGACAAATATCAAATGATATCACTTATATGTGGAATGTAAAAAATAAACTATTGAATGTAATAAAAAAGAAACAGACTCACAGATACAGAGAACAAGTGGGAGGGGAGGGGCAAGATACAAGTAGGGGATTAAGAGGCACAAAGTACTATATATAAAATAAATAAGCTACAAGGATATATTGCACAGCACAGGGAACATAGCCAGTATTTTAAAATAACTATAAATGGAGTATAACCTGTAAAAATTGTGAATCACTATTTTATATACCTTTAACTTACATAATATTGTACATCCACTATACTGCAATTAAAAAAAATCAAAGATAAAAGGAAGCAGAAAATAAAACAACATAGCCCCTGATTTCTAGGAACATACAACAGAGTTGGGTGGACATAGGAGCTCTTTTCTACAGACCATGAACTGAGATGCTTATGGCAGAAAGTCGGGGGTGAGCAGAGGCTCTGAGTAACAGCCCTGGTGTGTGGGTAAAACAAATGCAGGAAACAGAGGTGCAGAAGTGGGAAGCCAGATGTGCACAGTCCTCACGACACTGGTTTTGAAGATGAGGGTGCCTGGGTGAGTTTTGGAGCCCTAAACCTAACCCTAACCCATTTGTCCAGAAACTCTGGAGCAGGGCTGCAGTTTAACATATGTGTTTAGGTCTGAAGTAGCCAAAGGGCTCCAAAATTTTTTAAAAAAATTTTGTTTGTATTCTGGGTTTTTTTTTTTTTTCTGGTTTACATCACAAACATGTCAGAGGGAGGCAATGTTGGCTCAAAAATGTCTTTCAAAAGAGCAAGCTTTTCTAATTACACTCCCTAAATGCTAACAGCGCTCACTGAATCCACAGCAAGCACTTAACCAAGAGAGGACAATGCTGAGATTCTGAGACTCGATCCTGAGACCTGGGGGACTGCCAGCTTCCCCCAACCCTGAAGTGAGACGTAGACGCGAGAACCGCTGGCTGGTTAATTTGCTCCCTCTGGCTCAAGGGCCTCATGCAGCCATCTTGATTCAAACTTGCAGCTCTACATCTGTGGCAGGACATCCTGACATTTTCCTGCAGGATCTTG
This sequence comes from Globicephala melas, assembly GCF_963455315.2. NCBI lineage: Eukaryota > Metazoa > Chordata > Mammalia > Artiodactyla > Delphinidae > Globicephala > Globicephala melas. Next base: position 3,327,957 of record NC_083322.1, read on the forward strand.
AGAATAAGAATAAACTGGAAGGACTGCAAGTGATGCTTCCCTTCCCCCTTTCAAGAATGCAACCAGGGTACTGTGTTCTTTACATCTGAGGGTAGTAAGAGGCATCTGCTTCGGAAAATCGAAATTCTTGGAAACAAAGAGCTGGGTTGTCTGGGGCTGGGATGGGTAAGCAGATAGATGGAGGGCAATGGGTGATTAATTTCTGTGGGCTTCAAATTATGATAAAATGACGCCACAATACCCACTTTTACAACTTGGGTAATTACATCAACAAGTACCTTCTAACAAATAATGGTCTCAGCTTGGAAATTACTTGGAAAGTATCTACATTTCAAAGATGACATGAGTGGATTCAAATTTCACTGAATTTTCATCACAGGATCTGAGATTGCCCAATTTTGTCTTTGATTAATGGACTGCCCAAATAGCTTTTAAAATCTTTTAAATTTTCATTCTTCTTATGGGGAACAATTTTTATGTGACTCTACAGAGTCATGTTTATACTTTTAAACAGCTTATTGTATGGAGACCCCACCAAAAAGTAACAAAGCACTTGTTTCTGTATTTAACATTGCCAAACATATGCTTATGTGGCAAAGGAAAAAAGAAACCAATATTTGTAGAACTAGGATTTGTTTTTTGCAGTTTATTTTTTTCACCTGATTCTATCACGAAAGAAAATATATAGGTTAGGAGGCTTTCAAATAAAAAGGTTTAGGTGGGTGAAGACAAAAGAAAGATAGGGAAAGAAGTCCTTTGCTCATAACATATTTTTAACAATATTTATGATTAGTTGTTGTAAAAATCTAAGATTCCTTGAAGGGACTTTAAAGTGATTATCACATAATTGTTCTATTTAATAAATCTGACTTAGAACAAATCAATAACAAACATTATTGAAGGTGTCAAAAAGTTTTAAAAAGACTTTGAAATGGGCAAAAAAGACCACCGGGTAGCTGGTAGATGCTCACTGTCATTGTCTTTGAGCTTTTTTATACTCTGAAAGTTGTAGAAAACTGATAGTAATGCAAAGGATTCTTGCCAGAGAGATGCAGATGATTTTTGTCTGGTGGAGATGCAACTGACCCCTAAAGCCAATTTCCCAGCAAATTCATTTCAGCATTGTTGATCGCCTATGTATGTATTTGTTTTTCTACCCTTCTCTTCAGATCTTACTGGTTCTCTCCTTAATTTGTGAGCTAAATAAAATCTTTGATAGATGTTTATTTTATATTAACAAAATCATAAGCTTCATGATTTTTACCTTTAAAATATTCTTCTTCAATAAAAGCTCATTATTTGCAAGATATGGACAAAATTTCACAGATGGGCTATGAAAAGAAAATCACTGAACCACTTGAAATGTAATTTTGGGTACAAACTTGTTTAGAAATGAACCAACTTACAGATTAAATATAACTATTTTTTAGAATACCAAATTGTATCAAAATCAGATATTCTTCAAAAGTCCTGAACTATTAGTGGATTATGAAATTCACTGGTCAGTGAAAGATGTTGCTTATGTCATTCCAATACCATAGCTTATTAGTAAATCAGTAATTACTTCTCAATAAAGCAACATTATTCATGGTTCTGTGGGCTACCATTTTAATCACAATGCTAAGAGCTGAATCAATGTTCAACTGTCTACATATTTTCGTCAACAGGATTTGATGACAATACCTATTTTCCAATACAAGTATAGAAGATATATTTTTTGAATAATCTAATTGTCAGCAGGCATTATGTTAAGGCAGAAGACTACTGCAGAAAGTAAACTCAGGTTTTATGTCAATACTGTTAACCATAAATGACCATTATGGAGCAAATTAGCAAATAAAGGTACCTAGAGGTCAAACTGAAATGACCACCTTACTTTATCTAGGCTTTCATGAGAAAAATCACCTACTACGGACAAAGAGTAATGAATGAGCTAAAAGGCAGAAATTTGAGTGTCTTCCTTCAAAAAAAAAAAAAAAAAACTCTGATGAAAAATGTCAACAGTAGCAGACAGATTGTTGGGAAAAGCTTGGAATAGGAGTCTGGAAACCTGGCTTCTATTTCAGGCTTTGCCACAGACTAGATATGCCAGGATTATGCTGTGAAACTTGTGAAGCAGTGTCCTTAGATACAGCATGCTACTCTCCTCTCCGTTTTTCATTCCTCCTAGCAGGAATGCTTTTATGATGGCTGGAGCTAGAGCAGCCATCTTGGACCTTTCAGTGATCTTAGAAATGGAATATAAGAGCAAAACAGAGCATAGATCCTACCTCTTGACCTTGATGTGAGAGAGAAGTAAATTTAACAGACAAATAAATTTCTCTCTTGTTTAAACCAGTATTGTTTTCATTTTTCTGTTGCTCAGTGATGAATCTATTCCTAATAAAGAGATCAGATCTAATTTCTGGGTTTGCAGTCAGGATACTGGTTCTAGTCCCATGGTAGTGTTCTCCTGAGTCAGGTTACTTTATATCCTAGTCTTTCATTTTCAATACTAAAATGCCTTATTTTTCAGAAAGAGTAATTGCTGATTAATTGAGATCAACCATATGAAGGCATTTTGCAATTAAGAAAAAAAGAAAGAGTAATTTGTATAAATATAAGATGCTATCTCCACCTGCAACACTCATTTGAAAAGGAGAAATGGTTACGTCTTCCTACTAAACATTCACCTATTATTTTATTTGTAAAGAAATGTTATGAATCACATTCCAGGAGAACTGGGGGTAGAATCTTTAAAAAAAAAAAAAAAAGATTGCCTCTGCACAGCTCTCCTCCTTCTGACTTAAAAGCAAACAAAATAATTCAAAATGTAAGCAGGCTGATATCCTACACAGAATGAAGAAAAGCATTACACGAAGCCATTTTGTCTGTTCTTTGGGGTGGAAAAGCAGGGAAACAAATGATTAGAGGTTCTTTCACTCTCCCAGGGAAAGTAGGCAGGTACGTTTGAAGGAACCATTTACTCCTTCAGACCTGCTCACTTACAACTGTCAAGCCTCGAAGTGCCTGATTATATGGTGGATGCTGGTGGGCTGTTTCCTTCAGAGTGGATCTGGCATGTGTGATAAATGTGAGCTGTCAATGGCAGACCTCTCCCCAGGCTGAGTGGCCGCCTGGGTCTGCCAGCTCAGGTAGCCGGTGAAGCCTAATTGGATGCTCTAGGGCCTGTCATGTCAAGCAGGCACAGCCCCGCTGCCCAGGCTCCTCCTCCAGGTGAGGGGCTTTGGAAGATTACCAAATGACATCATTATTACAAATCCACCTCTGTCTTCAACTCTGCTCTGACCAGAGAATCTCTCTCTTCTGGCTCCAAACTGCAGAGACTTTGCTGGGATGGTTGGAGAAAATCAAGCCAATTAGAGAGCTGGCAGAACCAATCCATCTGAAAGCTGGGGATGACTGGGTTATGACTCTGAGGTTGCGAGGGGGAGCGCCTGTCACACACTAGTCATTAACATAACATTGTAATTACAGGCAAGGAAATTCCTGCATTTACTGCAGCGAAGTGAGAACCCATCTCTGATGGTAAACTATTAACCTGAAGTACTAGAAAATTGCCACCTTTACTAGCAATTAACTGTGCAACCTTAGACAGAATATCTGACTTTTTTGTGCCTCAACATTCCCATCTGAAAAAAATGGGGATATGAATAACACCTACCTTATATGACATTAGAATAATGTCTACATTAGAATAATTCTACTAACACTATTAGCAGCAAACAACCGACATCTGGGTAGTCCCATGAACGTTCATAGGAATGCTTTACATGTGGGACCTGACATAATTTTAACCTGAAGGTCAAGATTGCTACAGCCCTCCTATTTCACATATTCCCAATATAACCGTGCATTTTATCATCTACACCAGGACACTTGAAAGTGCAAGGGGAGCAGTGCTTTAATAATCACATCAGGGCAAGTGACATAACCTGGGTATTTGAACACTGGTTTATCCCAACTTCAACAGAGTTCAGGTGTTCATGAATTAATAAGGCTAACATTGGCAGAAACAAATTTTCATATTTACCCAAAGTTTTTAAAATTAACAATCCTGACTTAATTTAATGGATATAAGTTTCACTCTGATGTATTTGAAATAAGAGGATAACTAAACTTGAATTGTCAAGATTGTAAATCTGACAATTATATTCCATGGATGCCATCAATAAAGACTCTAGTTTAAGAAGCAACAAATCAACTTGCTCAAAAAAACTGACTGCTCTGTAATTTTACAAACTTAGAATAAGGCTCAGCTAACCTTTAGGTTGTAGTATCATAGCCATCAACAAAATCAGTGAATGGTGTTTCAAGTCTTCTGTGGTGAAAGGCATTGTTTTTATGAGTGGTGAGTAGCATTCACTTTAAGGGTAGACATCTCAGTCAAAGGCAACGTAGCAATCTTTGGACAGTAATGAGTTCCGTCCTCTTAGCTGATGGGAACGTTCAGCTCAATTTATAGCTATGGGTAGAGCAGAAAAAAGTCATCACTGCATCTCATTTATTAGAGCTGCCCTTTCTGAAGAGGGGAAGTACGGGGTAAATGATATTGAAGACTATAACTTGCAGTAGAATATCTGTTTATTTTATTAGGGAATGGATTTTTTTAAGTGCCCAAGTTCTATTGCTTTCCCTTTTTCCTGTGTTTGTTTGCATTTGCTTTTAGCAACGCAGCTGCTGTGATTTACATGTGTACACTATCGTATATTAAACAGGTATGGGGGCTTCCCTGGTGGTATAGTGGTTAAGAACCCACCTGCCAATGCAGGGGACACGGGTTCAAGCCCTGGTCTGGGGAGATCCCACATGCCGCGGAGCAACTAAGCCCATGCACCACAACTACTGAGCCCGTATGCCACAACTACTGAGGTGTGCGTGCCTAGAGCCCATGCTCCGCAACAAGAGAAGCCACTGAAATGAGAAGCCTGAGCACCGTAATGAAGAGTAGCCCCCGCTCACCACAACTACAGAAAGCCCATGTGCAGCAAGGAAGACCCGATGCAGCCAAAAATAAATAAATAAACAAACAGGTATGGTACAGCAATCAGCTAGGTGCGACTAAAAAAGGCAAAGCTTTCTCCCCCTACTCTCAACACCATGGAATTATAAAGTAAAATTTCCTCCCCTGAACAATATTTTTATACCTTATTTATTCTACAGAACGAAATAATGTCAACTAGATCAACTTTCATGGGAGATGCACGCAAACACACACACGCCTACCCTAGTGCCAAAGTTATCTGATTTCGTGAACAATGGACTAGCTTTCCAAACCCTGTCCTGGGTTTACTTATTCAATTCGATTCATTCACCAAATATTTCTAAGGTACTCAATGTGCCAGACCCTGCAAGTGCTAATCTCTTACTGTTTGCTCGCTGTTCCCCGAACCCCTCCCCCCAGCAGCATGGCTGAACTTGTAATTCCAACTTAGAACATCGAATAATTGTCGACTATGGGTGAGCTTCCTTGCATTAGGCATTGCTAAACACAGGCGATGACCTTGGTCCACACTCAACACTTTCTCCACCACTCACCACCCTTGGTTCACGTTTTTCCTTCCACAATGGCGTCATTCTCCTCTGAAGGGAGAGGCCGCTTTACGTTATGTTTTGATGTGTTTTCTTATAGCCAACGCATAATGGATATTTCAAAAGGAAAACAAAAAAAAATTGTGATGAAAAGACTGAAAGCACGTGAGTGAAACTGGAAAATTAGGTGACAACTTGGTGCTCTGGAACAATCAAAGACATATTGTCATAACAAAAAACTCACCTAAGTGCTAAAATGAACTACGCCACAGAGACATCTGAGCCCTGTGTCCTTTTAGAAATGCCACCGATTACTGCTGAAATGGGAGAGTAGATTTTTTAAGTTTGACAATTGGATTTCTGCTTAGGTTTCTATTTTATTTTGCATCTACTTAAACCACTGGCAAATAAATATTTCAATTTTATTTTTATTTTTGAATTTCATGCATGTTATACTTCTTATAACAGTCCTGGTTTTAATCATCACTCCATGTGCTACATCAGAGTATAGGATCTTGTCAAGTGAATAAATACTTGTTCTTCCCCAAATAGAGTTGCCTGGTTGCTTCTCCTTCTTACAGGAACCAGCCATAGTATTCACGACATATGCCCTTAATGACTGTAAGTCATATTTTCTTGAATTGGTTTACGTGGTACATCTCTCCTAGGAGACATCAAAGCCTTCCCCGGCTCTTTACTCTAATTCACTGTTCTCCTTTCGGTACAATTTTCTCAGTGCCTTCTTGGGCTCATAAACACAGTCTTATCTCAAGTCTTTTCGATTCCAAGCATCTTGGACGCTTTCATGTTTCTGTCTGAACCAACCACCACCAGAGCTTTGGGTAGGTGTTGGAGAAGTACCTTTGGAAAAGTCTTATGAAATAAAATTAAGTAAAACTGGTGTCACAAGAGATTTCAACGGAATATCACCAGCCCTGAGAAAGAGTCACTATTTCTATATAAAAGAGAGAAAGGAAAAAGGAAAAGCTGGTAGGTTTAATGTGTATCATGGACCAACTTTGGTAAAATTCTCTGAACACCAATGACGGTGTGGGGAACTTTGCATTGCTGAATTTTAGAGCTGGAAGAAATGTTGGTGCCATCGTCACACTTTCAGCTTATTTATTTAACTAGTAAACTCAGACTCAGAAAGAATAAGTGCCTACGTACGGCAAAGGAATAGGACCTGGTCCTCGCGCTACTACTTCACCTTGTCTCTCGGGGTCCTGGTGTGGTCTGATGGCTGTGGAATTTGACTAAGGACAGGACAGAATTACCCAGTCAGGAAACAGAACACAAATCTTCAATCATACTGTATTCCAGGCGACAGCAGTTAACCTCTTAAAGTGCCACGCAAGATTTCCTGAAAGTAAATTTTATGTCAAGACTTTCTAAATCAGATAATCTCTCCAGCCACTTTCGCATAATGTAGGAACAGAGTAACAAACAGAAACAATTCTATTTTAATCGAAGAAAGATAATTTTGTGTGATTTGTTGTTTCGCACATAAAGATATTTTTTCTTTAGGTTTAATTTCCCGGGTGGTGTTGTCAAAATGGCATTAAAATAGCACTGTCTCCTTTGGTCATCCACTATTTTGAGTGATTTCTGGAAACATTAAGAATTCCTGAGACACACATGGCAATACCTTAAAACACTAAACACAGAATTACCACTCTTTCTGGCAATTCCACTTCTGGGCATACAAAAGAAGTGAAAGAAGGGACTCAAACACATCTGTACACTCATGTTCACAGCAGCACGGCCAATACACTCACAGTAGCCAAAAGGCAGAAGAAACCCAAGTGTCTGTAGACAGATGAGTGGATAAACAAAACTGGAGACACATACACACACGCACAATGCAATATTATTCAGCCTTACAAAGGAAGGAAATTCGACATACGCGACCACATGGATGAAACTCGAGGACATCATGCTAAGTAAAATAAGTCAAATACAAAAGGAAAAATATAGTATGGTTCCACTTATATGTGGTACCTAGAGGGATCAAATTCATAGAGACAGAAAGTACAACGGTGGGCGGCAGGGGCCGAGGGGAAGGAGGAATGGGGAGTTAGGGATTAACAGGGACAGAGTTTCAGTCTTAGGAGATGAAAAAGTCCTAGAGATGGATGGTGGTGATGGTTGCACAATACTGTGAATGTACTGAATGCCTCTCAACTGTACACTTAAAAATGGTTAAAATGGTAAATTTTACATTATATGTATTTTCCAACGATTGAAAAAAAAGAATCCCTGGGACAGAAAAATGGGTTTGATGTACAGTATACGCAAAAGAAAGAGGGGTTGAAAAAGTATATAGCTGTATACTTAATCCCCTCTTACTTTCATTCAGTCCCAAGTCTACGGCTCTGGAAATCATGGGTTCTGAAAAAACATTCAGTATGAAATTACTTATGCTAACTTCAGGAAGATCAATGGGTCTGGCAAGTATTTATTTGACCCATACACCACCCCTCTCCAGCCTGCTACTCTGAATCACTGCTGGATCAGTCACTTGTTCCTGGATGCCCCGAGGCACAGATAGAAAGGAAACTGTCCAGGACCGACCAAGATGGCGGAGTAAGAGAATGTGGAGCTCACCTCCCAGCATGAACGCATCAAAAATACATCTACAGGGGCTTTCCTGGTGGCGCAGTGGTTGAGAGTCCGCCTGCCGATGCAGGGGACACGGGTTCGTGCCCCGGTCTGGGAAGATCCCACATGTTGCGGAGCAGCTAGGCCCGTGAGCCATGGCCGCTGAGCCTGCGCGTCCGGCGCCTGTGCTCCGCAATGGGAGAGGCCACAACAGTGAGAGGCCCGCATAACGCAAAAAAAAAAAAAAAAAAAAAAAATACATCTACAGGTGGAACAATTCTCACGGAAAACCACCTGGAAACTGGCAGGAGAACTCTTTACAACCAAGGCTATAAGAAAGATCCACATGCGGGCTTCCCTGGTGGCGCAGTGGTTGAGAGTACGCCTGCCGATGCGGGGGGCGCGGGTTCGTGCCCCCGTCCGGGAGGATCCCACATGCCGCGGAGCGGCTGGGCCCGTGAGCCATGGCCGCTGAGCCTGCGCGTCTGGAGCCTGTGCTCTGCAACGGGAGAGGCCACGGCAGTGAGAGGCCCACGTACCGCAAAAAAAAAGAAAAAAAGAAAGAAAGATCCACACGTAATCACGTAGGAAGGGAAGAGAAGATTTCAGGCTGGGACCTGTGACCCCCGGAGGGGAGGTCAAAGGAAAAGAGAACCTGTGACCCCCGGAGGGGAGGTCAGAGAAAAGAGAATTTATATGGGTGGAGATCTGTCCTGGGGAGTGAGCGGTTCAAGCCACAGATTGGGCACCCCAATCCTGGGATCCTCTGCAGGGGAGACAAGCCCCCTTGGCTGGTTGGAGGGCCACTGGGAGTAAGAGGAGGGCAGTGGGAAGCCTGGACTCTGCTCGTGGAGAGCATGCATGTGCTGACTTGCCCAGGGCTGAAGGGCGCAGAGAGGGCTGCTTTAGGGGCTGCTGGGTTTCCTGCACCCACCCGGTTGTGCACCCAGCCCAAGCCAAGCAAATGCTCCAGCCCGACTCACTCCACCTCACAGCGTGGCGCTGGGCTGGAGGCCACCACCAGGGGGGGACTCCACGGTGGGGCGCTGAGTTAACTGGGCATCAGTTATTAACAAAGAGCAGAAGTGTGAATTACAAGTTCAGCAGCATGGAAAAGAAGCCATAGGAAATCATTCTATTTACAGCAGACGTGGTTTTAGAGGACACTTAAAGGAACCCTGTCATTGGCTGGATTCAGGTCAGTCTGAAGAGAAAGAAAAAATGATGAATGATCATTTCTGCACGATCAATTGCAGGGCGGCCAACACATTTAGAGTTGGAAGGACACTTTTAGGATACTTTTCATAAAACACATGATATTTTTGTATTAGCTGTTTAGGTATAGTCACCCCAAAACTGCAGAGCAGATGATGGTTTTTCCTGTTCCTACAGGTTATGAATTCATCACCTATTCTATAGTCTCACACAGTCACTAACATATGTCTCCCCGGGTAAAATCTAATGACCGACATCTCAGTCGACATCTGTTTGTTCTCACAAAGTTTATCAATCAAGAGATGAGTCTGTGTTCAATCAACAGTCGGCAACCCACGAGCATTCAGCACGAGTCATTCATTCTCAGTAAGACTCTGTCATTTTGCCAAAGAAGATGATCTCACTCCCTTCCCGTTACACATGATTTCTGTTTTGTAATAGAGGAGTGGAGATTTTATCTGTAAGACAGGCTGACTGGACACTCAAGGTCCGAGGGTGATCATCTTCTGTAGAAAGAACCATCCTCACCTCCATCATCTTCTCCACAAAGAAGTTCCTCTTCCACAAGTGGGAATAACTCATGGCGACGGAAATGAGAAGAGGGTTAAAATGCTACTTTTTAGCTTATAATTCTCCTTTCTTCACCTGAAGGCAAGGAGCTTTAACATTCAAAGCTTTAAGTGATATGGCATCACGCTTGGCAAGTTTGAAGGAAAAATTACTATTAGAATCATCAATGATTCTATCATGAAAAATAATATAACATCTTTAAAGTACTTTATGTAACATTACACCTAGAAATACATGGGGATACTTTGGTTACCAAGAATAGAGAGAAAAAAAGTCATTTCTGTGATAGGATTATCTGTAAGCTAATATAGATTTCACAATGCTGTTATAAAGAATCTGTCCTCACAGATTTAAAGCTTTTTCCTCTAAATGGGCAATCAAAGTGGAAACACAATTATGTTTAAAAGTATACACAATGTAGAGAAAAAAATGTGTAATATTTATGAATTGGCTACCATAATTTGAGACAAAAAAAAAAAACAGCTTTCTGTCAATGACCTCAATGACTTTTATCATTAATCACTGGATGAATTTTGTGTAAGTAGATTCCAGTTCTATGAGGAATCGTGGAACTGATTATGTGATGGTTTATGGCAAGCGTTAGTCTGGCATATATCTAGAGGACTGTGTTGCATTAATAATTTAAATGTTTTAACAAATTCTGTTAGGATCATTTACAGCATGAGGAAAATTATATTACCAACTAATGTTTGAATAAATCAACTTCATTTGAAAATATAAAAGCTGTTAAAACAACACTACTGTAGGGTCCTAATAGATTCTCTATAAAAAGTTAGGAAAATGGAATATTCATATGGCCTACAATTCAGTTACATCAGGATACAATATACTTTATTTTTATTTATTTATTTATTAATATATTTATTTATTTATTTTTGGCTGCATTGGGTCTTCGGTGCTGCACGCAGGCTTTCTCTAGTTGAGGCAAGCGGGAGCTACTCTTCATTGCGGTGCGTGGGCTTGTTGCGGTGGCTTCTCTTGTGGAGCACAGGCTCTAGGCGCATGGGCTCAGTAGTTGTGGCAGGTGGGCTCAGCAGCTGTGGTTCGCAGGCTCTAGGTGCACAGGCTCAGTAGTTGTGGCGCATGGGCTTTGTTGCTCTTCGGCGTGTGGGATCTTCCTGGACCAGGGCTTGAACGCGTGTCCCCTGCATTGGCAGGTGGATTCTTAATCACTGCGCCACCAGGGAAGTCCCAGGATACAATATACTTTATTGGATACACCATATGTTTACTAATCTGCTCTAGAATTTTGCTGAATTTTACCTTCTTTTGACAGTTAATACAATAATTTCTGGTTTTCTCCCCAGGCTTTTGGCTCCTCTGCCATTTGCCCACACGTTCTTACAGATTATTTACAATGATTCTGTCATTTCCTTGACAAGCTGGTTGCTGTGGGTTAGGAAGAGCTTTTTGACAACTGGACAAAACATCAGCACTGCAAACCTGAGGCTCCTTTACCTGCTCAGAACCCTTAAACACATGGTATGGCCTTTCTACTCGGCCTCTGGGTCCAGAAAGAGGTGTGCTCAAACTGGCTTTGAACCTGACTATATGTGTGATATTGAATAAGTTAATTAACCTCTCTGAATGGGTGATAATAATATTACCTACATCACTGGGCCGTTACAACAGTTCTTATATACTCTGGAGACAAGTTCTTTACCAAATGTGTGATTTGGAAAATGTTCTCTCATTCTTTGGGTTGCCTTTCACTCTCCTGATGGTGTACTTCGGAGCACAAAAACTTTCAATTTTGATGAAATCCAATTTATCTATTTGTTTTTCTTTGTTGCTCATACTCTGGTGCCATATTTAGAATCGTTTGCCAAAACCAATGTCATGAAGACTTACTCCTTTGTTTTCTCCTGAGTTTAATAGTTTTACATTCAGGTCTTTGATCCATTTTGATATAATCTTTGTATATGGTGTGAGGTAAGGGTCCAACGTCATTCTTGTGTATATGGCTGTCTCGTCCTAGAACCATTTGTTAAAGAGATATTGCCACTCATTTTCATGCTGCTTTACCATATTTTAAGCATTTTCACAGATGTGATATTTTGCAATTTTACTCTGTAACACAGAAGATTAATGCAATCACCTACCTCTAAGGTTGATAGGCTTGGAAAGTGTAATTACTGCCTTTTTCCTCCTGAGCCTTCAACCAGCCTACATTCCCCAGAGTCCTTTGAAATCAGGTGGGGCTAGGTGCCTGAATTCTAGCACAAGCTGAGGCAGAAGTGACACACAGGACTTCCAGGTTTGGCCTTGTTCTTCCCAGTCACCCAACTAGACTAAATTTCTCAGCCTCTTTGGCAGTTAGATGGGGGTCATGTGACTGACTCCCAACCAATTAGAAACATAGGTAGAAGAGATGTACACCTCTTGCAGGCCTAGCCCCTAAAAACCTCCTGTAAGAAACTCTCCATTGTCTTCCTGAGTCTGTCACCAAGTTACAGAGCATCCAGTGGAGGAATCGGAGTTCTCACAGATACGGCAGCCACTAGAGGAAGGAACCTCAGTCCCTGAAAGATCACACGGAGTAACCCGCAGGCCAGCCCAACCCACATTAGCTACACTGTGAGGAAGAAATAAAACTCTGAAATTTTCAAAGTGCCCAGGCAGAGATGGGGAATTCAGGTACAAGACAACAAGAGGGAGCTGGACTCCTGAGACACAAGTGAGTCACACAGCGGTGGGGGGGGGGGGTGTCATGGAAAAACATCCCAAGCTGGGGAGCAGGAATCAGAGTTGCTTTTCAAAGATCCAAGTCCTGGGCAGGGAGGGAGCAGAGACAGATGGACACTTATCACAGAGAGCAGCAGCTCAGACGGCTTAACTGTCCTTTGCTTAAAAAACTAGCAGACTTGTAATCTAAGGCTCCTTCAATTAAGCTGAGTAGGTGTATGTGTAGAGGGGAGACAACAGCTCTGTCCTCCAGGATTTGAAGAACTGTCAAAAATTAGATTGATTCTGAGTCGCCTCAAAAGAAATAATTAAACCCAAGGATCAACAATTCTAGGGATAAATTTTAGATTAATAATATAAGGAACTATCTACCAATCACTGCTGGCTTCCTCAGTAAGAGCAATGAACTACACTGAACGGATGGTTCAGACACAGCTTGGTTGAGCATAGTCCAGGGGTAGCAGAGAGATTGCTTTATTGCCTTTACTGTTGAGGACATGAAATTAAACCTCTTCCAGTCCTGCTTCTGCGTGCCGTCCTCACACATGGCTGACTAATGTCCACAGCAGGGTCTTAGTCCAGAATGCCCAAAGATGCTAAATATATGCTCATAAATTCCTGTAAGATCTCACTTAAGAATCACCTCCTCTACGAAGCCTTTGAAGAGTAACACTTCTCTTTCTTCACTTTGAGTTCAAATGTATTTTTCTTCTGAACCTCTTCATGTGATTATACTTTCTAAGTATTCTCCAGATGTACAAAGGTTCATTTTTTTAAAACTTCCCTGTCATTCCATAAGTACCAAGGGCCTTTAATAACTCAACCCAAAGAGCTTTGTATTATGAAGGGCATACAGTTGGTACTTAATACACTGAATAGTCATCCAGAAAAAAGCACCTTAGGAAATTAGATAGTATATTTTGTTTACTTGGAAGCCAATTTCTGCATCTGCTGGAGACTCTGGCAAACTCGACGTGGTCCAGGCCTAGAATTTTACACCATTTTATGGTGTAAAATTTCCAGGCTGTCAGAGCAACTTTCTAGGGAAGTTGTCTCCATCCCCGTTAACCAATTACTATTAAAAAGGGAAAATGGAGCTTCTCTGGTGGCGCAGTGGTTAAGAACCCACCTGCCAATGCAGGGGACATGGGTTCAAGCCCTGGTCCAGGAAGATCCCACATGCTGCGGAGCAACTAAGCCCATGTGCCACAACTACTGAGCCTGCACTCTAGAGCCCGTGAGCCACAACTACTGAGCCTGCACACCTAGAGCCTGTGAGCCACAACTACTGAGCCCACGTGCCACAACTACTGAAGCCCGCGCTCCTAGAGCCCGTGCTCTGCAACAATAGAAGCCACCGCAATGAGAATACTGCGTACCACAACGAAGAGTAGCTCCCGCTCACCGCAAGCAGAGAAAGCCCGCACACAGCAACAAAGACCCAATGCAGTCAAATATAAATAAATAAAATTTTAAAAATAAATAAAAATAAATAAAAAGGGAAAATGTATGAGTACAAAGTAATTCTGTCCCGAACTGAAAGTACAGAAAGGAATTTTTGATAATACTTCTCCATGTTAATGCCATGACTACACCAAGCAGTGTCTGGGTCGAGGGTCACTAAGTTCTTTTATCCTAAATATGGATCTTAATTTCAAGAGAGAAAGAGAAACATTTTTCTCTTTCAGGTACTATGGGTTATCATCTTTTATATGCTCTCAGCATTCTATACAGAGAAGAATGAAAGAAAAATTGCTTTTAAATATGTTATTTGGAAGAATTTAGCTAAATACTGAGCGCCACATTAAGAAAACAAGACGCATGCATTTTATTATTCAAAGGATAGTCCCTCTCAGAGCACTAGCCATTTCAGCACTGCACAGTAAACGTGCCAATGTGATTCCTTTTCAGATAATGGTACTGCTATGAAAAAACATATTCTTAAACACTAAAAATGTCAGAAATATGGGTTTCAATCTGCTCAACCCTCACCCCCACAGAAACACACTGCTCCCAGTAGCATAGAAAATTGTGAATATTTTAAAGTCTTTCCTGAAAACTCTTGAAAGCACTGATGGGGAACAAGCATCCTTTTGAGTATCATCCAATATTATATGTATCGAAGATGACAATCAGGTAACTGTGAATACAAAGAAGAAAAGGATTATAAGCAAAATCCCTTGGAAGGAGGAGCCACTTCCAGAATGGCAGAGTAAGGACCTCTGAAAACCTGCTCCTTTATAAAAGCAATGAGATTGCAAAAATTGTCAAAATGAATTTCCCAAAACTTTGGCAATTAACCAGTGGCTTCCAACAATTCTAGATGCATTTATTCAAGAAAACTGGTTGAATTTTGGTCAGAATACTGAGCTTTGTAGTCTTTTAACTTGCTCCATCCCCATCTTCCTCCCCCCATCTACATGGTAGTCTTGAAAACCAACACCCTCGTGATCAGAGTTGCCGTTAAAACCATCAGCTCAGAAGCCACTGGGGGGGGGCAGCAGCTTTACAGCTCTCCAAAGCCCCATTGCTAGAAGACTCTCATTATTTCATCTGTCTGGCTCTTTCTTAGAAACCTGCACTCACAGGGTTTGTCTT
The DNA here is from genome assembly GCF_963455315.2 of Globicephala melas. Taxonomy (NCBI): domain Eukaryota; kingdom Metazoa; phylum Chordata; class Mammalia; order Artiodactyla; family Delphinidae; genus Globicephala; species Globicephala melas. The sequence goes on from NC_083322.1 coordinate 3,343,179, forward strand.
TACTTCATCTGACTCAGAGCTTGCTCACTGCAAAGGACTTTCCCTTGGGGCATTTGTCAGAAACAACCAGTGACAATTGTTTAACACAGCAGCTGCCTGAGGTGATGATACCAGCTGGAGTAAATGAGAAGTTGACCAAAAAACCTAAAAGGAAAAGCTAGGGAATGAGCTGTCCATGAGGGCTTTGAAAAACTCAAACATATGGCTGGGAATCTAGAAGGCTATTTTTATGTGCAGGACTAGATGCATACCTAGGAAATATCTAAGAATGCCCTAAGCTCTCACCTCTGGCTGACCTTGAGACTCTGAGAAGGCAAGAAATAAAGACTATGGCAGGGTTGTAAATTGCCTGAGTGTTGACATTGTGTCCTAACACACACACAGAGCTTGTTGGTAAAAACTGGGAGATTTATTGGTTCAAGGTGTTTAAGGAATCTCTAGCCAATCATTATCTGAACACTAAGCTAACCCAGCAGAGACTTTAGTAGCTACACATGAAAAGAATGCAGACTTTACTGAATTAATTCAGGAAGGCCATTAAACATATGAACATCAACAACAACAACAAATATCAATAAGACCTGGGAAAAAGGGTACTATGATTTCCAGAGCTGCCACACTATATTATTTAAAATGTCCACTATATAACAAAAAATCACAAGACACACAAAGAAACAGGAAAGTATGGCCCATACACAGGGAAAAACAGCAGTCAATAAAAACTATTCCAGAGGAAGACCAGACATTAGACATATTAAAAAAAAACAAACTTTGAATTAGTTATTATAGATATGTTCAAAGAACTGAAGGAAATCATGTCTAAAGAACTATAGAAAAGAATGAGAACTATTTCTCATCAATAGAGAATGTCAATAAGGAGATAGAAATTATCTAAAATGAACCAAATAGAAATTCTGGAATTGAAAAGTATAATACCTGAAATAGAAAAACTCGCTAGAACAGTGTAAAATAATATTTACTCTGACAGAAGAAAGAAGCAGTGAACTTGATGATAATTGAGATTATCCAGTCAGAGAAACAGAAAGAAAAAAGAATGAAGAAAAACCAACAGAGTTTCAGGGACTTGTGGGACATCATCAAATGTACCAACATATGCATAATGGGAGTCTAAAGGAGATGTGAACGAGAAAAGACCAGAAATAGTATTTGAAGAAATAACGACAAAAATAGAAGAGAAGAAAACCCTTTTCAGCTCATTCTACAAGGCCACTAATTCCTTGAAACAAAAAAACAATGACATCACAAGAAAACTACAGACCAATATCTCTTATACTGATGCAAAACCCTCAACAGATATTAGCAAACCAAATCTAGCAACCTAAAGAGAATTATACACCATGATGAAGTGGAATTTATCCCAAAAATTCAAGGCTGGTTCAACACAGGAAACCAACCAATGTAATGCACCATATTAACAGAAAGAAAAACAGAAGCTGCATGATCATTTCAATAGGTACAGAAATAGTATTTGACAAAATCCATCACCCTTACTTGATAAAAAGACTGAACACACTAGGAACAAAAGGGAACTTCCTCAACATCATAAAGGGCATCTATGAAAAACGTACAACTAGCGTCATAAATAATGGTGAAGGACTGGTAACTTTCCCCTCAAGATCAGGAGGAAGACAGGGATGTCCACTCTCACGCCTTCTGTTCAACACTGTACTGGAGGTACTAACCAGGGCAATGAGACAAGACAAGAAATAAAAGGAAGCCAGATTGGAAAGGAATCGCTTATTGTAGAAGATACGAATATACTAAAATCCGCTGATTCATATATTTAAAAAAATATTACTCAAACATATGCTTGTACACCAGTGCTCATAGCAGGATTATTCACAATAGCCAACATGTGGAAACCACCAAAATATCCATCAACTGAGAGTGGATACACAAAATGTGATATACACACAATGAAATAATACTCAGCCATGAAAGGAATGAAATTCTGATATGTGCTACAAGATGGATGAACCTTGAAAATATTACGCTAAGTTAAATAAGCCAGGCACACAAGGACAAATGTTGTTCAATTCCACTTAGATAAGGCGCCTAAGGGTGTCAGAGAACAGAGAGTGGAAACGAGATGACCAGCGGCAACAGGGCGCTAGTATTTTAATGGGAACAGGGTTTCTGTTTGGGACGATAAAAAATGATGGTTGCACAACATTTTGAATACACTTAATACCATCGAACTATACAGCAAAAAGAGCTAAAATGGTAAACTTATGTATATCTTACCACAATACAAAAGTGTCTTGTAAAGAAAACAACAACAAACTTATAAAAGGGCAAAAACATTAGGGAGAAATTAAAAAATACGAGTTTTTAAAAATTAAATAATGAAAATTAGAGGGAAGGCTAATGCCAAAGAAACTGCACATGAACACTATACTCAGATGGGGAAATTTGTTTCTCATTGGGGTACAGCTTAACGGTTCTGAAACTTCTGTACATATATGCTGGGGTTGAACAAACCAGTTAATGGATGGCAGACGGTGGAAGTCAAGTTTTTTACTGTGAATGAGGGAAATTACCGATAAGCAACAACTGACAAGTAGAACATTCCATGTAGACACCTCAATATGAACTCATGTTTAGCTTAATATAGACACAGGCAGAGATGAGAGAGGGAGAGACAGAGAGACATGTGGATATACACAGGTTTGTACGCACACATGTATTTCCTCACTCTGTCAGCGGTGAGGGCTTAGAAGCAATGATGTCCTTCCTGGTACCAATGATCACAGATCTTGTTTCTAACATGATTACTCAACAGAAGGAACCAGAGCTCCTTGGAGAAATGGTTAATTCTCGGCTGGGAAGGGAAAATATAAGTCTGGAGCATCCTGTAGTATGAGAAAGTAAGAAAAAAAGAAAAAAAGGAAGAAAGGAAGGAAGGAAAAGAAAGGAAAAGAAAAAACCCACAGTAATGAAATGGCACACGAATCGACTTGAAAGGGCACCCAATGGACGAAGCCAGACCACTTGAGAAAAAAAAGAAAGCAGTATTGAATTACAACACAAAGTATAAAATGAATATCTATGAGTTGATATTCAGATAAATAAATGGTCCAATAAATAAATAAATGGAATGGCACAGAACAGACAAATCTGTCATGCAGAAGGATTCTAAATAATTGATACAGATACTCTGCTGCCAGCAGGTTAGGACATGACCTTCCACTCCTGTGCATGGTCATCTCCTTCCAAAAAGCACAGTGTGAAAAGAGGGAGGAAAGAGAAACTTTACAGAGATCCAACAAGCACCGCCTCAATCAGGTGATCAAGTGTACCTGGGCATCCGTCCTGTCGACAGCACATACCCTTAATATAACGTGGTGAAGACGGCGCTTTACTCCCATGGTCTTCCTCTCAAAACCCTGTAACCCCAGTCTAGTGATGAAAAAACCAGAAACACTGCCATTTAAGAACATTCTACAAGACACTTGACAAATATTCCTCAAAATACCTGACTTTGACATTTAGACTTTTCAGATGCTACAATCCAGAACGTAGTGAAAAGAAACCGTTCCTGGTCGGCCAGAAAAAAATCCTCCAGTTCTAGTTCAGCAAAGACAAAGTGGAACAGTTTTTCTCAGTTCAGTTCACCAAATATTTATGGCCCTTAACTTCCCAAACCACCGAGTCTCTTTCAATACGGTAATTTTGCAGGTCCCAGACATGCCTGTCCTGTGCCCCAGGGAATGCATGATTGAGAATTGAAAGCCACAAACTACAAGTTTCAGAAACTCATCTGATTTTAATCAAGTTCCATAGCAAAAGAAAAAATTGATATTGTATATTTTCCATTTACTGTTTTGTCTTTTTAACCAAAAGCTGCCTGCATTTTTAAAAGATAAACTTGGATATTTTTAGTGAAGAAAGGCTATTTTTAGAGGCAGTATTTAATTTTCATTCTCAGAAATATGGTATTGAGGTACTGGGTTGTAATGATCTGTTGGACAGAGAAAGAAGGATGAAACAAGAGTAATATTTCACATAAAATAAGGTCCCATAAGTTGACCGTTTGACTTATCTATTCCTGGACTTGTATCTCTTCCAAATCATACCTAACTACATTTAAGAAAATAATTATTGGGGCTCTTGGCTTTGGCATAAAGCAGTGCCGTCGCTCAAATGATCATCTGTCACGTGGCTAATATTATAAATGACAGGCAGCTAAATTTATACTCAAGGTAACATTATATATTAACAAGAATTAATAGGTCAGTGATCAAGAAATCATATAACCAGTTAACATGCCAGACAGCATCTGTCTTCATGCTTATTTGCTACACATATGCAATACATACATCTGCAGGGCAATCATAAATCTCTTTAAATGCCAGCCTTACAATCAATCCTCTAGCTAGACTAAAAATAGCGCCGTTACAGTGATTTTTCACGTGTGTCCTCAGCCACTGGGGGGCACTGTTTCATAAAATGCTCGAAGCACTGGCTTTCAGAACTGATTAAATAGAACAGGGAGAATGAAGACATATTTCTGAATTCATCAATATTGGTAACAGGGATAATTCAGAAAAATCAATATGTTACTGTTCATGTTATTTATCCGCAGCTGTCATGAACTCTGGGTTTTAATCCCAGTTCACCTGTAAACTCAGCATGTCCCCAAAACCTGCAAGCCTGTTTTCTTATCCCAAAATCAGACATTTGCGGAAGTTTTCATAACCTATTTGGAATGTTTTCACAAAATATGTAACTCTGATCTTAAATGTTGTGGCTATGAGTCTCACTGGGTTCTTGAAATGCTCCTCTATTGAGACTTTTTTTTGTTTTTTTTTTTGGTATGCGGGCCTCTCACTGCTGTGGCCTCTCCCATTGCGGAGCACAGGCTCCGGACGTGCAGGCTCAGCAGCCATGGCTCACGGGCCCAGCCGCTCCACGGCATCTTCCCAGACCGGGGCACGAACCCGTGTCCCCTGCATTGGCAGGCGGACTCTCAACCACTGCACTACCATGGAAGCCCTACTGAGAAATTTTTGTTGTTGGATTTGACCAATTTAGATGAAGTTGAACGGTCATATCCGATTTGAAAGCAAGAGCCGAATTCTTTTATCATCATTTGTAACAGCCAAGGCTGTGTGTTCACAAAGTGCTCTCAGACAAGTAGTCTCACCTTGCCTCAAACAATCACCTGAGAAAAGCATTATTACAGGTACATTTAATAGATGAAGAAACTGACGATGGAAAAAGCTGGGGTGGTGAGTATGGACCCAGGAGTTTCCTGACTTCAAAGCAGGTACTCGCTCTATTTCACTGTGATGCTGTTTCCTCAACACCACAGGACCTGAAGGGGCTCAGTGAATATCTGCTGAATAAATAAACACATATACGGCAAACACACAAAGGGATAAATAAGCCTGTTACTTTGCCTGCTTGGCGAAGGAACGCTACAGTGACAGGCGGTACTGTATTGAGAAAGGTACTCTCAGCTCACTGATGGATTCTCAATTTTCTGTGTTAGAGGAAAAGCAGAGAAAGCAAGAATAAATGGAATTCTCAGGGGATCTGGAATCATGCAGGGGCGGAATAACCATGGTAACAGCAGCCGACCAGGCAGAAACCTGGAAAGACAAGTTCAGGTTTCCTGTTATGAGCACGGAAGCCTTCAAGTGTGAAGACTCTCACATTTGAAAAGACTAATGAAAATGTTACGCAAGCCTGTGCCTTAGTTTGCATGTTGTCCTTTTCCCTCTCCTGCTGCAAAGTCACAGTCCTCAACCGTGGTCCTGATCCCATGGTTCCCATGCTCAGGTGGCCTGGAGCGCCCCCACATGCTCACAGAATGACACTCCAGGTCCCGAGGGCCTACTTTCTCCTGTCTCTCACTCAAGCTCCAGTCCAAATGCGAAACGTTGCCAGATCTTCTTTACTCCAAATGTCCTCCGAGCCCGTTGGCCGTGCACTGCGGTCAGGCCCGCGCCCACACCAGGGCACACTCAGGGTCCAGCACCCTCCCAGAGAGGGCACACCTTCATGCTGGAAGTCATCATGTAACTTTTTACAAGAGAGCTTGGCCTATTTAAATACATCTGAGTTTATTGCTAGCTTTTTGTTTTTAAGTAACATGAGTTTCAGAATGATTGAGAGCTGTGTGAAGTGTCCCCAAAGGACATCCCTGCAGCCATGTGGCCTGCGGACAGACTGGCATTGGCACTATTCTTTGCTTGGTTTTTTATCTGTTTGTTTTTACTATTCCATACATTTCAAGCTTGGAGAGTCAAAAGATTAAGGATGCTATGGGTGTGTGGTTTCCCATCATTGGAAGAAAAACCCCCAGGGAGCACAGGCTGGGAAGAGAATGGCTCCATCTCCGGGCACTGCCCCCTCCCCACCCCAATCCAGCTCTCCTCCACGGGGGTAGAAGCTCTCCTTTTCCTAACCCTTGTTTCATGAGGTGGGAGGGGGAGCATAAAGCGGTGTTCCCGCGAAGCTTGTCACATCTCAGGAAAACCCTGAGTGCAGTGCGGGTGTGCGGCTACAGCCGCGCTGCCCTCGTCTGTGATGCTGGGGAAACGAGGCCGTCATCAGCTACCCAGCGGGTCCCCTGGGGAGGCTCTCAAGTCCGGCCTGTGCTCCTAGGAAAGCTCCTGATCCTTGCCCTTCCACACCATCTACATCCTATTTCAGGGCCCTCAGCTTCCCCTCAGCAAAATCTTCCTAGGATGGTCTTCCTAGGAGCTACAAGATAGAATTCATTCGCCTGACCTGACATTCAACATCATACAACCGGGTCCCCAAATCAACTCATAAATTTTATCTCCCTCAATCCTCTTTACAGAAATGGTGCCAGGTCGGATCTTTTCAAAGATAAAATTCATGTAATGGAAGTCACCAGTGCAACCATTTTCAAGTATACAATTCAGTGTTTCGGGGGCATATTCACACAGCTGTGCGGCCGTCACCACTGTCTACATCCAGAGCATCTTCATGCAAACTGATGAGAGGGCTGTCTGTGCCTAACCGCTGTACAGTGTGGCTTCTGCTGAACCCCCGCTGTCCCTCTGGAGTCTAGGATTTGGGGATGTGCTGGGCACCTGCCCCCCGTGCCTCGTGTGACTAGCCCAGACAGAGCCCGTGAGCACAGAGCCCGTGAGCACCGAGTCTCTAACGACGCTCCTGGGACATGATATTTCACCCGTGTTGCCACAGTCTGTTTGGGGGGAATTAAATGTGTCCTGCATGACTCCACTGGGTGAGGACTCTTGGAAGCTCGTGCCCAGTGTCCCCTGGACTTGGCCCCATGTGCCTTTCCCCCTGATGATTCTGCTTTGCATCCTTTTGCTGTAAGACGTCACAGCTGTGACTGACTATGTGCTGAGTCCCGGGAGCCCTCCTAGAGGATCACCAAACCCCAGGGTGGTCTTGGGGTCCCCGGACATGTGCAGGTAAAAAGATACAGTGTATGGGATTTCTTTCAAAATAGTTGTGTGTGTGGGGTGTTTGTAGGGTGAAGTTGAAACAAGGATGGGCTTGTTAATCGTTAAATCTAAGGTGGGGGGATGTGGAGTTGACCACTCTCTAATGGTATATGGGATTGACATTTTTTGTTAAAAATGTAAAAATAAGTGAAAGGGTCTGGTGTTCTAAAGGATGAGGGACACATTCTAAAACAATGAAAATGAATGAGGAGACCTAAGTGATGGCCAGTTATGTTGCTCCACACGAGCGCCCAGCTGCTGGCTCCACACCACGATGTGGAGTTTGTGACAACCGTGACGTGCACACGAATGGACCCACGACTCCCCTCCCAGCGGTCGGTTAAACTGGGTGCTAAATATAAACAAGAGCCTGGCTCCCCGGGAATGGGCTGCTGCGGGGCTCACGCTGTGGTCCCAGAGGGTGGGGACATGGAGCTCCAGACAGCGCACAGCACGGCAAGGGCCCTTGTGGGTTCACGCACTTGTTTACCCTTCCCCTCTGACCCCCTGTGGTCCACACTGCTAGATGCCCGCCCAGGATCCACCCTACCTCCTCCTCTTCACTATAGGAACCTCAGTTTTGTCTCGGGATTCAATATGTCCAGCTAAAAATACTCCCCTCCTATGGGGGGATGGGGGAGGGATGGAGTGCGAGTTGGGGGTTAGTAGACACAAACTATCGTATGTTGGATGGATAAACAACAAGGTCCTACTGTACAGCACAGGGAACTAGATTCACTATCCTGTGAAAACCATAGTGGAAAAGAATATGAAAAAGAATATATATGTGCATAACTGAGTTACTTTGCTGTACAGCAGAAATTAACACAACACTGTAAATCAACTGTACATCAATAAAAATTTTAAAAAAATACCCCCCTCCTGCACTTCCATGCAAGAGGACAGCGCAGTCACACAGCCAAGTCCAGGGCAGAAGGCTACTGCGTCTTCTGTAAAGTGGTTACTCTCCAACAAACTTAATCGCCTGCTTTTCTTTTTTAAAGCATCTGAAGATAAAAGCCGCACGTTACGGATGGAAGATCAGGGATCTACAATAGTGGTTCTCAAAGGGGGGTGAGCGGGGTGACTTTACACCCCAGGGGACATTAGGCAATGTCTGGAGGCATTTTTGATGGGGTGCTACTGGCATCTTAGTGGATGGAAGCCAGGGATGCTGCTAAATAACCGACAGTACATGGGACAGCCCCACACGAAGAATTACATGGTCCAAATGTCAACAGTACCAAGGCTGAGAAACCCTGCTCTGAAAGAAGCTGGCACTCTCGATGACATTTTTTGGGCAGTGACACCAGCCACAAACCATCTATCTCTGGTGTCCTGCATGTGAGGAAAATTAATTTTTTAGTTGGTTAAGCCAAAATCAGTCTGAGTAATTCACTCTCCTTCCATTTTTTTGAGTTCTCAACTCCTTCTGAACTTGGAAGTTTTCAGAGGGTTCTCTTCTAATCTCTATCTCACTTAAGTCACATGTCAGGTCTGACGTCTTCTGTAACTACACAGAGAGAGGCTGACACTGTTCTCTGAGACTATTCTCTTCCATGCTTCTGTTTCACACCTTTCCCTGAACATAGAGCTCCTTCCAGACTGCATCTTCTCTTTCTTGTTACCATGAGAGAGACACAATCCACCCTCTCCCCATCGCCCAGCTGAGGAGGAAGACCCATGTGACCTCGTGGGGTGAGCTGGCTGGGTTTTGGTGTAAAGTAAGATTGGGGGGGGGCGTCCAGTGGTCAGGGGTGGGATATGGAGATAAGTAACAGAAAGGAGGAAAGCACCCATAAGCCTGATTCCAGGAGATATAAGTTGCTGACACTCTGTTTTACTCTCTTTCAGATTTTTCCCTCTTAAGTATATGTAGGAAATATAGATTCTTTTTAAGAAAAATGGGTATATTTTATGCTATTTTCATTTTTTTTCAACTTAATCCCATATTGTGAATGTCTTTCTGTGGATGATGATCTTATGTAGACAGTTCTATTCCCATTCCTGTTCTTGAGGACAGATCTCCCCACCTGCCCTTCGTCCCTCAGTCTCAACTCCAGGTTAAAAATTCTCTCAGCAGATACAGTTCAAATTAGAAGACGTGCTGCCTGGACTGGCTATCCTAGTGTTCTTAGTTGTTTAATCTGTAAAAGGAGAGGCTGGGCTACAAGATCATGAAGGTTCTTCTCCGCGCTCCCCGGCTTTGAGCTCTGAGAAATACCATCCTCCGAACTATAAGGTAAGCTCCCTGAGAGAGGGAGCTGGCTTCACCTTCATCCTTGGTGTCCAGAACAGTGCCTGACACATATTAGGTCCTCCGCACAGTGTTGGTTGAGTGAATAAATGCCCAAATGAACTAGAATGCGACTTCCTTGAAGATGGGGGACACATTTTCTTTCAAAGTAATACAGGCTTTAACAATTAAAAACAAATCCAAAATTCCTTAGCTACCATTATGCAGGGGTGATCTACACTGGACATTTAAAGAATATTGGGTGGTGGGTGGACGCTTCTAGTTTTTGATGTGACATAGAGGCAGACTTCTAGCTTCTTCCCAGCTGGCACTCCAAGCTCCTGTAGGACCATGAGGGAGGCTGGTCCAGCTCAGCAGCACTGCCTGGATGCTGTTGCTGGATCAGATCTAAGGGACCCTTTCCCCTTCCCGTTAGAGAGGCCCCTACAAAGTGTATAACAGAGTCAAAGCTCCATTCCTGCCATGGACAGAAGGGAGCCCAACTCTCCTTCTGGTCTCTCCACATGTGCGATTCCTTCTCAGTGCTCAGGGGACATTTCCCAGTAGAAATGCTGGAAATTATGGGATAAATAGATGATACCTGGTAATGGGATATTCTCATCTAGTAAAAACCTTAAATCCCTGGGCTCCCAGATTCCCCTTTTGGGTCAAGTTAATTACATTAAGTGAATTCTCATAGCTTTAATGTTCGTAACATCTTCATGCTCCTTTTCAGAAATTAATTCATTCCTTCTAGACAGGAAATTTGCAGGCCCAGACGCTGAGAAAAAGGATTATGTTTAATGCATTTAAGAGGTCCACTTACATTCGTATTTTTACTGAAATAAATTGTGTGCCAGTGTTTATTTTAGAGAGAAAAAAACTCTTAAAAACATATCGTGGGCACATCGTTAAAAATTAAGGTATATACTATTTGTGAAATCCTCAAATCTTCAGAGATTCTTCCTTAAGAAAATGTAAGACTTTGCCCAGTAAATTGTCTATTACAAATATGTACTCTGGCTTGGGTATTCCCTATTGTTGAATCAAGGTGGAGGAGATGTACTCTACTCCAGCAGGAATTTATTTAATGCTCATTAACAAGGGCCTGCAGAAATCAGCTCCAGTGAGCCCTTGCTAGATGTACTGTTGGCCCAATGCTCAGGGATTTTTTCCTCCTCTTCCCCTCTCTGCATCCAGGTACATACACGGCCGTTTGTGTGTATGACTCACCATCACTGTTGGCTTCAGAGCTTATTAAAGGAGGCAGACTTTGCTTAAGCCATCCTCCTGTCCCCACTGTGCCCTGCGAAGGACTCTGAATGAAGAAAGTGATTCATAAAAACATATATACGCGTCCTTTTCCTAGCCTACATCTACTCTCCGCCCTTGTGATCCAGGCAGTAAAACAGGGCAGGTGTCACCATCCAGAGGCCACCACGGGTCCCCCTGCTCAGAGGAGCAACCTGCAGAGAGGCCCTTGTGGTCTGACCCCCACCCACTTACCCCCCCGACTCCCACCAGTCCCCCCAGTGTTCCCAGATTAGCTCTCCACAAGCCACGTCTCTTTTCCTGCAATATTAACAAAATTCCCTCCTCTCACCTTATACCACCAAGCATTTTTCCTTGACAAAGTCCTGGTAATGTTGAAATGTCCCTTTGGTCCAAGTGTCACCCCAAGAGACTCTCTGAGCCCTTACGGCAAGAAGTTTGTATATTCTCTCAATGTCCTTTCTATGTACCCTCACTACACTCTGTCTGTGTCTTGGGGAAGCACTCGTGGTTCCTTACATCATTTAATTATTTCTCTCAATTTCCCCCTAATCTTCCTGAGGGCAGGACTAGGTCTTTATTTTTCTTCATACCATTTTTTCCATTTCTGACCGAATGAATGAATGGAGTGAAACTGATTGTTTTAGAGGAGTGATGGGAAAACCCTGGACTGGGAACCACAAGGCCTGATGTATGAACTGGAGAAATCGTCCAGCCTCCATGGTTTCACGCTTTCCATGGAAGGGATTTAGGAAGTCTGTCAGATGGTGCTCCTGGCTCTTGTCTCATCCCACATTCTACGGCGTCTTGGAGACGCCCAGCAGCTCCATATCAGGAGGGATCGACGAATGCTGCGTGGTTCTTACGGATCCACGATGTATCCCCTGGCACAGAAAACAACTCTGTGCTTGCATCTCTATACAGAGGCTTAGCAATCACAGTATGACACATGTGAAATGCCAGAAATAGCACTTCTCGTCCGGAATTCTTTTAAAAATTAAAAATAATTACACAGTTCAAGAAAGCCAATTTAGTGTAAATGAACTACTCCAGGCATTTTTGTTTCTTAAAACTAGCAAGATTTCACATCATCAAATGGCATTTTCATTTATGTAAGACGACTGTCATCATATTATAACTATTTTAATCTCTCTAGGCATTCAAAAGATAAAGAAAGTCAATTTCAGAGCAAAGTCAATCCAAATATTTCAGTCCCGTCTTCTACATCTTTAAACAAAATGATGGGCCAGCAAGCCTCAACTGTTTCATGTCAAGGTGAACAGAATTTCCCCGGAGACCTTGGATGGCGTGTCTGTCCCGGGTGCCCAGTTCCCTGAAGCGTGGAAAGTCGCGCGTCTGTGCTTACAGATGACACAAGTTCCGACTGAGATTTGGATTCATGTCATCATTTTGTCCTCTTGTAAAATGACTCTCACCCAACTATATTTCATTCACTAAAATCTCACTTGTCCCAAAGGCCTGAGAAGGCCTGAGAAAGGCTTGAAGCTGAGCCTCAGACAGATCTGATTCTACCTCGGATGTGGCCCCTGCAACAGCCCTGGGGGCCCTTGTCCTCAGGTCGGATGACTTCTCTGAAAGACCCCATACTGAACTGCAGTGATTGCTCCTGTGAACACTAGCCGTATAAGAAGCACTATCTTCCAGAGGAATCTCAGGTTAGCCTGCAAACTGGGGTCACTGGGCCTTGGCTAAAAGACAGATACAGGAGCTGCATGGATTTTAACTGGCTGGTGAAAGGCCATTTCCTGACTCTGGGCCACATCTTATGGGATAGTTTCAAATGAGTCTCACCCCTAAGAGGGTTTTACAGTTGATCTTCTGACAAAGCCTCAGATGCAAAGGAAAGGGGAAAATGAGAACGAGATCCCCATCCTGCTTAGAGGACCAGCTCCCTGTAGCAGGTGTAGGGTCCACATAACAGGTTCTGGAGAGAGACAAACCTGAAGTCATCTGCTCTGCTGCGACACTGGCCATAGGACTCGGATGATTCATTAACGTCTCTAAGCCTCAGCTTCCTCATATGTGAAATGGAGACACCAGCAGCCACAAGGAATTGCTGTGAATATCAAATGAGCTAATGCACACACAACATCTGGTGCAGTGTCTAGCCAGACGGAGGAGGACAGGACAAGAACGAGGGCAGAGGTGGAGGCAAGAAGGAGGGGCCCCTTTGGCTATCTCACGCCACAGAGAATTTTTATTCCTTTGAGATTCCTATAAAATCAACATATACTTATCTCAACTTTCCCAGTATTTCCCTTTTGTGGTTGTCGGGCTCTTATATTGCCACCTTTTGTTGGCATGGACCTGCTCCCAATCTTTTCCGGAACAAAACGGGGTGAATTCATTTATTTCACTCTATGCATTCATTTAACGAACACTTCCTGGGCACTGCACGAGGTGCGGGGATACCACCCTGGAATAATCAAGCAAATAAAAGTAACTGATGCTTTATAAGTTAACGTTTACAACATGCCTTATGTTCTACATACCAGGTACAAACAATGCCTTCTATCTATCTCCTTATGACCCTGAGTCATCTAACTACCCAGAGCTCCAGGCGTCTGGCAGACACTTAATAATATCTATAAAGTGAATGGTGATGCTCCAAGGATGCTGCTTTGTTGTTTTTATTGGAGTGTAGCTGCTTTACCATGTTGTGTCAGTTTCTGCTGTACAGCAAAGTGAATCAGTTATATGTATACATATATCCCCTCTTTTTTGGAATTCCTTCCCATTTAGGTCACCACAGAGCATTAAGTAGAGTTCCCTGTGCTACACAGTAGCTTCTCACTAGTTATCTATCTTATACATAGTATCAGTAGTGTATATATGTCAATTCCAATCTCCCAATCCATCCCACCTCCCCTTTCCCCCTTGGTATCCATACGTTTGTTCTTGACATTTGTGTTTCTATTTGTGCTCTGCACATAGGTTCATCTGTACCATTTTTCTAGATTCCACATATACATGTTAATAAACAACATTTGTTTATCTCTGTCTGACTTACTTCACTCTGTATGACAGTCTCTAGGTCCATCCACATCTCTGCAAATGGCACAATTTCATTCCTTTTTATGGCTGAGTAATATTCAAGGACGCTGCTTTACCTGTTTACATTGTTTTATGTAGTTTGATCCCTGGAGACTTAGTCTTGTTTGGTGCCATGAGGGAATGAATCCTTGAGCTAGTGCGGTTGGAAATAAATCACTTCAAGAGATTAAGTTACTATCCAGAAGAAAAGTCATGAAAAGACACATTAGTACAAGATTTGCTAAGGCCATAAACAAGCAGAGAAAGGGAGATTGCCATATTTTGCTTGGGAGCCCCAAATCACAATCCCCCTGCTTATGTCTGGGGCATTCCACAATACCTAGAATAAACATCCAACACTCACAGTCAGCAGTGTTAATTTAAAACTCAAGCTCCCAGGGCTTCCCTGGTGGCGCAGTGGTTGAGAGTCCGCCTGCCGATGCAGGGGACACGGGTTCGTGCCCCGGTCCGGGAGGATCCTACATGCCGCAGATTGGCTGGGCCCGTGAGCCATGGCTGCTGAGCCTGCGCGTCCGGAGCCTGTGCTCCGCAACGGGAGAGGCCACAACAGTGAGAGGGCTGCGTACAGCAAAAAAAAAAACAACTCAAGCTCCCGAATAAAAATTAGAGCATGACCTTGCTCCCTGGTCCTATTCATTTTCCCTGTTCATCAAGGACACGTGTCAGATGGAGGGGGGATGAGGTAAGGTGGAGGAGTCCTTCTTCTTCTTCTAAACCCTGCTGTTGAGTGCTGATTCAAAAGAGGAAGAGGCAAAGATCCTGGGCGAATCTGAGGCTCTAAAGGCAGAGGAAGATGATGGGAAGGGTACAGGAGAGCACGGGTTTACCTGAGAGTCAAGTGAAATGGAAAGTGCTTTTTGGCCTTTAATATACTGCATCTCCTCTTAGGCCCTTAATGACTTATTCTAGTCCTGTCCGTGGGATTCGGGCATCAGGAAGAAAGGCTTTTCTTCGCTTAAAGAAGAACTCAGAGAGGTGCTGATGTGGTCATAGTTTCTCATGTCCATCATCTGGTAAACGAGCAGCCTCTTATTTGCAATCCATTTTTTTATTTAACCTGACTTACTTCGGGCTCTTAACGCCAAATTAAGTTTTAAAAACCCAACAATTTGGTTTAAGGATGAACACCAACCTAGGCATTTTATGTTCAGTAAAAACCTATTTTCATGTGAGGAGTCACTGAGAAGAAAGTCGGAAAAGAAAACATCCCCGGAAAGGTTGGTGTTACACTATGTTGCCATTTACCACTCTGATTTCAGCCAGAAAGCTGCCTTGCCCCTAGCTGCCCACAGCGCACCCTGTGCCTACTGCTGGTGTATATTCACAGGCAGACTGCACGGATCTCATTTCCGAGACAATATGAACAAGGTATTAAATAGCTACAATGACTTCTAAGATGCATTCCTGATCTCTGGCTATTGCTCTACAATCCCTGTTACCAGAGGTGAGAACAAGACAGCAAATGGGCAGGATCTGTATACATCTGTCCTTTAGAATTCCCGACGTGGAACTTATCAACCCCCAAGTAACTAGCCTGGATTTACTGAAAATCTACTAGCAAAATGTCAGATTAGAAACAAAAACACAAAAGTCAGTCCTAAAAATAAATATCCGGCAACATTATTCTTGTCAGGTTTATCTGTTTGTTTCTTAGGCATTTGTCTTTGCAGATCACAACTGTCTTAAGGAAAGTATCTGGTGCCTGGAGGTGTTTGAGTGGAGGCTGAGAAGCTAACAGAGAAAACAAGTCAAACAGCAAAAGGAAGCAAATAACCTGGTGGAGGAAGCAGAGCTCACACTCCACCTGGCTGCCCTGCGGAACCTGGTCGGGGGGCTGCTGATAACCCGGTCCCCCCATACCCAGCACTTCTGCTGTGACCTCCCAGGATGCCAGGCTCACATGAGACCAGCAGCAAGGGGGGTGATGCGTGCACTGGACGAGGCCACAGGCCACCTAGTGAGCTGGGTGATCCTGAGCCCAAGGGAAAAGAAACCCTGACCTGCTCACTGGAACTGTGTGCTTCACAGACACGTACAGACACTCCACTCTACATACATGTACGTTCAAACACTCACATTCCAAACTCAATGCTCTTGTATGTAGTAACAACTCAAGAACTCTTCTGGCAAGTCTCAGAGACCTAGACCTCAGAAGATATTTCAGCTTGTAAGTCCAGACAGAACCTTAAAAGACTAGTCTGCTACTGCATGAGTGACAGTATCGCATAGCTGTAACCTGAACTCTCTCTGATTCTAGAGGTTACAGATCCTATCTAAACCTAGTTAGAAACAGTTACTAGAAGCTTTCTATGTCTAACTTGTCTTCTGAGGTTTGTTCCAATTTCCCCTTACTTTTGAGTGGGAATGAAAAGCCATCTAAGGTCTGACTTGAGGTAGAGAATTAACAAAATGAAGTCACTTTTCGGTAACTCTGCTTTGCAAGCGTAGAAGTCCAGAACTCTTGTCTTTACTTTGGAAAAACTCCTATAATTCTTTTTGGCATGTTATGAGACAAGCTCGTAACTGAATAGCTCAGCAACGGGAGGGTTGCTGAGCACAAGTATCTTCTGCATATGATGCTGCATAGCTAAGTCATCTGCTAAGTTGTCTGCATGATTTCTCTGGAGATGGCCAGATTGTGGGGCATGATTGCAGGATAGAAGTAAAGCGTCTGAAATCAGAAGAGAAGACTGCTGAACACAGAAGAGAAGACTGTGACCCAGGAGACAGTCCCTGCTGGGACTGCAGGGTGTTGGGTCTGAAGCAGCAGATGTGAGGTTGGCCCTTAGGTTGGAAATCCGGACCTTTATAAAAGCCCCAAACCTGCTGAGCATTAAAAAAAAAAATCCAGATGCCATATCTGGACAAAACTCTAATTCAAAAAGATACATGCGCCCCTATGTTCATAGCAGCACTATTCACAATAGCCAAGACATAGAAACAACCTACATGTCCATCGACAGATGAATGGATAAAGATGTGGTATACATACACAATAGAATATTAGCCATAAAAAAGAATGAAAAATGCCATTTGCAGCAACGTGGATGGACCTAGAGATTATCATACGAAGTGAAGTCAGACAGAGAAAGACAAATACCATATGATATCACTTATATGTGGAATCTAAAATATGACACAAATGAACTTATCTACGAAACAGAAATGGACTCACGGACATAGAGAACAGACTTGTGGTTGCCAAGGGCGGGGGCACAGGGGTGGGATGGATTGGGAGTTTAGGATTAGCAGATGCAAACTATTACATATAGAATGGATAAACAACAAGATCCTACTGTACAGCACAGGGAACTATATTCAATATCCTGGGATAAACTATAATGGAAAATAATATAAAAAAGAATGTACATATGTGTATAACTGAGTCACTTTGCTGTGTAACAGAAACTAACATAATATTGTAAATCAGCTATACTTAAAAAAAAAATCCAGCTGTCAACATGTCTATTCCTATAAACTCCCCCTATTTCTGCTCCAATAAGATATAAGAAGAGACAAGAAAAAAGGTGAATTCCATATCAACCGCCTGTAAGCCACCAGATATTAGAAGGGCCTACCCCGGCACTCAGAGCGCCTCCTTCTGGAAGATGCCCAGCTTTGCAAGGACAGCACAGGACGCTGGCCATTTGGTTTGCCCAGGAGGCCCCCGAAACACTTAAACTGGGAACAGGAGATTCGCGCTAACTTTGCAGGCAACTCTGATTCATGTGCCCAGCCCCTGCCGTGGGCATCTGGGCAGGGAAGTGAGGATGAGTTCATAGTTCTGTGATGGAAGCGGCAGCAGCAAAGCAAGGCCACTGGGTTTGGGGAAGGCCTCTAAGCAAGCGGAAAAAAGGAGGCACTGAAAATTCTCCGAGGCAGGGATGCCAAGGGGCCTTCAGAAGACGGAGGGGCAACAGTCACCTCTAAGCTGCTCCATCTTCTGGGGTGTGAAAGTGTTCTCTTCCCTGACCCCCAACCCTGCCTAAAAGGCTGCCATTAAGCAGTTTTGTGTCCTTCAGTTTGGGAGCTCAGAGGAGTGAGTGTCCCTGCAGGGGACAAAGTGGAGATGAGAGAGGCTCATTGGCACGGGAGCCACAGCAGAGCACAGGACGGGCAGTGAGGTGGGGGTCAGTCTGAGAAGAAGCCAGAAAACATAAAAAAGTATTGAAAAGGCCACCAGACAAATGAACTTACCTGCAAAACAGAAGTAGAGGCACAGATGTAGAAAACAAGCTTATGGTCACCAGGGGGTAAAGGAGGGAAGGGACGAATTGGGAGACTGGGATTAACACATACACACCACTATATGTAAAACAGATAACTAGTAAGGACCTACTGTACAGCACAGGGAACTCTACTCAATCCTCTGTAATGACCTACATGGGAAAAGAATCTAAACAAGAGTGTGTATATGTATACGTGTAACTGACTCACTTTGCTGTACACCTGAAACTAACACAACATCGTAAATCAACTATACTCCAATAAAAATTTTAAAAATAAAAAAATAATAAAAGAAAAGAAAAGGCCACCACTTTCTGTAGGACCTGTGTTCAAACAGCGCAGGTAAAGGACTTCGCACAGTTTCTGGCACATTTTGCATATAATCGATAAATGGCAAGGACAAAAATTATGAGGGGTGAACACGTCTAGTATCAGGAGCTGTCTCTACCACATCCATTAGTCTCCCTACTAAAGCAGGAAAATGGAATTGGGTACATCTTTATCATTACACACGTATGTGTGATTTCTTACAATGCCAAGAGTCACCACAAATAAAGAACCTGGTTGTCCTTCAGTCAACCAGAAATTCATTTACCCAGAGTCCTTGTCCATGAATACTCGATCTGCCCGACCCCTGAGTCATTCATTCAGTCAAGTAATATTTACAGAAACTTTATCACATGCCAGACACTCTGCCCTATGAGGGAAATAGGACAGTCACAACAACATGCTTACGGCCTTAAGAAGCTTGCTTCAAGGGCAAGGCAGAGATGTAAACAAACACCTGAACACAAAATTAGATATGCCATGGGCACAGGGTTGATGGGTCATCAGGGATTACACTCATTTATGGAAGAGATCAAGTGATTCATTTTTTATTAATTAAGAAGGTGATCAATGTTTGAAAAGGTGTCAATGATAATTAATTAGCCTCTAGTAGGCTGATGTGGTTAAGGACTTGGTGGGATAATTTAATTGAAACAATAAATGAAAATGTCAGTGTTTGTGTGAGGGTACTGCATTCAAGGATGCAGAGGCTCTAATTAACAGAACTTCCCGATTTGCTTTTAAAAGAGCATTCTAGACACAAAGGAATCTCACCCCTGGGCTCAACAGCTGCAGAAAAATTAGGACTTAGGTAACTTCACAGGCTCCCTTAATCTGGATGAAAGTAAAATAAAACAAAACTTGTGAGTCCTGGGCTGTGCACTGCGGGGGTGAAAGTACCCTTGACATGCCACTGTTGGGAGGACAACCTGCCCTGCACTCTGATCTAGTCTTGAAGGCGGATCTCCTGCAGTGACATGTGGTACCTCAGGGCACACCCTGAGTGATGTGGGGCGGGATGCTCAGGAAAAGCCCTGACCAGCCTTGAAGCCCTGGAACAGCCATAGAACATTCTGAAAACTGTCTCTCCACCTCACTGAGGATGAAACACAACATGTCAATCTCACTTGAGATCTCTTTTCTCAAGAAAAAAAATATATGGGTGCATGTGTGAGTGTGAGTGTGTGTGTGTGTTTTCCTAGATCCAAAAAAAAAAAAAAAAGCCTGTCCCTTTGGAATGCAAACAAACAAAGTTGAAATGGGATATCACTCTTCGCTCCTGCCAAGGGTCTGCATTCAATTCAACAAAGACAGAGGTTGTATCTAAATTCCCACAGAAGCGGCACTTGCCAGCTGTAAGGTGATGAAAAGATTCAGAACACGCCTCTCTTTGCTGGGAGAGTGTTGGCCGAGCTCAGCCTGCAGAGGTGCAACTCCTCAAACCAGGAATTACTACAAGCAGCAGGGCCTGGCCCCTCAGACAGAGGACCAAAAACGGTGAGTGTGATGTTCACATAGTGTCCATGCCCCTCGGAAAGGGAAGAACCAGGCTGGCCCCGCCTCTGCCCCAGATGCTCCTTTAGCTGCTGGTGAAGCAGGTCCAGCCTTGCAGAGTGGGCTGTGTCCCCAAGGCTGGGGACCCTAAGACGATGCTCCAGGTGATGCTCTGATGGAAGTTTGACAGAGTTCTAGCACAGCCTGGAGGAGCGAGCAACTACTTCTCCTTGGGAAAAGCCAGAGAGAATTTATTTTGGATCAAGCCATAAAGAGTGAATGAGAGCTTCTGAAGCACAGAATTGTTGAATAAAAGCACTCTCTCTCTCTCTCTCTCTCTCTCTCTCTCACACACACACACACACACACACACACAGGGAGAACAGACAAAGGCACTAAGTTACTGAACGTAGCTACTGTTCTCATTTGTTACACTGCTATTATTGCTTCTACTGCCCCGGGCACTAAATGCTACCCTCTTTTGATTGTTTCCTGCCGGTAACTCCAATAGAAAACCTCGCAGGACAGTTAGCAGATAATCGTTTTAACTCAGACACTGGAAATACGGGAGATGCACGAGGAAGAAGGCAGAAGGACGCAGAGAGGCAGCTGGGGAACCGTCTTGGTCGGCGGATACAGGAGCTGTGGTGGGGGTGGGCTTTACTGCACTAAGACAGTCCGAGGCGTAACTGGCCTCACACCAGACGACTGGGTTTTCTCCTCCCGAGGAAAGGGGGAAACCTCGAAAACTACAACAAAAGCGAGAGAAAGTATTCAATAAATGGCTGCTTGACCCAAACATGTACTCTGTACATGTACATTTCATCTGTTTCTCAGGGGCTTTAATAAGACACGGTGATGCTCTTCGATGTGCATTTTATGTAATGACTTAAAATGATTACTATTATTATCTCCTTCCACACACCGAGCCACGTAAGAACATTTTCACCCTTTGAAACCTGTCCTTTCTGGGCATTCCTTTTCAGTGACTGCTGGCCGATTGGTACAGGCGGTGCCGAATAACCCCCAGGGAACTTTTTGACTCTCTGCAATTCTAAGACTTAATGGTTTTCATTGAAAAAATGTGGCCTTCGAAAACAGCAGAAATACCCAAACCATTTTAAACTCGAATTCCACCTCCATCTAACCCCCTGAGCTTTAGGAAAAAAAAAAAAACCCTATCTGGTTTTTCAGAATAACAACAGAGAAGAAGAGAAAGCAAATGTGGAAATCAAGCTGCTTTGAGCCCTGTGCACTATCTCCAATTTTATCTTCTGAAACATATACTTTTCCAGGATCAACCAGCACCTGTTATTTTCCTACATTCAAAGGAAGCAATTTTCTCCAATTTTACAGTCTCTCCCACAGAGCGTCCGAGAGACAGAGAGGGCTCTTTGCTCACAAGTGCCTGGATTAATGGAAGTAAGAATCAGCAGACAGAGTGGAGAGATTCAGGAGCCAGAGGCCACCGCGGGCTTTCACCACGTTCCACTGAAGCTGAGGAGAGAGCAGGCTGGGAGGCCAGGCCTGGCCTGGAGCTTGCAGACAAGCTAATCCAGCCCCGGGCCTGCCTGCATCCTGAAGACACTGGGCAGGGGAAAGCGGGTCCCGGAAGGGGGCAGGTGGCCTCGCCTTGCCCAGAGCACAGGGCATGGGGCTCATCAACCCGTTGCCAAATTTCAGTCCAGGCTGACTTCCCAGCAGAGAACCTGCAAAAGCAAAAACTCTTCTCGAGAACGTGTGTTGCCCAGGACTCTCCCCAGGTGCTACGGCATCAGACCACCTGTGCAGAGTGACTGATGTCACAGATACAGAGGAGACCATTTTTCTGTTGTTGGCAAGTGTGATGAAGGGAAAGCAAAAAGCCGTCTATATACAAATATCACGCCGTCTTTCTGGAACTCGCCTTTCCCCATTATAGTCTGAAACAGGGTTAGTAAGAGGGTAGTTGCCATATAAACTAGTCTGATTAGGGGAAACAAAACCCAAACATGGGTTAGGCTGTACAAGAGACTTGCAGAAAACGTGCTCCTGGCGCAGGTAGGGGTTTGCAGCCGCCGAGGGGCCACTTCTCATTGCCGTGTCCTCCGCCTGCCATCACAAAGTCAGCCGAGCACTAGCTCTCCTGCCTCGCCCTCTCCCAGGTCTTCTCTGAGGCCACCTCCTCAGCCCACTGCCCCTCCCCCAAGTGTAAGCAGCTCCTCAGCGATGCACGCTTTCCACTGGCCAGTGTCACGCCCAGTTCTCAATACTTAAAGAACGTTCCACTGGGTGACCTTTCATCGACCTCTGTTCTGAACTCTGTATCTGATCACAGAAGCTGACTCACATCCCTGGAGTCGTGGTCCTGGTTCACCAGGCTACCATCTCCGCGGCATCCTTGCTGCACGTCTTCCCGTCCCCTCCCTTTCTACGCGGCCAGCACATCCTGTTCATTTACCGCTGTTCATGGTGCCTTTTCACATCTGTCACTTTGTTTCCACTCACAGCCAAAACTTTCAGTCTCTAAAGACTGACCAAATTAAGGCACACTTATGTACTGAGAGCCTCTGAAGACATTAAAATGATCAAGGAAATATGTTTATGATATGTGTTATAAACTTTTCCCCATGTAATAAATATAGTTAGCATTGTCCCACATATTATGTTATCTAAAAGGATAAATATGAAAATGTAATGGTGGTGATTTCTAGTTGATGGAATTACAGGGGATTTATTTTCATCCTTTAAAATAGATTTCATCTCTTTTCTAATTTACTATAGTAAATACGTAATTCAGATATAATAAAAATATTTGATACGACAG